>NW_026690882.1:0-300000 GCF_020826845.1 Diceros bicornis minor | reverse complement strand
GTTCTTTGAGAAGACTGAAACAAAATTGACAGACCCTTAGCCAGACTCACTAAGAAAAAAAGAGAGAAGGCTAAAAGACAAAAAATTAGAAATGAAAGAGGAGAAATTACAAAAGATATCACAGAAATCAAAAGGACAATCAGAGAATACACTGAACAACTTACATGCCACCAAATAGGATAACCTAAAAGAAATAGATAAATTCTTAGATTCCTACAACCTCCCAAAGCTGAATCAAGAAGAAATAGAGTAAATGAACAGACCAATCACAAGTAAAGAGATCAAAATGCTCATCAAAAACCTCCCAAAAAACAAAAGTCCAGGACCAGATGGCTTCTCTGGAGAATTCTACCAAATATTCAAACAAGATTTAATACCCATGCTTCTCAAACTATTCTAAACAGTTGAAGAAGATGGAACACTTCCTAATTCATTCTATGAGGCTAACATCACCCTGACAGCAAAAGCAGATAAGGATAGCACAAAGAAGGAATATTACAGGCCAATATCACTGATGAACACAGATGCACAAATTCTCAACTAAATATCAGCAAATCGAACACAGCAATATATTAAAAGGATCATATACCATGATCAAGTGGAATTTATACCAGGGATGCCGGGATGGTTAAACATCCGCAAATCAATCAATGTGATGCACCACATTTACAAAATGAGGAATAAAAGTCACATGATCCTCTCCACAGATGCAGAGAAAGGATTTGACAAGATCCAACATCCATTTATGATAATAACTCTCAATAAAATGGGTATAGAAGGAAAGTACCTCAACACAATAAAGGCCATATATCACAAACCCACAGCCAACATCATACTTAATGGTGAAAAACTTAAAGCCACTCCTCTGAGAACAGGAAGAAGACAAATGTGCCCATTATCGCCACTCCCATTCAACATAGTACTGGATGTTTTGGCCAGAGCAATTAGGCCGGAAAAAGAAAGAAAAGGAATCCAAATTGGAAAGGAAGAAATGAAACTCTTGCTGTTTGCAGATGACATGATTGTAAATATAGAAAACCCTAAAGAATCCATCAGAAAACTATTAGAAATAATCAACAACTACAGCAAAGTTGCAGCGTACAAAATCAACTTACCAAATCAGTTGCAATTCTATACTCTAATAATGAACTAACAGAAAGAGAACTCAAGAATACAATCCCATTTACAATTGCAACAAAAATAAAAAAGTGTCTAGGGATAAATTTAACCAAAGAGGTTAAAGACCTATACAATGAAAACTAGAAGACATTATTGAAAGAAATCAATGATGACCTGAAGTAATGGGAAGATATTCCATGCACATGGATTGGAAGAATAAACACAGTTAAAATGTCCATATTACCTAAAGTAATCTACAGATTCAATGCAATCCCAATCAGAATCCCAAGGACCTTCTTCATAGAAATAGAACACAGAATCCTAAAATATATATGGAATAACAAAAGACCTCGAACAGCCAAAGCAATCCTGAGAAGAAAGAACAAAGCTGGAGGCATCACAATCCTAACTTGAAAATATATTACATAGCTATAGTAATCAAAATGGCATGGTACTGGCACACAAGCAGACTCATAGATCAATGGAACAGAACTGAAAGCCCAGAAAGAAACCCACACATCTGTGGTCAGTTAATCTCTGACGAAGGAGCCAAGATCATACAATGAAGAAAGGAAAGTCTCTTCAATAAATGCTGTTGGGAAAACTGGACAGCCACATGCAAAAGAATGAAAGTAGATCGTTATCTTCCACCATACACAAAAATTAACTCGAAATGGATAAAAGACTTGAATCTAACACTTGAAACCATAAAACTCCTAGAAGAAAATATACGCAGTACAGTCTTTGACATCGGTCTTAGCAGCACCCTTCCCAATACCATGTCTACTCAGGCCAGGGAAAGAAAAGAAAAAATATACAAATGGGACTACATGAGACTAAAAGGCTTCTGCAAGGCAAAGGAAACGATGACAAAACGAAAAGACAGGACCGGCCCCATGGCTTAGTGGTTAAGTGTGCGCGCTCCGCTATTGGCGGCCCAGGTTCGGATCCTGGACGCGCATAGATGCACTGCTTGTCCGGCCATGCGGAGGCTGCGTCCCACATACAGCAACTAGAAGGATCTGCAATTACGACATACACCCATCAACTAGGACTTTGGGGGAAAAAAAGGAGGGGGATTGGCAATAGATGTTAGCTCAGAGCCGGTATTCATCAGAAAAAAAGAGGAGGATTAGGACGGATGTTAGCTCAGGGCTGATCTTCCTCACAAAAAAAAAAAAAAAAGGAAAAGAAAACCCACCAACTGGGAGAAAATATTTGCAAATCACATATCTGACAAGAGATTAATCTCCAAAATATATAAACAACTCATACAACCCAACAACAAACAAACAGACAATCCAATCTAAAAATGGGCAGAGGATATGAACAGACATTTTTCCAAAGAAGATATACAGAAGGCCAACAGACACATGAAAAGATGTATAACATCACTAATTATTAGGGATATTCAAATCAAAACTACAATGAGAGATCACTTTACACCTGTCAGAATGGCTATAATTCCCAAGACAAAAAATAACAAATGTTGGAGAGGATAAGGAGAAAAGGGTACCCTCACACACTGCTGGTGGGAATGCAAACTGGTGCAGCCACCAGGGAAAACAGTTTGGAGATTTCTCAAAAAATTAAAAATAGAAATACCATACTTTTCAGCTATCCCACTACTGGGTATTTATCGAAAGAAATTGAAATCAACAATTCAAAGAGATTTATGCAGCCCTGTGTTCACTGAGGCATTATTCACAATAGCCAAGACATGGAAGCAACCCAAGTGCCCTGCTACAGATGAATGGATAAAGAAGATGTGGTATGTGTTATATACAATGGAATACTACTCAGCCAGAAACAAAAGACAAGATCGTCCTGTTTGCAACAACCTGGATGGACCTGGAGGGTAAGATGTTAAACGAAATAAGCCAGACAAAGACAAATATGCATTATTTCACTCATATGTAGAAGATAAACATACACAGGGATAAAGAGAACAGATTAGTGGTTACCAGAGGGGATGGGGGTTGGGGGTTGAGTGAAAGAGTTAAAGGGGCACATATGCATGGTGATGGATGAAAGTTAGACTACTGTTGGTGAGCACCATGCAGTCTATACAGAAATTCACAAATAATAATGAACACCCAAAATTACACAATGTTAAAACCCTTTATAATTTCAATAAAATAATTAAAAAAGAAAAAAATAATTCATTCTTTTTTATGGTTATATAGTATTCCACTGTGGGGAAATACCACACTTTGTGTATCCGTTCACCAGTAGATGGACATTTGGGTTGTTTTCCATTTTTGTATACTATAAATAGGTTGTTATCAACATGTGTGTACAAATCTGTGTATAGACATACGGGTTTATTTCCCTTGGATGGATTCCTAGGGGAGGAATTGCTGTGTAGACGTATGTAATTATTAAATACGCATTCAAGCTATTTTTCACCAGCACTCGATGAGAGTTTCAGTGACTTGACATCTTCAACAACACTTGCTATAATCAGTCTTTTTAATTTTAGCCATTCTCAAGTGTGGTGGAATCTCATGATGACTGTCACTTTCATTTACCCAATGACTCATGTTGTGAAGGAGAAGGCGAGCCACACACAGACTGGGAGAAAACATCTGCAAAACATATCCCTAGAAAAGGACGTGTATTTATAATATATAAAGAGCTCTTACAACCCAATAGTAAGAAGACAAGCAACACGTCATGGCTTACCAGGAGACAGCAGATCAGGCCTGTGATGAGCACCAGGAGGCCCGCCAAGCAGATGAGGATGAGGGCCCAGAAGGGGTGGTCTGGGGAGACAAGTGGTGGGGTGAGCCACCTCCTGTCATTGCCCCAGGGCTCCTGCTGACCCCACTGTGCCTCAACCGTCCTTGACAAGGCTTGGCCAACTTTCCTCATAATCCAAGACCCTGTGTGCATGGTTCTCTTCGATGAGGCACAGCATCAAGATACTCACCCCCTACCATGGGCTGGGGTTTCCTGCAGGTTTACCAGGCTTCTCAGTCAAGGTGTCCTCTCTGTTGGGAGAATATTCTGGAAGTGAATCAAATGGAGAGTGCATGTGAGTGTGGTTCACTCTTTTTAATAGAACTTTTAGACCCAGAAAAATAAAGGGAACAGTCTCATAAACATCCATCATCTAATTTAACCATGTATATTCCATCCAATTAAAACAACATTTTATCAATGTATAAATTATTAACACTTGCCAACCTTGATTCATCCCATGTTTTCAATGAAATATTAAAGTCAAGTAGACATCATCATGTTTCACCCCATTTTAGTTTCCATCTCTAAAACGTGAGCACACATTCCTACAAAATCCAAGGCCATTATCACAGAACAAAAGTTTAATAAATTAAATCAAATTCATACCTCTGGGCACAGAGGACTGAATTTGAGCTGGACTTTCTTATGATAGCTAGGGGGAGAATGGGTCATCACAGTTGGCAAGCCTATGGGATCTCTCTAAATTTGTAAATTCCCACTCAAAAGTGTTCTTCCCTGTCTAGAAACACATTCATCCCCTTCTCCTTTATCTATTTGCTTAATATTCATTTTCTAGGATTAACCTACAATGTAATATCCTGCAGGAAGTCTTCTCTGATTTCCGCCTGCAAGTATGAGTTTGTTCACATCAGTTAATTGATAAGTTTCAATTCTCTATTCTTGTTATTGCCAGCTACAACATAAACTCCAGGAGGGTAGGACACACAGCACCCAGTGGGCTTGGTGGGAGGGTGCATGTCCCCCTTCTTGTACCTCTATCCAGACAACCTCTTACAGGTGTGCTGTCTGATATGGAGCAGCAACAAGTCTCTTTTTGAATTAAAATTAATTTTAGTTAAATCAAATAAAAATTCTGGTACCTCAGTAACATTAAAACTCAGTAACAATAAAGACCAGTCCCAATACCATCCTTCGAGCACTCAACAGCCACATGCGGCTATGCACTGTTCAGCACAGATATAGAACATTCCACCACTGCAGAAAGTTCTAGTGCATTGGTGCTCATCTAGAGCGGGACTTGGCAAACTATAGCCTGTGGATCAGAAACCACATGACGCCCAAACATGTAAGTCTGCTTCACACACAGCTGGAGGCCCTCACTGACCATCCGGCCAGTGGCTCTCAGTGCAGAGATAAGGAAACAAAAGTCCAGAGAGGGGAGGTGACTAGTATGAGGTCACAGACTGTCTAGGAGAAGGTGAGGGCCTCCTACATTACACTGGTGTCCTTTTCTCTCTCTCAAGGGTGGGTAAAGACTGGGGGACTATGCCACCTCCTGCCAGCCTGAGAAAGTTCAATGCTCTCTCAGCTCCAGGCATCCAGAGTCCCCAGAAAGGCCTCACTTCCTTTCCCAATGACCAGGGAGCCTTACCATCCCCAAGGACACTCTTCCTGTCCAGGGTCAAGTTCTGCAGCTGGGTACCATTCTGGCTCAGCCGCAGGAATTCCTCATAGATGGCAACTCTGTCCAGTCTCTGTGCCAAAGCGGCAAGGTACACAGGGAGTCCACTCCAGTGTGGTTACTGTGGGGGACAGACCTGGAAGGGCACAAATATGAACAAGGGTGTCTAGAATTCTACCCTGATTCTAGATTCCCTGCTTCTGGGTCCTGTTCAAGAGAACTTTCTGCAATAATGTAAACATTTGTCTGCACTACCAAATACACTCATTATTAGCCCCATGTTGTTATTGAGCACTTAAAATGTGGCTAGTGCATGTGAGTGAGGAACCGAATTTTTCATGTAATTTCATTTCAAGTAATTAATTTATAAATAAATAACCATAGGGAGAACATTTTTGAAACTTTGGAGTAAGGACTTCTGCAAATGCATACAAACAATGAGAACACTGGTAAAAATGGTCGAAATCAACTTTTCAGAAGTCTAGAAATTAATCAAAGGCTTGTAAGAATCTGAGGAGGGTTTAGTGAAGACACACGGTGGAATCTTGATACAGGCAGCAAACTTCGTGGCATTATAACTTGCACTATTCCCATCCTGCTCTCACAACATCCTCCATAACTTTGAAAACCGTCAGTCTCAGCACCATGGTGGCTGAGACAACCAGCAGCACAGCAGCCATAATGGGTGTGGAGCTCTGAAAAGACCCCTCCCCACCCAACTGCAACTAGCTGACCTGCCTGGCAGCTCCCCGAAAACGCCCCATGTTCAGGGCTTGTCGTTACTTGAGTCAGAGCTTGCCCAGGATGGAAAGTCTGTCCCCAAGGCACTTGCTAAAAACAATCAGCGCTAATTGTTTTCTATTGTAGTTGCCTGAGGGAGTGACACCAGGAGAGGCAGGCAAGAGGTGAGCCAACAACTTAGAAGAAAAATTGGGGGAATGAGATGTCCACAGGGGGCTTTGAAAAGCTCCAGTGTATTTGTGGGCATCTGGAAGGCCACAAGGGCTCAGGCGTGTGGCACGCCCAGGAAAGACTTGAGAACGTCTGAATCTCTCACCTCTAGTGAGATATCTGAAATATCTGAAAACTGATTATGTAATACACCATATTAATAGAATAACGGCCAATACCACATAATCTCGACCATATACATAGAAAAGAATTTCACAAAATACAACGCCCTTCATGTCTAAAAAAGAAAATACTCAACAAATTAGGAATAGAAAAAACTTTCCCAACCTATAAATAGCTTCAATGAAAAACCCACAGCTAACACCATATTCAATGCTGAAAGACTGAAAATTTCCCCCTAAGACCAGGGACAAGGCCATGATGTCTTCCCTCATCTGATATGTTAATCACAGGTACTAGAGTTTCTAATGAGGGCAATTAGGCAAGAAAAAGGAATAAAAGAAACCCAGATTGGAACAGAAGAGGTAAAACTATTTGTTTTGCAGAGGAGAAGATATTGTATATAGAAAAACCTAAAAAATACAGCCCCCACACACACACAATATGTGAATCGTATCCCACCAGGTGTATAAAAAATTTAAATTGCCCCATGTGGTTAGCGGCTCCACTAGTGGAGAGTACAGTTAGACTGCTGATATTTGTTGAAAGTCTCCAGAAGTGGAGGAGGAGGATGATGCTGGAGGTTGGTGGCCCCAAATGTTAATGCTTTTCTCAACTCCCGAAAAACCTATGGAAGGAGATGGTAAGATTAGCTGATAGGGATGTGGGGGAGAATGGGCACCATGTCAGTGACTTCCAGATCAAGGATGTGTCACGGGAGCTCAGAGCCATCAGTCACCAGCTCAGCCAATGCTTCCAATCTCCTCAACCTACATCAAGTCGGTGACCAGGCAGGAGTGGAATATGTCTCACAGCTGGCTGCCTCTGTAGAGCTTGGTGACCTAGAACAAACGCGAGGGAGAGTGGGAGAGATGGAGGTCTCCTGGGGATGCGGGGCCCCACTGGAGCCAGTGAAAGATCACAGACTTTGGGGCAAGGGAGACCTGACTTCAAATCCTGGCTCTGCCCCTAACTCATTGTGTGACCTTAGACACAATACTCCCCTTTCTGAGCTTCAGTTTACCCACGTGAGAAATGGGGAAGGCAGCTAGGACATCACCTCTGGAAACTGAGAGAACCCAGACACGCAGGGAATGTGAAGGATTGAAACAACCATGTAACAGATGTAAGTCAGGCAGAGGAATGAGGGTGCCTTCAGGGCAAGGAGAGACGGGACAGGGGAGACCCCACCTGGTCCTGGGTGACCCTCAGCAGGGCGGTGTACTCCGAGGATGTGGGCTTCGGGTTGCTGTGGTTCCAGCTGATGCTGCGGTAATGCAGCTGGTGTTCTCTCTGCATGCATAAACTCCAGGGTGCAGAGCCTGGAGCCACCGAGAGGAAGAGCAGACACGTGGAGACTCTCAGCTCCCAGCACAGAGGCATGGTGGCCCACGAGGTCACGGTGGTGGGTGCAGACAGCGTCCACACAGGTGGCTCCCCCATCCTTCACAGGCCTGGGGAGAGAGGTACATGGGGAATCTAGAGAGAGGTCCTGAAACCTCTGGGGTGGGGGCCAGAACAGGAAGGAGGAAATGGGAGGTCAGAGGGGAGACTGAGAGAGGGGTGGTAACAAAAGTAGTCATTAGGGGCAAATACTGAGGGGAGGGTCTCACCTGAGGGAGACCAGTCTGCAACTCAAGGAGAAGAGGCCCAGGCTGCTCTTCTTGAACAAGGATCCAGCTGGGGAGGAAGGAGGAGGAGGAGGAGCAGGAGGGACAGGGATTGGGGGAGGGGCTGGGTGGGATTTAACCCAACAGGAGCTGCTGGGACCAGGGTCTCACCAGGCTCTGCAGGACCCTCTCAGTGGAGTGGAACGTGGCTGAGCCATTGCTCCTGTCTGATGAATACTGGAGGGTGGAGATGGGGAAGGTGACTGTGAGGGTCTTCAGGTTGTGCCCCAAAGCTGCAAGACGAGAGGGAGAGCGATGGCCATCACTGAGAGCTGGCCTGAGACCACACCAGAGTCCTGCACTCATTATCATCTGGCGTCTTCTCTCCCAGGGGCACCACCACCCACCCGTGTGGTCACCCAAGTCAGAACCAGCATATCTGCTCAGCTCCTCCTCCCTCCCAGTAACACCCATTCACCTTGAACACTGGTCCTCACATACACTCCCTCTCCATCCCTGTCCCAGCTCAGGGGACTTAACTTCCTTCACCTGGACCAACACCCCAGCAGGCTCACTGGATGCTCTGTCTAAAGGATGTTCTACATGGACTACTAGAAGGATCTTTCTGAAATGAATACCTCACTAGGGCCACCACTGCTCTAGTACCACCCGTGGCTCCCTATGGCCTTCAGTGTTAGTTCAACCTTCTTGACCTGGCACTCAAGGCTCTACTCAATCTGGCTCCTGCTGACCTTTCAGTCTCATTTTATCCATGTACTGCGGGTTAAACTTCATGCTTCACGCAACCCAAATTCGTTTCAATTCTCCCCATATGGCATATTGTTTCTGGCGCAAGCCTTTGCTCACGGAATCCTCTCTGCCAGGAAAACTCTTCATCCTCTACCTGCCTGGGTCTCTCCTGCTCATTCTTAAAGACTCTATTCAGGTGCAACTTTCTCTAGCAAGCTCTTCCTCTGCAAACTATGCCAGTGCCTCTTCCCGAAACCTCCCACACACTGTTATATTGGTGTGTTAATTTCACGAGGCTAGGGGCTCTCTGAGGGCTGGCCTCAGACTGAATCATTGGTATAATCTTTGTGATCAGCACCATTTCCTCAAAACCAGAATCTCACACTGTGGCTGCCCAGCTCCTGGATCACAACTGGCTGGTGGAGGTGTGGGGCTGGAGAGCTTCTCTTGGGAAGGAAAAGGGGCCCCCAGACACCTGTGGTGGCTTCTGGTGGCACAGTTGATGATCAAGTATGCAGGGACGTGGTGGCCGGCTCGGGAGCTGGCCTCGAGGGCTGTCTCAGGGAGGGACAGAGTGGGAGGAGCCCCCAGGCTCACCCGGGCTCCAGCAGTGGCTGTCCCAGGACCACCATTCACAGGTGAAGCATAAATGAGAGTGAGGGGAGGGGTGAGTGTGTGAGTAGAGGGATGAGCAAGCCTGTGGATGAGAGGAGCCCAAGAGAGTGAGATATGTGAACAAGAGAGACTGAACACAGAGGAGAGACACATGGACGGGCAGAAAACTGGACAGACATACGGGATACCTGGAAAAGGAGGACCAAGGGCGGGGCTTTAGGAGAATTAAAGTGAAAACCACGTGGGGTCAGAATGTGGTGGAGAACACGTCTGTCACTAAGGCTTTCTCACCCTGGGCTGGAACTCTCCACCAGAACATGGGAGAGAGAGAAGGGATGAGTTAGGGCCCTTCCAGGTCCTTCTCTCACCAAGGACAGTGGGTGCAGGAGAACCACTGCTCCCCAACCCCAAATGGGGATGGAATCCAGGAGATGAGGGCCAGGAATACTGACTGGTAGTAGTCAGGGCCACAGGTCCATAGGTGTCAGCTGTGGAGAGAAGGTGAGAGGAGCTGAGCAAGAGTTGGGGTGAACATAAAGGATTAAGGGAGAGGGAGGATGTAGGGACCTTTGTGGGAAAGCTTAGGGAAAAGCAGAGGGGAAGAGTGGAGGGGTGTTCAGGGGGGAGGAAATGAGATGGAAGGTGGCTGGCCCCAGTCATCACCCCAGAAGACTGCACCCCGACCAGAAGGAGACAGAGATGGATCACAGCTCACTTTAGAGCAATGGAGGCAACACAGAACTATGATAGGGACAGAGAGCACGGCTGTAGCCCAGCCCCTCAACACTGACATAGAGGCTGTCCCCATCCAGGATGAAGGAGCCCAGGTGGGGGACGCCCTGGCTCTCATGGCTCAGCTCCCAGTAGAGTTGCTCTCTGTCCAGCCCAGGACCTGCGGGGGTCAGAGTGGAAGGTACAGATGATGTCCACCCCACTGGCTGCCCACCCTTCTCAAGCCTGAGGGAGGAAGAACATGGGGACGTGGAATATTGAGCAGGGGTCCTTCTGAGGGTGGAAAGCGAGAGAGTGGAGGGGGAGGAGCCTGAGGGAGAGGCTGAAGGGGCTGCTCTGATGCCTGGAGGGGCTCTCCTCGGTGTCTCCCGTCTGCGACAACCCCCTCACAAGTAAGGCCTGACTTCCTTTAAGATGTGGAGGGAGGCCTGTGAGTGGCTAAGTGGGGTGAACACACAGACCTGGGTGAGGGGGCGCCTGCAGGTCTGCACGGACAGCAGCGAGGAGCACAGTCAGTGCCCTGTGCCATCTGACACATCCAGGCAAGAAAGTACCGTTACCTTCTCGCGGTTCTACACTCCAAGGTCTTCTCTTTCTACTTCTTTCCTACTCCACAGCCATCATCCAGGCCTAGGGAACAATCACCTTATTCGTAACCTTCTTCCCAACACCTCCTATCTGCCTCTTAAGTCTACATTCTTAACCATGAAGTCCATTTTAACCCACATGCTTAGACCAAACGCCAATCACATCACCCATCTGCTCGCACCTCTCCACTGTCTTCCCACTGGTCTTAGAACAGAGTCCAAAGTCACGCCTGACCTGGTCCAGCCTGTTCCCCTCGCTGGTCTGGCTCACACCCCTCCCCCTGTGTTGACTCGGCTCAGCCATCCCTCTTTCAGGTCATGGACACACCAGGCTCTCTGCTTCAGGGGTGTCCTCATGCGGGTCCCTCTGCCTGAAACGCTCTCTTGAACACACTCCCACACCCTCACTCCAGTCTAACCCTCCAACCACCTAAATCCAGTCCCAACTCCAGCTCTCAAGCTAAATATCAGTCCTTCTCAAGAGGGCTTCCCTGCCCCCTCCGGTTTAGTCCCCTTGTGCCAAACTCCCACATCACTCTCATCATTAACTGTCTAAAATCCAAATTCCCTAACAGAATATAAATCCCATGGAGGTGGGACAAGGTCTGTTTGGTTCTCCAGGTCCCCACGCATCTGGCCCAGAGCCTGGCTCATCAGATGAGGAACCATCCTGGTTTGAACGCTAAATGTCCTGTGTCCTGGAAAACCCCTCTGTTCTGAATAAATGAGGATGGTGGGTCACCATAAATTGTGCACTCAAAGAATATCTACTGCATGACAAGCACACATTCCCTCAAGAACGTCCCAGGAATGCTAGAATGAAAAAGGCACACAGACATACACACACAATTAGGAGAGGCCAACAATTATATATAAAATTACTTAACAAGATTGTCTTCAACGTGAATCACCAGACTGTTATTTCAGAAAGGATTCAAGAAGCAAAGTTAATTCCCTTTAGAATGTGAGGTGGAGAGGACAATCTTCTTGGAGACTAGTGCCCTACCCTTCTATCTAAAAGGTGTTGCTTAATATTCCTCCAAATGATTTGAAATCTCATAAACAACAATATGCTGAAAATAAATCCGGCTGCTGGTCAATTTAACTTTACATTTCTGTTACTAACATAAAGAAGTTCAAATCATATTTTTCTCCAGGTGTCTGTAAGATTTTGAATCTTTGTGGAGCATTTATAGGTCTTTAGAAGTCAAATTGAATAGGCCTGAGGAATGCTGCTGAGCATCCCTGCTAATATTTAATGAGATGTCTTGTAATACTACATATACACGTAAAACATTTATATATTTATATTTATAGATGAAATCCTGACTTTTGAGAATTCGGAATGCAGGTAAGTCTATATTTCTTTACTGTTACACATATTTACACTTATTTACATATATTTGTTTAATGTGTTCTTCTTTGCAAATAAGTGTATTTTCTGAATTATTTACACACACAGAGCCTCACACACCTTACCATCTTTCCCTTGAATATAATCCATCAAACATAAATAATTTTTCTCATGATACCCTCACTCTCAGTGAGTCCTTGTGCTGACAACCTGAGCCCAGGAAAGCCCACTGGCAGGTCTTCTGCACAGCGGAGGCTGCTGGAACCTGTTGGTACCAGGTCCACAGGGTACTCACCTGGTCACACAGAAATCCACGGATCAGCGAGGACAGGTGGACCCTGAGCCTGGTTTCAACTCAAACTTGAGCCCCACAGACACTTTTCTTTTCTAACGGAAAAAAAAAGCAAAGACTGCTTTTGAGGCCTTTTACAGGGAGTAATACAGGTGATGGAAGGAAAGCCCACCCCACTTACTTTTCTTTTTCGTATTTACTGATTTAACTGTAACTATTGGCTGAGACTGGATTTTCCCGATTCCTGTCCAGCCACCTGCTCCCCAAGATGGGAGAAGCAGCTCCATGCTGTGTGCACTTGACTCGCTCAACTCACTTTGGTGACTCCGGACCCTTTAAACAAGCTTGTCATTTATGGCCCCTGTAAGTGGCTCGCTGACTGGGAAACAATTCCCACACTTCATTCAGGGCTCGGGAGATTTTCAGGCCCTGGAGCAGGTCTCCCAACCTCCGCACCATTGACATCTGGGGCCGGATGATTCTCTGTCGGGCCGTCCTGGGCCCTGGAGGACGCTGAGCAGCTTCCCTGCCTCCCCCTCTAGATGCCAGGAGCGCCCCCATTAGTAACAACCCAAACACCGCCTCCAGACGCGGATAAGCCCCCTGGGGACAAAATCACACGGAGGACGGTGACGGGGACTCTGAGGAGGGGCCGGCGGCGCCCGGAGCCGGGAGGAACAGCAGCCTCGGGCGCCCTGAGCGAACAGCCCGGGGGAAACGAGGCTCCGGGGGGACGGGGGGACGCCGGGCCGTGACGGGGCTGCCCGCGGCCCAGGCCCCTCCCTGGACCGCGACCGGAGACGGGACCGCCCGCCACTCACCGCGCCTCGCCCCTTCGGCCGAAGGTCCACGGGAATCCCGTCCGCGCCGAGAAGACTGGACACACCGCGCAGACCTCCCGCTCCATCCACGGCGCCGCCCCCGCTTCCGCTTCCGGTCTCGGGCGGGCGTTCGGGGAGGACGGACGTTTGGGGGCTCCGGGTTGAGGCGGCGGGCGGGGCGGGGCCGCGCACCCCAGCCTCGGGGGAGGTCTCCCGTGTCTAGAGTGAGTGCGAAGCTGGGACGCGGGCTGGGTCAGCACCAGGGACAGGGACGGAATCTAGGGGCGGGAACCAGTTCTAGGGGCGGGCTGTGGGCGGGCACAAGGGTGTGAGTGACACCAGGCCCGGGGGCGGGGGGGACAAGGGTGCGGGCGGGGCAATGAGCCGGGACCAGGCTGCGGGCGGAACCAGGCCAGGAGGTTGTCCGCGGAGACCAGTTCCAGGGGCGGGAAGAGGCGGGGGTGGGGCTGGAATAAGTCTGGCCGACTTCACAGTGGGAGGAAATCAGCTCCAGGGGCGGGGCTGGAGGCGATGCTTTCCGTGCACCCCTAGACTGTACAGGTAGCTGGATGTTGAATAGCTTTTCTTCATTCCTTTCCCTAAACCTGGAGTCATTCTATCATGGCCTTTTTTTTAATTCTTTCACTATTTTTTTGTAAAAAGTGATATCTATGACATCATTCATCAAGTAAATAACAAATGGAATGAAACCTATTTCCTTCTCCATCTTTATAATGCAACAATTGTGCTTTTATTTTTTCTGGCACAAAGAATCATCGTAGTAAATTACTCTGGTCTTTTTTATGGAATATAATAAATATTTTTTAAAAGACACTTTTAGATTTTTTTCTTTTTAATTTATGGCCAGATGCATTCTAACAACAAACATAATTTGTAAACATGCTCTCTCCTCCAGCCCATTATTATTTCTGTAATATGTTATTTCATGAATTATCTTACTGGACAGAACATTTAGCAATGTAGAGACAACTTTGGTAATAAGTATATATGAATTGTTTGCTGTTTTGTTTGGTAAGACTGGAATATTGTACTTTAAATATGATGGGATTTTTTTTCATTATTTACCTATTCCATCATCATCCATGATCAGTCTTTTATCATCTCATTCCAGTCATATTAGTCATATTCTGAATGTCTGAATATGCCACATGAAAACATTTTTAAAAAACTTTATTGAGGTATGACTAACATACAAAAAGCTGTACATATTTAATGTATACAACTTAATGTGTTCGGAGATAATATACACCCGTGAAACCATCACTACTCAAGTCCCTAACCTATTCATCACCCCCAAATGTTTCCTCCTGTCCTCTTTAATTTTTTTATTTAACTTCCTTTTTTAAAATACTTTTTTTCTTTTGAGGTAGGAATACTTAACATAAATCTACCCTCCTAGTAAATTTTTAAGTCTACAGTACAGTATTGTGAACTATCGGCCCATGTTGGATGGTAGGTCTCCAGAACTTATTAATCTTGCATAACTTTTGTTGCTCAAACATCTATTGCCAAGAGGCCCTCTTCATCTTTAACTGAAAAATCCCCCCATATTTTTAAAAGCTCAACTCAAACATAAGCTTTCCATGAAGAATTATCTGATTTATCCAAGTAACACTATCTACTCTTGTTGACTCTGCTAACCTCTAACTACCTTTATTTTGGCACTTTTCAAATTGCCCTGCTATTCTTTTTCACATGTACCTCACTATGATTTCTTGGAAAGCAGAGCCTTTATCTTATCAAGTTTGCATGCTCAGTTCATTGTTTATGTCTTCTACTAGAGTAATAATAATATAATATGTCCATTCATTTATTGAATCTTTAGTTCTGGTTTTTGCACACCTACTATGTGTAAGGCATAGTGCTCGCCACCTTGGGTGTAAAGATATGAATAGGAGGCATGTGCTAAAGACACCCACGCTTACTTCCATCGTAATTCCATGTGTGTTATTCTGTGATCAAGATGAGTATACGGTGCTACGGAATCTCTAAGTGTTTGCCTAACACATCATGTGGTTTAAGGGTTGTATTCCCTTGAGAAGAGCTGCTTCAGCAGAACCTAACAATGTGAGTATAAGGAAGCCAGATCAAGGTAACTCCCAACATGGAAACGATGTATTGATTTCCTAAATGAATGTATTGAATGAGTGAATGAAATAATAGAAAATAATGAAGAAATGTGATGCTATTGGTTACTCTCAGATCCTTTACATTTTATTTGGAGACAAAGAAGAGGTGAGAGAAAGTGATTGTGTAATTTTGCCAGTTCATACCTGTCTGATTACATATTTCTCTCTCTGGGCACAATACACAGACAAAGCAGCAGGTAGCTCTCTCTTCCTGAGGGATGTTCCTGAATCCTGGCTGACAGAACGTCCTACACCCAGAGTGGGGAGTTTGAAAGAAGAGAATTATTGATGATACTGAACAATACTATATAATTGGATAATATTTTTTTATTTAATAATATTGAATAATTGATAATATTGTTTAAATTACCTCAAAACTTATCTTAGAGATCACCTATAAGATTTGACATGATTGATGCACCCAGAGAAAGCAAAATAAAATCAAGGTCAATCTGCAGAAAAGAGTTCCCAACACGAAAATACGTACTGATTTAAAAAATTTTCCATCTCAATGACTAGGACACTTGTTTGTTTTATGGAATGGGGCATCTGGCAATAACAAATGTGATTCTGAATATGGTATTCCAGGATTACTTTTTTGAACTATAAGCAGATTTTACCTTAATAAAAAATAATATTTTAATTCATACAATGCATTTATATGAGAATTGTTTGATTAGTACAAATTGTAATTATTGAATTTATTTAGTAATGTATTTAATGTCAGGTAGATTATACACCAAAGACACAGGGACAGGCTTGAATGATATAATATAGCATCTTGAGGGATGGCTTACAAGACTGAGTTCTAAAGGGAAATCTGAAGAAGAGGAAGAATGCAGTTCCTTGGGAGCCAAAAGAATCTTTTTTTCTGATGGTGAATTTTTCTACAAGAATGTATAAAGTTGGGATGAAGAGATGGAAATATAAGGAAAATTAATAAAATATTGAAATATTAAAAAAACCCCTCAATGTCAATTCTTTTGATTTTCGTTAAAGAGAATAAAATTTGTTTTCTGGAAGAAAAGCGTATGGCAAAAGACAATTTGAATTGTATCTTTAAATCATCAAAAGTCTAGGTCATCAGCATCTGTTATATCTTCAGGGCACAATGCATGCAGAGCAATAAATTTGCAAGCACGTGAGATTGACACTTTTTCAGCTTAAATGGGAATTCAATCAATTTTTTATCAGCTCATCCTATTAAATTGGTAGCCTCACTGTCCTGCTGTAATGTATAAAGCATTTCAAAATTCCGGAATATCTCTTTAATTACAAGTGTCCTTTCAATATCTCTTGGACAGTAAGAAAAATTATATCAACAAATGAGAATTTTGTTATGAGTTAAATGATTTCACCATTATTTTCATATATGCTCTCTATCTTGTGATGTAGATGATTAATCCAAGATTGACTTGTCTGCAACCTTTTTGAATCCCATGGCCCAGTCTATCAGCTCCTCATGTATGATGAAACCTTGACCACGTGGTTCCTGGGGAACAAACTCCCTTACTTTCACCTGAAGTCCAAGACCTTTAGGAAAATCATATAGTTCAGAATTACATGCTGTGACACAGAGTTTCTTTTCTCATCCAGTGACACGTGAGCTCCAGTGCTTTTTTTAAATTGGGTGTTTCTTAGGAATGGGTGGAGCTAAAAGGGAGACATAATTGGGAAATGAAATGAGCATGGAAATTGAAGGCAGAAAACCCAGATTCGAACTGGTGGGGATACTGAGTTGCCCAGCAATTAGATTTTTTCCCCTCTATATTAGTCATCCTCTGAATAAGTTCAATTTGGGGAGTGTTTACTATTCTGCACGCTTAAGGAAGCAGGCATTCTTGTCTGCCCTCAGAGAGCACATGGTGAGGTTTAAACCATTCCTGAAGATTCCACGTCCAGGGAGTGCTGTGGGGCTAAACCTGAGCTGCACCTTGAGCAATGAGGTTTGCTTTAGGGGTGCTAGGGAGTTTCCTCGAGCTCAAGAAGAGACAAAGAAAGACAGCCTGCTTCTTCCTACCTTTGAACAAAATATTTTATTAAATGAGAGAGAAGAGATGAAAGCTCCTAGTACAGAATCTTCACGCATTAATTGATATAATTTCTATATAAATGTACAACTGATATTTGTATAATACATAACTATATATATGGTTGTATATATACATGAACAAATATATATTCACAACAAATGTGTGTATTTAGATCTGACATGACATTCACTTCCTCATACCTGAAAGCAAGAGTTTCATGACACATTATTCATAGGTTTTGGATTTATAAAAGTCTAGGTTCATGTACAAATTCATCTAAATAGAATTGATAAGGACTTGGGGAATTAAAATATATTTCATAGTATTGGGGTTCTGATCTGTAAAAAGGGGATCAAACTCCTTGCTTCCAAAAGTCATTTTAAATTTCAATGGGGAAATATTTATTTAGCTATCAGTAGCCTTTCTAGAAAAATGCAGGAAGTTCAAATAAATTGTCCTTTCCCCCGAAGCATTTAAGATATCAAGGGATAGGGCCAGAACTAGATTTTGGAAATCCCTGAATTTTTTAATTCCCTGGGATGAATTGTCATTGTTTTCTCTTGAACACTTACCTCTCACAGTGAAAGTTTTTAATCAATTATTTCTAGTTAAAAGAGTTGACACTGTTGCTAATTAGACCCTACAATCATTAGAGGTTTACTTGCAACCTGTAAGAAAGAACAGTAATTCATTATGCACAAGTCACTGCTGATCTGTGACAATGTGACAATCACAATTCGATATCCAAATAAAATAACTCTCGGATCCTAAAAGAACAATAATGAGAATCCTATTTAAGGGAGAATTTTACCTGCTAAGGGAAAAACATGAGCTGGCCTGCATCCATTATGGACCCCTGTTCTGCTTTTATAAAAAGTATTTCATGGAGGGCTCAGGCCACCACATCCACAGCATCATAGATGTAGTAGCTGGATCCAGACAGAGTCGTGTCTAATGTTTCCTTTGGCAGAGACTCCAGGGAGGCATTGAATGGACACTCCAAAAATTTCCACATTCAGTTCCTGCAAATGAGCAGTTGAAATGTTTAAGGCATCATTTGGTAAAGAAAAAGTCTTCTTGGTATTTAGAGGGGCTAACTGTCCATAGAGAGTGTTTAAATCCAGATATCTCAAAGTTCTGGTGTGCAAAGGAAAGACTCCCATGGTAGGTATCGAAAAAGTGGTGACGTGGAATAAAAGAAGCATCCCACTGTGGTGTAGTGATCCACACCTTCTGAGTGGTTAAATAATGGTTTCCTGCAATGCTCACATTTATTAATCTACTTGTGTCACCATAAATGATAAACACGTTGGCTGATGAGTCTGTGCTTCTGGCTATGCATGTCCAATCTTTTGAAGTGTACGTCCTCTTGCTCACAGGTATCTTAGTCACAGGCAGGCACCGTTCATAGTCATCTCTCTTCTAAGTTCCCAGAGGAACTGCTCACCTTTTTTATCAACTGATACTAAGATTCCTACCCAGGTCCAGCCAAAATGTGTCAACAATGAGACCATTCTGAAGACTAGAGATGTGTCCTTGTGAGCTATCTGATAGAGAGAGGAAAACTAGTCCTTACCTTTCAGTACAGGATCAAAATCTCCATAGGTTGTCTGAATCAAAAGAGAAAAAGTGTTCCATATTGAGTTCTCTGGAAGAAAAATCAACAGAATTTCAACAAAATTCATATGATCAGTTAGCTAAACTTACATTCTTGGTGCTAACACTGTGAGTATGAAGCAATATTATCTGATGGTAGAAGTGATTGAAGGGAAGCTTGGCTTTGAAGCCAGACTGCCTGGGTTCAAATCCTGACTCTAATGTGACTAGCTTAACGCACTTGAGAAGGTTAAATAACCTCTATCCATCTTAGTTTCTATATCTCTAAAAATTCCCATAATAACGTTACCTATTCATTGTCTTATATTAGGATTAAATTTGTGACTATTTGTAAAGCATTTGAAGAGTGTAAAGTGGTTTTAAGTACATGTTTACATATAAAATTTTATTAACTATTCGATAAATAACTAGGGTATGATTATTTCAGAATATCTAGCTTCCACTCCTTTGAGAGAATTTGGGCAACCACACTTCCAGAAGCTCCTGTGGTCTGCTTTAGACAGTGATGCTAGCCTCTGGCTACTTCATCCCTCTCTCAGATTCACACACCAAAATAATGAATCCACCATTTCAAGAACTATCTGTGGTAGGTTTTTTCCTATTAGGGAGACATGCAAAACCACTTTCTTCTTTTCCACATGAGTGGCCACAGAATATCACCAAGGAGGAAAACGTCAGTCCCTCCAGATCCATCCCTCCACCATGCTCATACCTGTGGTATTTTGTAGAGCTCCAACAGTGTCCCAATGTGGGCAGAGAATGCTGGTGTGGTTCCTGCAGTGACAGCCACATTCTTGTTCTGTGCCTGGCAGGTGTAATTAGGGATCATCTGACCCCATCCCGATAACCACCTCAGGGTGCTCACCAAGGTGCTGACATCACTGTGGAAGGAATTGTAGACATGGAAACCCAGAGACAGGTTGGGCAGCCGCTGGGGGCTCCTGTTGATCTCCTCGATGGCAAAAACAAAGACCAGGACATAACGATAGTTTTTGAAGTTCAACCTGTACCAAGGCCATAGTATTAAAAATAAAGATCAAGTCATGCACTTCAGGCATAACTCAAGTGGGGAAAAAAAAGAGTAAAGGGTGGCATTTTGACTTAAGCAAATTGTTCATTCCAGAGCAATGGCTGTCTCTTCATGACTTTGGAACCTGGAGCACACGCACAAGATGTTCCCAAAGCCTTGGAAGATCAAGCCCTACAACTCTGGACTCAAAAGAGATAGATCAATATCCTAAAATGAATTAGTGGAAAGAAGAGGCACAAAGGATGCTTAAGGGGAAAGAATCCATTTGCATATTTGTTTACAAGTCAAACACTATTTCACACAGTGGCACCAACATGAGGTTGGTCATGGGCATGTGCAGGTATAGTGAGATGAAGCAAAAGTTTATAATCCATTAAAGAAACTAGGTAGGACAGGGAAGTGCATAAGAAAAACTTGAAGGAAGGGCAAGTCGAATATAGAATGGTATCATCAAAACTTTTGCAATATACCTTTCTAAAACTGCCTGCCTCACAGACTTAGGAAACACATACTACCAGAAGCAGGGAAATTGCACCATAATAAATAAGGAGATAGTCTTAGGGAGAAAATAAAGAGGAAGAAGCAATTTATGACTCTATGTTTTTCTAAAAGAGTAAAAACAATTCAGAGTCCGAGGAGCAGTGTAAACTTGCAGCTTTTCATCTATTTCTTTACAGATTAGAAAACCATCATAAGCAGTGAGCTTTACAGCTTATCTTTGGGTTGATTCCTCTCTTACACATCTAAGTTCAGTCCAACGTTAATTTTCAAACAATTTAATTGACGAGGTACAACATGCAATTCCAGAAGATTGCACAGCAGAACATAGGCTTTTGGTGCTCTAACATTAAAATATTATTTTCATTGGTGAATACAGCTTTAAAAACCAAAATGTTGGGATGCTGTAATTCTGAGTCACACAGAAACACTCAGATTGGATTACAAATAAGACTTGTATTCATTTCCTATTGCTACTCTGAGAAACTACCACAGATTTAGAGGCCTAAAATAACACAAAATTTATTATCTTATACTTTGGGAGGAGAGAAATCTAAAATGAGTCTCACTGGCTAAAATACAGGTGTCAGCAGGAATGCATTCCTTCTGGAGGCTCTAGAGAAGAGTCCATTTCCTTGCATTTTCTAGCTTCTAGAGGCTGCTCACATTCCTAGGTAACATCCTCATATCACTTCAATCTCTGTTTCCATTGTCATAACTCCTTCTCTGACTCTGACTTTCTTGACTTATTCTTTCACTTGTAAGGACCTTTGTGATTATATTGGACCCATCCAGATAATTCAGGATTATCTCCTCATCTCAAGATCCTTGACTTCTTCACACTTGCAAAGTCTCCTTTCTATGTGAGGTAACATATTCACAGATTCGAAGGATTAGGAATTGGTCACCTTTGGGGGCACATTTCACCTACCACAGGACCCAACTACATGCTTTCCAATACTTGAAGCAAAACACAGAAGAGGTTAAAATAGGTAGAAATGATATTCCATTTAAATATGAACCAAAAGAAAGCATGGGTATCCTTGTTAATATCTGATACAATCCAAGTTGAAAGCAAAAAGCATGTGAAATATCAAAGGTGGTGACCATATGTCATATGTGACATATGTGGTGACCATATGTGGTGAAAGGAAGAGAAGATCGAGTACTAACAGTCATTATATATATCACCCCAAAGTGAAAAAAAGCTATTATTTATAGACCCATGTGCATAAGTACATATATGAACAACCAGATTTGGAGATTTAACATATCCTCTTAGAAATGGTCAAATTAAAGACAAAAAAAATATGCAAAGTTATGGAAGACTTAAGCTTAACAGATATTTACATATAAATGTAAATAAGGCTGGTATATTATGAACCCCAAAGAATATACATACATTTGACCAGACACTGGGCCATCAAGTAAGCCTTTGAACATTGAAATTATACACAATGCATTCTCTGACCACAGTATCATTAGGCTAGCAATTAATAAAAAGATCTAGAAAATTCCATTTTATATATATATATGTATATATATGTTAAACACTTGATCTTTGATCCAGTACTAGGGATCAAATGTACAACACGACTATAGTTAACACCGCTGTATGATACATATGAATGTTAAGATACTAAATCCTGAGTTCTCATCAAGAGGAAAAAAATATTCTTTTCTTTTTTCGCTTTTTCTGTTTTATTATATTTATATGAGATGATAGATGCTAACTAAATTTATTGTGGTAATCATTTTACCAAATATATAAGTCAAACCATTATGCAGTACACCTTAAATTTATACAGTGGTGAACGTCAATAATATCTCAATAAAACTGGAAAAAAACACATCTTTTTCAGAGAATACACCAAATTATTTTAGACCATAAAGGATACTGAGTAAATGCATTTTGAAGAAAAATAAATATCATCTCAATAAATAGTTCATTTTTGAATAATCTATACATTATGATGAGACTTTCTCTTAGTACTAACTTCTAGCCAAGGTATGGTTTGCCCAAAGATTCCCTCCCCTCCCACAATATGGGTCAGGAGCAGGATGGCTTGTGGATCACTGCAGTAGGATCTTGGTGTTTTTTTCCCTACAATTTGCATCCTTTAGGCTTTCAGAAAATAATCACTAATGGAGATTATTCCAAGGCAGGGGAAAATAAAAGATGCTTATTTCTGTCTTCTGTTTGGAAGGAAAATATTCCAGAAGGGAAAAAGAAAGGAAGCCACAAATAATTATTGAAGGAAAAGAAAGGAGCTGATGATTCATAGTTTACGGGAGAATCTCAACACAGCTTTTATATTCAACTTTCATAACTGTCAGAGGGATTCACACACACACACAGGAACTTACACGTAAAATGTGACATCTTTGCTTGGACGAGTCACAAAGAAATTTCCATGGCATTTCTGAATCCTGGGTCAATGTATAGAAGGGGGAAATCCCACTGACCACCAAGTCACCTTCCTTGTAGACACTGGGCCTTATGTAATCAAAGCCGCTCGAATAACTCATCAGGCACATGGAATGTGGACATTTCCCAAGGAGAGGCAGAAGAAGCAGAAAGAACATCTCAGCTGACTCAACAGTTTGAGGCAAGGCCTCTAGTCAGTGGTGACTGAGGGAGCAGAGATGGAAAGAGACCTGCAGTGCAGCCTTCTGCAGGGAAATTTTACTCCTGTGCATGGTACACGTGTCTAAAAGTGCTCTGCCATTCAAGACCATGGAAAGAAAATTTGTTATTAATCAGAACTAGGGCATTTCCAAGAGCAATATATACTGGCTCAGATCTTCCCTCAATGTCACTGTGGGTCAGAGTTGCTTCCGGTGTCCTCTTCCTGTCACTCCCCCAGTCCAGGCCTAACTGCTCACTGCTCTCAGTAAGGAGCTCTGGGGTCCTCCCTGCCCTGGGGCTCTGCACCTGGCACGCTGTGCCCTGGTAAATACAAAGGTGAAAAATACGTTTGGGCAACATCTTCCACTGAAGGTGGCAGAGATGTCATCAGGGATGGGGGTCAGCAAGGCTCTGGGAACTACCCCATCCCGAGATTGGATTTTTTCTTTCCCAGGCAAACATTCTGTTTCTTGCAATTGACTGAGTGGTGTTGCATCCATCAAAACACAACATCAGAAAGGGCTGGTATTGCAATCGGCAAAACCAGCCCAGCATGATTCCTGTGATACCCAAGGATGAGGTCATTGACCATGCCTTGGGTAAGCCTCAATGGTACTTACAGTCTATATCGCCAACCTCACCCTTAGGTCTATTTGACCAATGTCTGAAGAACTGGTCTCATGCACAGTTCAGGAAATGGATATCCATTATCCAGTTCATATCAGTTTCCCACGAAATGAAGTCTAAATTCACATATATTTACACCTAACCTCTTCCTTAGACCTATGTGCTGTGCTAGGACTCCAGCACTTAGTTACTACATGTTCCAGTACATTCCATTTAAAGTCTGTCTCTCCTAAACCCAAAGTCTCTCTCAACAACTCTTTTGCCATTTCTCTGCTAATCTTCAAGGCAAACATTTGCAAGGGTTGTTAGTATTCAAATATTCCTCTTCCTCAATTCCCATTCTTTTCAACCCACTTCAATCAGGTCTGTCCACGTATGTCACTCAATCTGTTCTCGTCAAGAACATCAGCAGCTTCTACGAGGCCCAATCCAGTGGTCATTTTTTACTTTTTTTTTTACTTCACCACGCAGCATCATTTGACCCGGCTGACTGCTCTAGCCTTAGGACACTACTTTCTCATGAACTCAAGCTAATTTTGTTTTTGAATATAGTATTACATTCAGATTATTTTCTCAAACTTATCTAGTGATAGAGGTGTACTGAAGTCTTCTACTACGGTTATAGAGAAACAGATTCTTATTTGTTATTCTGTCATTTTTTCGTTATATATTTGGGTGTAATGTAAATAAGTATATACAGGATTAGGTCTTTTCTTGTGAATTGTTCCTTTTCATGAAGGGGTCTTATTTTTTCATAGCGAAGTATTTCACTACATTAATAAATGATCAAACATTTCTTCTGATAGACCAGGCACGCTTCTAAACACTTTATGAATATTAACTTACAGAGTATTAAATATAAACTTAAGAAGTGTGCATTAGTATGATTCCGACTTCAGATGTGAGAAAACTGGCATGTTACTTGCCTGAGCTCTTTGGCTAGAAAATGGTAGAGCCTGAATTTGAGCCCAGACAGTAGACACTCTTAACCACCAGCATATTCCTTGAGTACATTCTATATGCCAAGCACTTTTGGAGACACTGGTGTCTGTAGCAATGAATGAAACTCCACTTTTGCCATTGGAGCACTTAGGTTCTAATAGGGGAAGGACAGACTATAGAAAAATCAAGAAAACATGTTATTATAAGTGTCATATAGAAAATGTAGAAAGCATTTTAAGATAGTTAAGAGGGATTGAGATCTTGCTAATTTACATAGAATAGGAAGAGATAAACTCTTAGTTAAGGAGCACTTGAACAGATAGCATAACAAGTTGGGACAGTGAGTCATACGAATTTGTGTGACTAAAGCAATATATTCATGCAAAGGTCTGGAAGACAGAGGCTAGTGTGACTGGAGTAGATCAAGTTGGAGACAGTGAGGGAGGGGTAGAAGGTGATGTGGTCAGAGACTTGGTCGGTCCTGATGTTGTTGGGTTTTATGGTTCACTATTAGGTCTTTTCCTTATGCTATCAATGAGTTGGCATATCAGTTGGAGTCTCAGCAGGAAACAGAGGACACACTGAGACTAGGATGATTCAAGTAGAGTTTTCATAAAGGGGCTTCTCGGAGTTGCAGACAGGATGTAAGAACACCACAAAAGGTGGTTGGTACCCAGTGAGATGGTAAGTGCAGGGCTCTACCAAAACCCCTAAGCCTGAAGGGGTAAGGATAGTGAAAAATTATCGAATTCTAGAAACAAGAGATGAGGGAAATGCATTCCAGGAGCTGAAAGGAGGTCAGGGGTAGAAT
The DNA here is from genome assembly GCF_020826845.1 of Diceros bicornis minor. Classification (NCBI taxonomy): domain Eukaryota; kingdom Metazoa; phylum Chordata; class Mammalia; order Perissodactyla; family Rhinocerotidae; genus Diceros; species Diceros bicornis. The sequence continues at coordinate 274,325 of NW_026690882.1, read as the reverse complement.
CCAGCCCCAGGTTCTCCTGCAAGAAATTGCCAGGACTAGATGTCACTCTCTTTCATCCTTCTGATTTCATGTCTAGGCTCCCCATTGACCAAACCCAGCCAAAAGCCATAAGGCAAGAAAGCCCGCTGACGTAGTTCATCTTCACTAACCTTCCTGGGTGAAGCAAGATAGAGAAGGTGGATCTACTGGGGCAAATGGAAGATATTCTGAACTGTGCAGCCCTTTTTTGCCTGAGAATGTACTCTTGTCAATCACCTGGGTGGAAAGTTCATATCCCTCTCCAGGAATCCCATCAGCTACTGTCCTGTCTTAGGTGCAATCCAAGCATTGATACTCCCATGTGTAGTCTAAAATAGTTGCCATTGCAGGTGTTCTTCATGTAAGATGGGTTATGGGGTTCTTGGGAAGAATTGCAAACAATAATTAACCAACAGGTCCTGGTTCCCAGAGGTGGACACTTCTACCAGGAGACCAAGTCAGAGTCCCATTGAACTTTACTACTGCTTATGAGGCAAACAGAATGAAAGAAGTCACTATGGCCTCTGGCACAAGTAACTCATCCAGAGGACAAGGGGCTTCTGTTATACAGTGAGGGCAAAGAAGACATTTGGCCTTCAAGTAATCCATTGGGCTGTCTTTTGATATTCTTTCCCCAACAATTAAGTGTAGCAGCTGTATCCTGTGAAGGGTGTGGTGATCAGGTGTTCAGATGACTCAGGGATGAGGAACTGGATCCTCTCTCCAGGTAAGCCACCCAGACCACCAGAAGTGCTTGTCAAGGGTGAGGGGAATCTAAATGGGACAGTAGGAGAAGTGGGATTGTAAGTATCAATTGTAGCATGAATAAAAGGTGCAGTCAAGAGCTGTCTGTAATTTGTCCCACTGATCTTCCTGTTCTAAGTTTCCCCGGTCAAGAAGACCAACCAGAATCCTAGTGCACTGACTGTAAGAAGCAAGTGCATCTGAGTGGCATAAGTGGTGGACCATAATGGAGGCAGTGGTATATTTTCTAGATTCTTATTTCAGGACTAAGTCACTCGCTCTTGTAGCTGCAGAAATTCTTCTAAGGGCTCATACTGCCAACCTCTCTGGGGATTTCCTTGGGCCAAAGGAAAGTGCCACACCTAAGATTGTGACCACTCCCAATAGCAGCCCACTTCCAATCACCGGTTCATGGGGAGAGGGGGGCGGATACAAAGGCCCAATTCCTTTGCCTCAATTTGAGAGACCCCAGAAGGGCCACCTCAGCTCCAGTGCTCCCATTGGGATCAACTGTGGTCTCCGTTTTTAACTTATCACAGTTCAATGTCTTCTGCCTAATCTCAGTTCTCTTCTTTAGAGATGGTTACCTCAAGCAAGTAACAAACTTTTTATGCCAAAGTTTCTTCATCTGTATAATGAGAACAATGAGATTGACTACTTCACAGACTTGTATGAAGGATTCAATCAGCTAATATATGTAAAACATTTATGAGACACCCAGTATATAGGAAACATTATATATTTCATCTTTTATTGTGAATTAATTAAAATCCATGGCAGGATTATACTGAGCAAAATGAGCCACACACAAAAAAGAGTAAATATTGTATGATTCTATTTGTATGAATTCCAAGAACAGTCAAAAAATAATCTGTGGTAGGAAAAGTAATCAGAACAGTGGTTGCATCTAACCTCAGATTGTGAAGCAGGAGCAAGGATTGACTGAGAAGGGACATGGAGGAACTTTATGGGGTGAGGAGAATGTTCTATATCTTGACAGGAGTATAGGTTACATAGGTGTATGCATTTGTCAAAATGCATTCAGTTCTACACCTAAGATCTATGCATTGTGCTATGTGTAACATATGCCTCCACTAAAATCAGATTCATTTTCCTAAGTGAAAGAAGCCAGAGATGAAAAGCCATTTATTGTAGATTCCATTGTATGCCATTTGGGGAAAGGCAAAACTGTAGGGAAGGACAAGAAATCAATGGTTTCCGGGGCAAAGAGTAAGAGAGGGGGATGACTACAAAGGGACAGCACAAAGGAATTTGGGAGTGATGGAATTGTCCTATCAAGACTGTTCATGTGTGTATCATGTTAGATCATGACTGTGTTGATGGATACACAACTCTATGCATTTGCCAAGACCCATAGAACAGTACATCCCAGAGTGGATATTACTGTAGGTTAAAAAAATCAATCCACCAGGTAGTGAAGGGAACATAAAATGGAAAACAAGCTATAACAAATGAATCTAAATGTATTGCAAATGAATAACATAGCCACAATGAAGGTTATGAAAAGGAAACCAAAATTACTTTGGAAACTTATGTTTTACCAGATCCTGTAAGCCTGGATCAAAAGAACTGATCAGAAATCCTAGTTCATAAAAAATGTTTCTCAGAAGGGTATTGGTTAGCAATTCTGAAACTAATTTATGCATACACTAGACATGAACAACTAAGTAAACATATTGTAGATGATGAGAGCCAGTGTATCACAGTCAAAGAAAGATGTTATAAACAAGAAAAGAGAGAAGGCTGGCTCTTATTCCAATCCAACTGAGGCATTGGATTGGAATAAGAGCTACCATTATCAATTCATGCTTTTCACGGATGGATGGATAGATAGATAGATACATAGATAGATAGATAGAGACACAGATAGTTAATGTGTGTATGTAGAGGACAGTATAGATTCATATCTTTCCAAGGCCTGACAGCTCAGAAGGCCTAGAAGAACGACACACCAGTAATAATGAGAATACCTATCAAGCACCCAGAAATTGGTTACTAAGATACTATTCTAAAGAAAAAGGAAGGAACCAGGGCTCTCTTGAGGACTACTGGATTCCAGGGCTACGGTAGAGGAAATACAACCTGACCATGAAATATCTCTGAAGGATATTCTAGTGTAAAATAAAGATTCACAAAAGGAAACCCCCAAAATCTGACTAAAAATCCCCCTTCAGGTCCTTGAATAACACCTAACTTGTGCACGTGCAGGGAATGAATCTAGGAGACTTAGAAGAGAAAAGCCACTGAAAACGGAATATTGTGCAGAAATTTCGGAGATCACACATGCCAGGAGTGGGAGGTTGGCTTTTGGATTCATCTGGAGTGGAACGACCTTGATAAAAGAAAAACAAGTCCTAGCTTTCAATTATGACCCTAGAAATGTCACAGCCTGAGAGTCAGTGCCACACACTAAGAGTAAGGACTACATCTTGGGAGTCAGTGCAAAACTGAAATATATATGTCCTTTTAGGGTCTAAAACCTAGCCTTCAGAGGCTCAGGGTGATCCATTCGTACTACAAACCTAATCTTTAGAGGAAGGCAACATGATTAAGACCTTCTACGAGGTATTGTTCACAAGATCCAGCACACAATAAAAGCTTAATAGACATGCAGAGCAGCAGGAAAATGCTCTGAATTATGTATATATAAATCAGTAGAAGCAGACCCAGAGACAATCCAGATACTGGAGTTAGCAGACAAGGACTTCAAAACAACTATGAATAAAAGGAAAGAAACATGGACAATTGTAGAAAATGAAAGACAAACTAGAAATCTTTACAGCAACCAAAGAAAAAGGACATGTTTCTTTCAAAAGAGCAATAGTAAGTCTGGAAACTTTTCAAAAGAAACTTTGGAAGCAGAAGACATGAATGACATCTGACAGATAAGGGTTGAATGGGAGGGGAGAAAAAGCTGCCAATTTAAAATTCTCTGACTTAAGAAAAATATTCTTCAAAAATGCAGACAAATTAAAGATATTTTTCAAATGGGGTTTAAAAAAAACAAGCTAGAACAATTAAACAGCAGCAGAACTGAAATTCAAGAAACTCTAAAGAGAATTTTCAGGCTGAAGGAAAAGAATTCCACACAAAGACACATACTGTTAGGAATGATCATCAGCAGGAAAGAAAATGTACGTAAATATAATGAATATTGACTGAATAAAACAACCCTGTATACTTTTACATCTTTTATGTAAGTTTAAACATTTTCAAAATATAATGCTTTTAAAAACATGTTGAACTGATACCCGAAAAATAGCGATGATGGAAGCACCTCCAAGGAAATCTTCACTCCACCCCGCAAGACTAGAGATTATGGAGCCCCAGCAAATGGTGCTCACAATCTGCATCCAACAGCAGATGTGACAGAAGCCCTAGAGAGACATCACCAGTTCCTTCCAAAACTAGAGGCAACCAGACCTCAGATCACAACTGTCATCCACAAACACAAATGCTGGGGTCTGAGCATCAAGACCTCCATTCCCCCAAAACTAGAAATTATGGGACTCCAGCAAGCACCCCCTAGTCACTTCTAATTCTAGAAATGACAGCAGTCCCATGAGTAACACCCTTAGCTGCTCCTCAACACTAGACAATGGGAAGCCCCAGCCCAGTGACCCACCCAGTCTATGCCAACAATACAGACAAGGGCAGACCCAGAAAGTGAGACTTCCGATCTCCCCCAACACTAGAAAAAAGGAGCTCTATAAAGACCCCTCCAGAGCCCCCTGACTAAAGATACATGGAATCTCATGCAATTAACCCAATCCTCTCCCTGAATTAGAGACAATGGCCCTCCATGAAGTGACCCCTCCCTGTCACCCCAACACTTGAAAGGTGGGATCCCCGTACAAGCAGTGGTCCTCCAGTCTCCAAGCACCAGATACAACAGGAACCTCAGTCTCATGCCTCCCAGTTATCCCCAAAATAATGAGGGCTCCATCAAATCATGGAAGCTTCAGGAAGTGCTCCCCCATATTCCTGCAAGATTAGAGATGTTGGAAACCCCAAAAACCAACTTACAACCCCCTATACACCAAGAAGAAAGGAGCCCCAACCAATACCACACCATTTTCACCCAACACAAAGCCCAGCTCGCCTCCTGACTACTAAGACTAGATATGAGTATCCCCAGCAATGAGTAACCCAGTCTCCCCCCAGAAAAGCAATGACCAGGGTTTCACTAGGCAACACGCCAGGTTCTCCAGCGTAAGTGTCAAACAGATCCTCAGAAAACTCCCTCTCTTCCCATTATCAAAAGATAAGAGTCTATAGAAGCATCAGCAAGCAGTACTCAACACAAATGAGAGGAGACCACAACGCAAGTCCCTCAAGTCCCTCCCAACAGGAGACGACTGCCCCTGTGGGGAATCCTCCCTAATCCCAAACACAAGGAACATTCTGAGCCCCAGCTGGCAACTCGTCAGCTTCCTCTTGCTGTGTAGATGTCTCTGTCCCCAACTGTAGTGGATAGATAGAGCCCCGTTCAACCTAAAATCCCCTGCCCTGGGGAATGTTGAGGACCCAGTCTCAGAATAAGGAACACAGCAGTTGTCCTGACAAGCCACCAACAACCCCCAAGCTCCCCTTCTACAGAAGGTGACAGGAGCCCAGGACGCAAACTTTCCCCCAACATTTCCTGCTTCACCAAACCCCTCTTATCTGTTGCACATCCTGCTGACCTTCAGAATGACCTCTACTGCTAAAAGAGTCACTAGGAGCCAAGAAAGGCTGGAGCTGGGGGAGAGGCTGAGAAGGATAGAGAGGGGAGAGGAGTAAGAGTAAAGGGAAAGATGAGACCTTCCATGTTGTCCCAAACACAGCCATGAATTCCAGAGGCCCCAAACAGCTCCAATCAAACCAGGTTCTCAGGGGTGAGCAGGAGCAGAAGAAAAGGAATTCTGGGCTTATGAGGAGAGGCGGCCTGGAGGAAAGGGGGGTGTGTAGGCTAGCAGCCAAGATAGCCACCAATGGTATCTTCCACCTGTGTTTATGCCCTGTGCAACCCCCTCCTACATTCGATTAGCCGTGAATTGTCATGAACCCAAGTGGTCAATACAGCGCTGCAGAAATGACAGTGTCTGACATCTGAGGCTACATCATAAATCACACTGAAGCTGCCTCCTTGGTCTCTTAGATTGCTCCCTCTCTAGGGGAAGCCATCCACCATGCCATGAGGATGCTCCAGTAGCCCTGTGGAGAGGTCCACGCGGAGAGGAACCAACTTGCCAGCACCAAGTGCTCACCATTCAGTGAGCCACCTGGGAAGATCTTCCAGCCTCAGCCAAATTTTGAACTTTAATGACTATGTATGCTAACATGTTTAGGAGTGAAGTCTACTGTTGTTTGCAACGTACTTCAAAATGCATTAAACAGAGATGGATTCTTGGGTGATAAATGGATGGAGGTGGCAAAGTAAACATAGTAAATTGTAACTGATGGAATCTAGGTGGTGGACTGTCTTCATTAGGGCTGCCGTAGTAAAGTACCACAGACAGGGTGGCTTAAACAGCAGAAATTTACTTTCTCATAATTCTGGAGGCTGGAAGTCCAAGATCAAGGTGCCTGCAGGATTGGTTTCCCCTGAGTCCTCTCTCCCTGGCTTCCAGATTACCATCGTCTAGCTGCCTCTTCACGTTGTCATCCCTCTGTGCATGCGTGCCCCTGGCATCTCTTGGTCTGTGTGTCCTAATCTCATCTTATAAGGACACTGATCAAATTGGATTAGGGTCCACCCTAATGGCCCTATTTTATCTCAGTTACTTTCTTTTAAGTCACAAACTCCAAATAAAGTTACAATAAGAGGTACTAGGGATTTGGGCTTCAACACATGACTGTTGAGGGGACAGAATTCTGTCCATAACGTGACTGTTCACTGCAAAACTCTTTCAAATTATCTCCCTGCCTGAACATTTTTCCTAATAAAGTGGGTGCAGGTGGTGTGCTAAGGCAGGAAAGAAAAAACGAATTGTTAACAAAAAAATCATGTTGGAACCCCCAGTTGTTCTGTGGAATAGGGATTATCATAGATTTAAAGGAACAGATTAAAGCTGTGAAAGTCCTATAAAAAACCAAAGGATAAATATTTTATATATAATCTCAGAGAAGAGATGGTCTTTTAAAACTATAACAAAACAAGAACCGAAATTAACACTTTGATTTCCTTTCAAAAAATCTGCATGGCAGCAACAACTAGAGGCAAAGACAAAAAAAGGAAAAGAGGAGGATGTTGGCAACTCATCACAAAAAGCTAGTTTTTTAATATTAAGGAACTCCTACCAACCAAAAAAGACCAAGAATCCGTTGGAGAAATGGACAAATGGCGAAGAACAGTTCACAGAAAATAGAGAATGCTCTCAGTATAAGAGATGATTCTCAACTTCGCCCACCAAAGGAAAAATAAGTAAAACACCAAGATTCTTGTTTTTATTTATCAGATTAGGAACACTTACTGTTTGTTTAATATGTTGATCTATTAGGATGTAGAGAAAGTGACACTCCGACAGCACAGTGAAGAGGGGGTGAACTTGAACAACCAGCGAAGCCCGGGACTTGGCGGGGAGAGACGGAAAGAGCCGAACTGTGGCAGTGAAATCGGAGAAAGCCGAAACCAGCCGGAGAGAGACGAACCCGAACCACTGAGCCGAGGAGCGGCGGGGACAGGCGGAGGGAGCCGAAACCAGGCGGAGAGAGACGAAGATAAACGGAAAGAGCCGAAGATGTGAAGACACAGCGGAGACCAGGCGGAAGGGCCCGACGCCTGCTTAGAGGAGCCGAGCCCAGCCGAAAAGCGGCGAGAGGCGGCGGAGAGAGCCGAGCCCCGGGGCCGCGGGGAAGAGCTGACAGATCGTGGGCGGTGAAGCGAGAACAGGCGGTTGGCGCCTCAGAAGGAAGCGGAGGCGAGGCCGGCGACGATGAAGGGGACCGCGCTGCATGGGGCCCTGGATGTAAAGTCCGGAGCCTTCCACGCGCACGAGCCGCCCCGAGCGCCCCCACGGAGGGTCGTGGACCCGGTCCCCGCTGCCCTCCTCCCCGCTCCCCCGGCACCGCCGCTGCCCACGGCGCGGGGCGCTCTGGCCGGACAGCGGCGTGTCCTCCGCCCACGACGAGGACGCGCGTGTCCCCGCGGCTGCATCCTCCGGACGTGTTGGCCGCGTGGAGTCTGGCGCCGGTGTCCGCTGCAGGGACTGACCCCGGGGGTGCAGCCTCTGACCCGCGCTGAGCCCGCGGACCCAGCCCGTGGGGAAGCCGCTGGGGGGCAGTGACCACGCCGGATGACCAGGGGTCTGGGAAGAGGCCCCCATCCTAGACCGAGACTGGAATGCGAACTGTGGGCCCCTCCTGACCGTCTCCCCACTTCCAACACAAATGCCAAGCTCTCATTCAGGGCTCTTGATTGTGTGCAACACGATTGTTAGAGTGATCGCTCAGGGAGCCTCTGGGAGGACAGGAATGGGCTGGAGCCTGGCTGAGGCCGCTTCTATTAGCTGCTGTCCAAATCCATCGTCATCAGAGCGTAGGTCCCTCTCCTGGGTCAGAGTCTGCGTGGGTGCATCTGATCCACAGAACTGTGCCCTGGCTACAGTGGGGAGGCTACAATTGGACGTGTCTGGCACTTTCTGCTGTTAAATCTGGAAGCTGGTGTTATCTCCCCCCAGGATCATAAAGTGAGGGAAGCCCTCAAACATAGGATAGGGGTTCAGTGGCTGAGAAACCAAGAAGGATGACAAATTCTACTAGGAGGCCCTACTTTAAGTTTTTTAAGAGGAACCCCTGGAGACCACTTATGTCAGCAACCTTGGGAATTTCCACTCTAATTATTTATGTTAAAGTTGCAGCAGCCAAAAAGCATGTGTTGGACTTGGCAGTCTTCAGCGAGGTGGCCACTACCTGTCCCAACCTCTGCCTTTTAGGGCCCTTGTTATGGGCTCCACCAGTGTTTACATTGACAAGACCTGGTGCCTAAGCAGAGCTGAGCTGACTGGATGGCAGTGAATACGAAGGGTGATGGGAGACATTGATGTTGGGCCACTGAAGGTGAGAGTGGGACCAGCAAAAGCTGGACCAGAGCAACCCAAATATCCATCATCTGATGAATGTATAAACACAATGTGATCCGTGTTTCTGTACATTATATGTTCTTCAGCCATAAAGATATGAAGGACACGTGCTAGACCATGGATGCACCTTGAAGACCTGCGAAGTGAAAGCATCTAGTCAAAGAAGACCACTTATTATATGATTCGATTTACATGGAATGTCAAATACAGGCAAGTAAATTCGTGGTTGTTTAAGGTTGGAGGTGGGAGAAGTGCAGGGGTAATACTCAATTATTTCTATTTGGTTCTTTTTACTATTTCTATCTCTTTACTGATATTCTCTCTGAATTGAGACATCATTCTCTTTATTTTCCTTGGTCCTTTATCCCTACTTTCCATTAGCCCTTTGAGCATATATAAGAGAGTTGTTTTAAAGTCCTTGTCTCATGAGTCTGATGCCTGGGCTTCCTCAGGAAAAACTTCTGTCAATTTCCTTCTATTCCATATGAACCAGCTATACTTTCCTGTAGCTTCATATAATTTGTAATTTTGTAGTGGTAACTGGACATTTTCCGTATTACAATGTTGTTGTTGTGAGAATCAGATTCTCCTCGCTCTCCAGGTTTTGCTGTTGTGGCTTTTTATGAGCTGCAATCATCCTTTTGTTTAGTGACTCTTCAAACTATTTTTACAAAGACTATGTTTTTTGATGTGTGTGGTCACTGAAATCTCTTTTCAGTTATCTTAACAATCAGCAAGTGAACTGACAGAGATGTCTTTAAATGCAAGTATCCAAAAGAACACATTTTAAAAAAAGAAAAAATTAAAATTTCTCCAGTGTTTGCAGCTGGTCCCCTGTAGCTCTACCTTAGACTTCACCCCCTACCTGCATGGAGCCCACAAATCTGCCAGAGATGCAAGCCCAGGTCTTCTCAGGTCTTGTCTGAGCACACGTCCAATCCTGGGCATGCACATTGCACTCCAGCTCCCCTGGTAGATGCGGTGGCCCTTCTAACCTTTCATTCCCCAAAAAACTTCCTCCTCAGATGCCTCCTTTCCAGATTTTTATGTCTGTCTCCTCCCCCAGCCATTGGCCCAGGCGTCTACCAGTAGCATAGATCTTTAAGTCTTTCATCAGACAATGACACCACTTGGAAAGTCCCTCCACCCTGAGAGGGAGAAATACCTGTCAACGTCTGTGCTGGTCCCTCAGGGACCCAAAAGACAGATCACTACCACCCAGTCACAGAATCACCCTATTTGAAGAAGCAGGTTAGTATTTGTCTCCTGGCATGAGGGAGCCGTGCAAGGATTCTGGCTCCCATCCTCACGACCTCTGCTGTACCAGAGAATGTCAGCGGGTAGGCATTAACCAAAAACACCACAGTGCTTTCTTACCCAAATTCAGCCCCATTTTCCTTCATTAATCACTCCTCTGGATGCTGTAAGTTTTTTATTATATTTCCTATTTCTGAAACACTTGATTCTGTCAAGTTTTGTTCAACTGAATGGTTGCTTCAGTGGAGAGACTGGTTCTGTGAGTACGTTAATTTGCCGATTTTCTTAAGGGAACTAGGGAAATGTTTTGATATGTCACTTTGTCCTTTTTCTCAATCTTGTTTATTTTGTTTGGTGGTTGGTTCTCAAAAATTCTTCTTTCATTTTGTAAACCTTCTCTTCCATATGATTTAAGAATCACCATCACGATTTCAAATAATTATGATTTTTAAGTTTATTACATTGAATCAAGTACTTTTGAGGAAAACAACTCCAATATTGTTGGTGAAAACAACTCCTCTAATACTGTTAATATTCAGATCTGCCTGAGCCAGCTCCCAACCTCAACTTGAGGGTAGGTGATGTAGTCGGTTGAATAACGTCTCCCAAAGATTCAAGTTCACCCGGAACCTTAGAATGTGACCTTATTTGGAAACAGGGTCTTTGCAGATGTGATTAAAGATCCGCAGATGAACTCATCCTGGATTTAGGGTGGGCCCTCAATTCAATGACTGGTGTCTTTATAAGAAGAGGAGAGGACCCAGAGACGTGGAGGGAAGAAGATCACGTGAAAGACGTAGGCAGAGATTGGAGATCTGCTGCCACAAGACAGGGAAGCAGGAACCACCAGGAGCTGGAAGAGGTGAGGGAGGATTCTCTGCTGTTGATAAACTCTGAAGCAATTGTAGGGCTCCCCTTTGTTCTCATTCAAACCATCAAAACCTAATAGTACCTTGTCTTAAAAATTCTGATTATCACGTGGCTTATATGGATGTCCTGAAGATCATGGACCACGCCCGATGCCATCATTTAAATTTCTCAGGTCTGCAATTATCACATGTGAACACCTTCATTTTTCAATGTAACTCACTGAAATCATGGTCTACATCTATGAAATCGTCAGGAACAATTTAAAGGTATGGGAGCAAAAACCCAACTGATGTTAACCTAAAGCAATTTAACAGAATGTGCGAGGGAAGAAAAGATGCAATGAGGGAAGAGATCAGCTCATGTTAATGAGACTTGAGGAGTAGTAGATTGTGACCAAGCACAGAGATGCAGCATACAAATGAGGGGGCACATCTTGTCCTGACCATCCCCCTCAGCCACTTTTACTCTGTTCTCCTCCCAGGTGGACTCAGACCCTGTCAGCGGCTCCTACGCTGTGACCTCACTCAGCTCCACTCCCCATAACTCCAGGTCTGGCAGGTAAGAACCCCGTGTATACCCGGATCCTCTTCCTGTCCCATAAAGGGTCCTGTGCCTGGATCCTGTAGGGTCAGAGAGGGCCATTTGACACCCCCTGTCCCAGGACATCGGGGGGTTTGGAATATGCAGAGTAGCTCACACTGAGGAATTAGAACACCCTAGTCCTAGTGAGGAGTCAGCCCCACACCAAGCTGTGGGCTCTGGAAGGGAGACATCACTGTGCTAAATCCAGAGGCCATTGTCAGGAGGCACAAGGCACAGCTGTGCACCTCCACTCCCTCTCTGCCCTTCTGTTTCTCAGTCACTCTTTGACCCTCTGAAATAGGCTTCCTTGCCCATGACTGCTAAGACTGCTCTATCAAAGGTCTTCAAGAAAGTCCAGAAAATCCCAGATCCTTCCAAAACCACATCAGTCCTTTTCCCTCCTGACCCAGTAAGAGTCCTACCATCTCACTTCTGTAACTTGACCCTTTTTTCCACCAAATATTGTTCATCACATATTTGTTGAATAATTACGATGTGCCCGACTCTGTGGGCAGGTGGACAAGCTTCGTTGACTCAGGACCTAGTGTCAAGGCGAAGGCAGCAAGCCTGCTGCCAAGAATCTCTCAGCGCTAAATGCTCCCAGACAGCATTGTCCTTGTTAGGAATCTAAGGTGAACTCTATTTTAAAAAATCACCGAGGTAATTTTAGGTAACAGATAAGGCTGTAACAGGTAGTCTAAGGACTACTTAAATTATATAAAAATGTCTTATATTTGGGTTAGCATTTGGGAAAAAAAAGGATAGAACTTATGTTAGAATGAGATATAAAATCAAGCTTAGTAAAGTAAGACTTTTATGGAATCAAATTAATTTAACGTTAAAAAATAAGCTCTTTACAATAGGTATCATCTTTTCCTGAGTACAAGTATTCTAAACAAATATAACTAAAAACACTAAATGATCCCTTAGGCCAAATTACCTTTAATATAGAAGTGAATAAAAATCATGGTAAGCAGAAATTGCAGTAAACCAGGACAAGTAAAGATCTTCTTTCCTGTCACATGAAACACGATCTCTCACCCACACAACAGTCTACTCTTCACATTTATGTCTCTCAAAAGAGTTTAATAAAGTACAATTATAAAATGACAAAGCATCACAGTCCAGAGCAAGAAGAGAGAGTGACATTAAACGAGGTGAGTGAAACTGGGGGCTGTTCATGGGGAACCACTTCCCCAGGGCCACACTTCTTGGCTTCTTCAGCATGACCTTCTCCTATTTTCCATCAGGTCTCAGAACATCATTCTTGGCTCCTTGCTCTCTCTACCTCCCTGGCAAAACTGTCTGCCCTCAGGGCCTCAGCCAGTCTCTCCCTTGCTTTTTTCACTTTCTGACTCTGTCTGCGGATGTCTCCATAAGTTACGGGCTGTCTGTAGAGTGGGTGGGGGAGACCGAGACCCACTCCTGGGATCGCCTCTGCCCAGTCTGAAGACTGTGTGGACGTTGGCTTGAGGCTGGGGTTTAGAGACCCAGCACCAGCACAGCCCAGGGATTCACCTGGACCACCTGGTGCAATTATATTTAAGGTATTTGTGATATCAAAAGTACTTAAAAGTTTTCCTTCACTGCTGCAGGCCTGGAGTCCCTGCAGTCTCCTGTATGCCCAGACTTGCTGGGGCTTCTGCAAGGTCTGCTCCCGTTGACTGTACCTGACCTCATTGCCAGGGTGGGAAGTTATCCTTGTAACTGGCCTCTTGAAAATGCAGCTGGTGAGTCTTATAGGAAGTGTAGACCTTTCCCGATGTCTCCACTTGGTCTTGGCTAAATGGACCTGTCTTTTCTTCTCTGCAGTCTGGGGAATCATATTTCTTTTGTGCTTTCCCTTTGAAAACAAAATGAAATGTGAAATTTGAATAAAATGTGGGATGCAGACTGCCAGTCATGGAGAATTTTCGCACCTCATTTGGATCTTCCACCCTCCTGTATCCTGGAGAAATATCTCTCAAACTGCCCTGTGCATCACAATCATCTGGAGGATTGTTAAAACACAGATTGCTGGACCTCAACCCAAGTAGGCCTGCGGATGGCCAAGAATTTGCACTTCTAAGTGTTCCCGCATGATGCTGATGCTGCTGGCACAGGCACCACACACTGAGAACTAGATTCTGGGACGGCAAACTGATATGAGTCACGGACAGAAAGGACTATTTTTAGATGCTTGTGTGCCCAGAGCATAGTAATTTAGTGCCTCATCTCTAATGAAATCACGTTCCTCTCAACAATTTGATGCTCACTTCACTTGCACACCCATGTCCCATCTTCACTCAAATATTCTCCTGTACATACGTAAATAGCTCACACACGCCATATTCCCATCACATAGTTCTATCCACTGTAAGTAACCATTTTTCCTCCCCTGACTCTTCCTCTCTCCTCCTACTCCTCCCTGTTAATCTGGGCTCCACCATCTGACTTAACACAATTGATGCTTCTTAGAAGTCAATCCTGCTCTCACATTTGTTACACATCCACACCCTCTTCTAGGCCAGCCCATCAATTTCCCTGGCTTCACATACCATTAATGAACTCGAAATGCCCATAGAATCAGACAGATCTGGCTTGAACCCTGAGACCCAAATACCCATCTGCCCACTCACCACATCAGTGATAACTCGATGACCAGCTTGCAATGAGCAGGTACCAAGTTGATCCAACCAGTACTCCAAATAATCACCCATATCTCAGGGTCCCCTAATCTCACTTGTTGGTGCTAATATCCTGTCTACACCTGAGCGTCATTCTGGACACCCTGCCACCCAACACTCGTACATCAATGAACCATCCATCCACCCTCCTAAATCCAGCTAAATATTCTCCCCTTTTGAATAATTCCTGAGCACCTTTCAGATTCCTACAAAATACATTTTCACAGAGTGACCTTTCCTGATCCAGCCATCAAAATTAATGTCACATTTTCTCTGTGTTAATTTTTAAATTTTTTAATTGTATGTGTATTATCATCTATTTCTCTCATAGTGTTTTTCTCACTAAATTGGATACTCCATGAACTGAAGACTAATGTGGACTGTAATGTGTTACACTGCCGTATTCACTCATTGCTTTGCCCTTAGAAGACGCTCAATATATTTATCGAAAGAAATTATTCAAACTCCAAAAGATACTTTCTAAAGTTTTCAAACAAATTCCCTCAACTACAATTATACAAGCATATAATCTCTTTTGTGATATACTGCAATAAATTATCACTACGATTGCAAATCCTTTCTCTCTGTAATCCATTATAAAACTCTAGTCACAATAATCTATTTGAAATGTAAACCTAATCAGTGCACCTTTCCTTTACAATCACTCATTTCTGTCTTCAGATCCTTTTTAAAAGTGAAGTCATAAATCTCACTTCATTCCTATTGTCCTGCCATAATTATTAATACGATCCCTTTCATTCTCCAACATGTCCCAGTTTGGAGGGAAAATTATTTGATCCTCCCATTTATAGAGCACCTATTATAAGCCAAGTTATGTACTAAAACCCATGATCCAGAATTTAACTTAAAAACATGACTGCCTCTGTTTATTTTAATCTTGGTGAGAGGAATGAGTTAATAAAGAGACTAATGAATGTCTAATAGAGTGTTAGGTATAATTAGATCCTGTGATAAACAGTAAGGGCTACGCAGAGATAGAGAGACAGAGGGAGAGATGGAGGAAGAACGGTAAGGAGGGATAAAGGGGAAGGAAATTATCTACAATTATTTTATTAATTTATTTTTTTGTGAGGAAGATCAGCCCTGGGCTAACATCCATGCCAATCCTTCTCTCTCTCTCTTTTTTTTTTTTTTTTTTGCTGAGGAAGACTAGCCCTGTGCCGTCATCTGTGCCCATCTTCCTCAACTTTATATGGGACGCCGCCACAGCATGGCCTGGCAAGTGGGGCCTTGGTGCGCGCCCGGGATCCAAACCCATGCCACCAGCAGCAGAGTGCGCGAACTTAACCCCTACACCGCGGGCCCGGCCCACCTACAATTATTGATGATGAAGAGGTTAGGGAAGGACTAACTGATGAGGTGATATTTGAGCACAGAACTGAATATTTTTTAAAAAAGACCAATCACATTGTGGGTAAAAATTTTTCCAGAGAAGGGAACAATGTAAACAGTGCAGAGCCGAATACTACTTCCACTTCCCAGTGATGTTGTTGGGTAAAAACAAAACAAAACAAAGGTCTGGCCTATTATCCCAAGAAAGCTCTCTATACAAATAAGTACAATACCTTGAACATTACTTAACAAACATTGACACCTGGGAAACAACTTTCAATAAGGTATCTTCTTGTAGTAGCAGCTACTGCCTGCTCACTTAAAGAGGTTTCACAGAAGGACCAAGTGTACAAATGGACACTCTTGCTGTCCGTATGGATTCCACACTCACCAGAATAGGCTGGCTTGTAAAATAGGCTGATGCAGGTTCCTCCATGGCTGCAGAGTTGTCCTGCTGACCCCACTCCTGATGTGCAGACAGCCTGTGGATTGCTGGAAAATGCAGTGAGTTCTGCCTCTGATTCCCCTTTTATGTAGGGAATGGATAATCCAATCAGTGGATAATCCAGAGGAGACTTCCTGTCTCTTATCAATGGGATTTGAGCGATTCCTAAAGCTTTATACATAAACAGAGAAATGTGGGGTTATTGACACTGTCAGATACTGTTGGTAGATGAAAAAATTTAATACAGTTGTGTGGGGAGGTGGTATTTGCAGTTTCTATCAACATTTTAATATTTCCTTTGTCTTCCACTATTGATATTTTCTGTAAAAATAGGAATGGAAGTTTATATGTACAAAAATGTCCATACAACATATGTTTTAATAGGGAAAAATAGAGAATGTGTAAACATTTATCAATAAAATAATGTCCAAAATATTTATTAATAAGTCTCTGGAATAGATCACACAGCCATTAAAAATAAATTAGTACTTTGTGCATTTACACCTCAGGTAATTACCAGTAAACTTGTAATTATTTCAACCGTCTTACTCTTTCCCTTCCCTTTGACCTGAATAATTAACGTTCCTTTACTCTCTTTACTTCACTGATGTTGACTTAACTCTTTTATTATTCTGTTATTTTGTCTATAAACTTATTAGTTGAAATCATATAGAAATCTTTGTTTAATTGCACTAATGGCTAAATCCTGAATCCTTAATACAGTCTAATATGAATAATTACTTTTACCCCCTCCCCCAAATGCTAATAACTTAAACACTTTCAATTCTATTTTTAACCTTCCTGACATTTGTATTACTGTTTTCATGCATTTTATTCTACATATATTTTAATCTCCATGAGAGATTTCTAGAATTACTTCACAAAATAAAATTCATTTATATTTATCTATAAATTATCCTTTCCTTTCCTCTTCAGTCCTTCCTCCGTTCCTGGTTTTCTACCTGAGATTATGTTCCTTTGGGTGTGATAACTCACTCCAGTATTTTGTCTAATTCAAGGCTGCTGACAATCAAAAGTTTCACTTTAAGTTTTTCTAGGACATCTTTATTTGGGGCACTGTTGCTGCTGGGTGTAGAATTCTGGTTTGACATGAGATTTCTTTTAGCATTTAAAAAATACTGCTCTGTTGATGTCTATCTTATTTTATTTATGGTTAGAAATCACCAGTTGGCCTTTTTCTTGCTTATTTGGCATCTATAGTCCCTAAAATCCTTTACGTTAACTTTGGTTTTTAGACCATAGTTCAGTTCATTAATATTTTCTGTGTATGCACTCTGCTTAGGGAATGTTGAATTAATTGAATCTGTAGATTGATGTCTTTCATCAACTTGGAACATGCTTGTGTATTTTCACTTCTGATATCAATTCCTCTCCACATTCTCACTACTCCCCTTTTAATCACATCCCATGTGTATTCTAATTTTACCCTGAATTTTCCAATGTCATTGACCCTGTGGTTTTCTTGGAAGATTTGCTCTTAAACAGTCTTCCGTTTTAGTAAACCAGTCTTTTGCTGGAATCAAATCCTTCTTAATTACTTAATTTTTTAATTTCATTTCTAACATAAACACAATATACAGCTTTAATTTTTTAAAAAAGAGATAGCAGAGCAGTTTGACAATAAGGAGAAAATGATTTCCTTTTGATACAATAAAGCTAATATAGGTAGGAGAAAATTATAAATTGGATCATATTAAGTTATATGAGGAGCCAGTATTCATTGAAATTCAACAGTAAGACAGAGGGAGCATAAAACCTGAGTATCTTGTTCTTTGTACTGATGTGGACTAGCTTTTGAAATGATAATATTTAGATTTCTTGCGTTAAATAAAAATGTTATAAAATCCAGTTTCATCTGTTTGTATTTACTTTCTTTAACATGTGTTCTGGAAAATTGAAATGACATAGGTCACATTGTGATATCTCTGTTGGTCTTGGTTGGATAAAGCCATGATGTGATGGTTAATTTTAGGTGTCAGCTTGACTGGCTGCAGGGGTGCCCATATAGACTGTGAAGCATTATTTCTGGGTGTGTCTGTGAGGAGGTTTCTGGAAGAGATTAGCATTTGATTCCATGGTCTACATAAACAAACCCACCCTCACTAGTGTGGGTGGGCATCATCTAATCTGTTGAGGGCTCAAGAGAACAAAAAGCAAAGAAAGGCTGAGTCCACTGTCTCTTCCTGACCTGGGATAGCCATCTTTTCCTGCACTTGGACATCAGAGGTCCTGGTTGTCAGGCCTTCAGACTTTGACTGAATTATATCACTGGTTTTTCTTGTTCTCCAGCTTGCAGATGGCAGATTGTGGGACTTCTCAACTCCATAACCTTGTGAGCCAATTCCTACAATAAATCTCCACTTCTATATGTTTATATATATTCTATGGTTCTATTTCTCTAGAGAATCCTGACTAATACACATGGATAACAAAGTGCATATTAAGTGCACATGGAGGACATTTCCCAAGGCATAGGAGGCTCCTCCAACCCCGCGGGAGGAAGCAACTCTTCCCATCCAGGCAACACACATGAGCGCTCACACACACACACACACAAACACAAGTAATTTGAAAATGTGCTCAAGCTCAAACTTTCACTCTCTGCCTTATTGTTCATCACAGCAGTGATTTCTACATGGCATGCTATACATCCTTTGCCATTTATTATCTCTTTCCTCCCACTAAGACTAAATCAAACAGGGGCAGTCTGTCTGTTTAGTTATTTTGTAGATCACAGGTTTCATACCAGAGCTTTGCATGTAGTAAGTGCTCTAAAAATAGAATGACCAAATAGTTTTCCCTCCAAACTGAAACATATCAGGGAATGAAAAGGGTAGTATTAATAATTATGATAAGACAACAGGAGAAATATGTGCTGAAGACAGAAACGGGGGATTTAAAAGTTAAGATGGGGGCCGGCCCGGTGGCGCAAGCGGTTAAGTGCGCGCGCTCCGCTGCGGCGGCCCGGGGTTCGCTGGTTCGGATCCCGGGCGCGCACCGACGCACTGCTTGGTAAGCCGTGCTGTGGCGGCGTCCCATATGAAGTGGAGGAAGATGGGCACCGATGTTAGCCCAGGGCCGTCTTCCTCAGCAAAAAAGGAGGAGGATTGGCGGATGTTAGCTCAGGGCTGATCTCCTCACAAAAAAAAAAAAAAAAAAAAAAGTTAAGATGAACTGATCACTTTTGCATTTTAAACAGATCACTGTGACTAGAATCTCATGATTTTATTACGAGGAGAAAGGATTTGGAATCTTAAACTATTCTTGCTAATTTACTGCAGTGTACCACTCTAAAGGTGGTGTCTTTGCATAAGAGTAGTTAAGTGGATGGATTTAAAATATTTCAGGAAGTGAATTTTTAATGTTTCAATTTTATATGTATATAAATATAAAATATATATTGTACACATAATATATGTGAGCCCTTTATGTGTGCAAAGCCATATGTGAACACTATTGTGGGAAAATTTGGAAAATCCATATTGGTCTTGTCTTCATGGAGTATCCAGTTTAGTGAGAAAGAACTAAATCTTGAAAGAAATAGATAATAATGCACATATAACTAAAATAGAAAAAAAAAATCAACAAAGAGGGAAAATGGAGTTTTATAAATTGGCTTACTAGAGTAGGAGAGTTCACTGTGTGGAAATGATATTTTGTATGAGATCTGAAAGATGATTAGAAATAATTCAAAAGTGGAAAACCTGTAGGTAGATTCAGGAGGGTGGATGGGTGGTTTATTGATATCTGAGTGTGGGGTACCAGGGTGTCCAGAGTGACACCCAGGGCTAGACGCATTATTAGCACAAACAAGTGAGTTTGGGAACACTGAGAGAGAAGCAAATTATTTTGGGGAAGTGGTTTGCTCAACTTGGGACCTGGTCATTGTGAGTTGAGTCATCACTGATGCCGTGAGTGTGCAGGTAGATAAATGGGTCTGGGGGTCAGAGTTAGGTCTCTGCTGATTCTTTGGACATATTTGGCTCATTAGTGGTATTTGAAGCAAGGGAAATGTATGGTGTTGCCCCAGGAGGGTGCAGATGGGCAACAGGTGTCTGAGCAGGGCTGACTTCCGGGAAGGATCAGTCATTGTGGGGTGGTCATAAAGAGAAGCCAAAAAGTGCCTCAGGAAGTTCAGACAGGCAAGAGCAGGACACTGTAGGGTGGTGGATCCCAAGGACAAATAGGCTTTTAAAATGACATTGAAGTCCACAAGGTCACATGCTACTGCAGAGCATGTCAGACAAATCATGAAAAGTCCCCAGTGGATTGGTAAGAGACATGGCTTGTGAGGTTAGCAAGAGAAAAATCCACAGAATGAGGATGGGCTTGAGTGTGCACTGTGCAAACAGAGGCATTTGGATATATGTGAACTTTTCACAGCGGATCCCTGGCAGGAGGACAAGAGGAGGGGCATGGGGGGTGAGGACTGTTAGGAATGCTGGATGAGGGATTGGTTTGTAGATGGTAGAGATTTGTGCATATTTGAAACCTGAGGGATGATTGCAGTAGGGAAGTGATGGAAAGTGCAACAAATGTGGAGGGCATAATGTCACTGAAATTGAAGAATGAGATAAAAATCAGAGTGGTTTCCGCAAGAAAGAAATTTCTTTGGATATAGCAACAGAAAACGTGTGATAAATCAATTCCTTATGAGGAATATTTGTAGATCTGATGACTAGAGAGTGAAATAGTTCTTGTTTGATGGTTAACAAGTTATGTGTGAAATATAGAGTAGGTCAGGAGAAAATAGAGATTTATGGAACTTGAGAAATGGAAAGAAATTGACAGAGCATTCAGGAAGCATTAGAGAAATGCATATAGGTCCATTGGTCTGTTGGGATCCACAGGCTCCTGGTGCATTCTCTCTTCAGTGCAAGTGTCAACATGGCATGGCAGGTATTTGGAATCATCTGAAGTGGGCGGCTTGCAATGCAGATATAATGGCAATAAGGAATCTGCGAGTATGGTCAGTGGATGATTGAAATGATGGACTGTGGAATGCAGGATTAATAGAGAGGAGTAGGAGAAGAGAAGCAAGAGGGTTGTGAAGATATGCTTACTGGAGTAATATACTTTCTCGAAGAATGGTTACTTAGAGGGGAGTTCTTTGTGTCAAAAGTGGAAATGTGGAAATTTGTGGTGGGAATATGGTGTTTCTGAGTTACTGATTTGGGAGCAGGAGAATTTTGGGTGAAGATAGGATCAGGGTGTGGAAGTGAATGACTAAGGATGGAATAGTGAATAATTTCATTAGAGATGAGGCCGTAAAGGAGCTGTGGAGTCCTTGGAACTCTGTGTCCCAATAACAGTGGGCTGTGGGGCACCGGCATGTGTGTATTTGACCATGACAGAGAGAGGAGGAGAGGAACGTGCTGAAGCAAGATGGCGGAGGGAAGTTGGTCTGGATTTGACACTGGGTAGTGACCTTGAGCTTTCTGTCCTTGTCTCACATCAGCTTGATGGTGTCACTGAAGCCTGTTCTCCACGTGTGGTCCCTGTACCAGCAGCATCAACATCACCTCTTAGAAATGACAATTCTCCATTTCTTCCCCAGTCCTACTTGGGTTGAAGTCCAGCACTCTGAGTTTTAAAAACCCCCCAATGATTGTGATGCACAGTGCGATTTGAGACACATGTGTCCAGGGAGAGAAGGAGGGTGGAATATCCACGTGAGCTGAGAACGTTCTCCGTGGATGGTAGTCTTCATCCTCCATTTTGTTCAAATTTCACATTTTATTTTGTTCTGAAAGAGAAAGCTCAAAAAATATGCCCAGACTTCATAGTGGAAACAGTAAGACCAAGAAAATAAACCCAATCAGAAAACTAAAGTTCTACGCACCCTGAATCCTAAGTAGCTGCATATTCCAGAGGCCAGTTACTGGACTAACTTCCCATCCTGGCAGTGAGGTCAGATGCAGTCAGTGGGAGGAGACCTTGGAGAAGCCCCAGCAAGTCTGTGGATACAGTCGACTGCAGGGACTCCAGGCCTGCAGCAGTGAAGGAGAACTCTTAAGTTCTTTGGAGTCGCAAATACCTTTGAAACAGTGGCACAGGCTGGTCCATGTGAATCTCTGGACCATGCTGGGGCCGAGGGATCTGCACACCAGCCCTGAGCCCACCCGGGCCACTGTCCATATCGGGCAGAGATGAGTCCAGGAATGGGTCTGGGCCACTCACAGCCCCTCTGCAGGCAATGGGCATCTTCTAGAGATATCAGGAGACAGACACAGAAAGTGAAGAAAAGCATGGGAGAGACTGACTGTGGCCTCGAGGACAGAAGAGATTGCCGGGGAGCCAGAGAGAGCAAGGAGCCAAGAAAGGCATCCTGCAAACACAGTGAGGAAGGCAACATCGGTGCTGAAGAAAAGGAGAGTGGTGGCGTTGAGAAATTCCCCATGAGACAGGCTTGACTCTCACAGCATCTCTTTGTAACATCCATCGTGAACTTGACGTTTCATGTTAAACCTCAATTTTTATTTACCATGAGTTTTCTCCTTTTTATATTAAAATTGATAGGATAATTGTAGCTGAGGAATTAGTGTTTTGAACTTAGATTTGTTTTTTCTAGAACCGACACTCAATGAAGAGATGATACCTACTTGAATGAGATTTGTCTTTTAATGTATACTAAACCCGACGCCATAAATGTTTATTATGATTTTGCATCTAATTAGTTTTTTTTTGTTTTTTTTTTTTTGCTGAGAAAGATTCACCGTGAGCTAACATTTGTTGCCAATCTTCCTCTACTTTGTGTGTGGGTCACCGTCACGGCATGGCTGCTAATGAGTACTGTAGGTCCGTGCCTGGTAACTGAACCTGGGCCACCAAAGCAGAACATGCCAAAACTAACCACTCGGCCAGGGGCCAGCACTATGAATTTGCATCTAATTATAACATAAAATCCATCAATCTTTCTCTTCACTGTCACATGGTAATTCAGACATAGGTGATTTCTATATCATGAATTAAGTATCTCTTATCTGTTACCTGGCAAACTTGTGTAGCTTTGATTTTGGAATCTCCAGAATGAGCATACCCCCTGGGGGCATTATTTTCCCCGTAGAGAACCTTGGCAGCAGACTCATTGCCTTCCTTCCCACACGAGATCCAGAGTCGTGGAAATGGGTTCGCCTTGCACACAACACAGAGCACATAGGAATTACTCCACAAACATGTGATAAGTGAATAATTGGTGGCATCATCAGGTCATTCACAGAAGCCAGACTGAGAGAGAGCTTCCTCAGGTCAGGAAGGAGAAGCATTCCTTTATATTTGTGAGGTTTTAATTTGTAACATTGTAATGTGAACAGCAAGTATACTATTTTTATCAAAATTGTGTTCTGAAGGTTTTCAAAAATCTCTAAATCTCAGAGTAGAGAAAAATCAATCTCTGTGACTCTGTTACTTGCTTCAAAGATTGTCAACTCGTATACCATCTGGCTTTGTTTATCCTCACACCAAGACCCCAAGAATTAACCAGCTGAGATGGCTGAGAGCGCATCATTTCAGCTGTAAATATTTCCGTTTCTGGTACAGATGAGGGAATTTTGGAACACAAACAAAATAACATGATCACACACAAAAATAAAAATGTCATTCGGATAATCAACTATCTAGTCAGTATCCAAAGTCTCCCAGTTTTCTCAAGGTTATTTCCTGGTTTTACATTTTCTTTGAGTCAGGATCTTAATGAAACCCTTCTTTTGCAATTGGTTGATCTGTTTCTGAAGTCACTTTTAATCTCTTGTTGGTTCATGCATCTTGGGATTTGGGTGGAATATGAGTGTGTGTGTTTGTGTGTCTACACCGATGTGTGAATTCTTTCTTTCCTGGATGGGAGTGCCCTGAAAGGAAGGACCTGGGCTGTGGGAACAAGGATTTCTACTCTGCTTCTGGCTGAACTGAAAAGGCCTCCCTGGGTGACACTTGCAGGCTTCAGAAAGGAGGGGGAAGAAGTACCAAGGAGTTCAAGACAATGGCCCTTGTCTTACAGGGTGTTTCCAGGGCATGATGTTCAAAATGCCGGGTGCTAACCCTTTAGGTGCAGGTCGTCGGGTGGGTTCTCGGCATGAGCTCTGAGCAGTGTCTGTTCACCACCCACGTGGGGAGCATTTCAGTATTTTAATTGGTAAGGTTATGTCTGTGGTGTCTGTGGTGTCTAAGATTGGTGGAATTCCCCTGCTGGACCCACTTCTATACCTGCCCCTCTCCTGCCTCATCTTTCAAAACTCCCAACAGGAAAGTTTCACATCCCTGTAACACAAATCCATATAACCACAGCACAGACTGGGGAAAAGAACACAGCAGTCCCAGGGGCTACGTGCTCTATGCCCTCAGGCCAAGCTGCCCCTTTGGGACAAGTCAGTAACAACACGACTGAGTGTGTAAACTAGTGATTGTCTGAGACCATGGACCTGAGAACCTGATGGGCCCAGATGTCACCCAGGGCAGCAAGGGCTGGTGTGGGTCATTCCGTGGACAGGATTAAGGTCTATTGTCCTGGCAAACCAGAGCTTACCCCTGATCCCTCAGGCCCAGCCGGGGAGGAATGGCCAAGATGTGCCTGACAGAGAGGCTGGGGGCCTTCTAGGGAATTTTTACCCTAAAAGAATCCTACAGTGAAGTGCAGGGATGCTGGAAATCCTAGTTCACAGGGAGCAGTGAGGTTCATAGAACAAAGTCCTGTTGTAGGTTTAAAAGCTGCATCATGAATCTTTCCCTCTAGACATGAACCAAGCGGGAAAAGGACTTCCACGGGCATGGGCCAGGATCCCAGGAGGATTCCAGTCTAGGCGAAGGGTGAACAGGGAGCCCTAGAGGCGGCCTGATGGGGATGTCCTGTCGGCCCTTAGTCCATCTGCACATGGTCTTCCTCTGTCCTTGTCCGTTCCACATGCAAACTTTTATCTTTTTACATTTTTTCCTCATTTAGTGTTGATGCAAATCCAGACACTGATTAGAAAACGGCAAGTTCCAATGTCTGATCAAAGAAACCTCAACAAGAGAAGCAAAAAACATTCCTTCTTCCTGGAAAGCTCTAGAAAGACAGCACCGTCCTGGGGAAGGACATGGTCCTGGTAAGTGCTATTTGAAAGACACCCACAATTCAGTGGTTATTGCTCTGCCTGGGAAAGTCCCTCCAACCTCTACATCCAGGGAGATCTGAGGGGCTGTCTCTGCTCCTGGCCCAGGTGAACCACACTGAAATCCACCCGTCCTCTGAGGAACAGGGACTTGAGGGTTTCATTCAGTAGCCAGGGAGGAGGCTGGCCCTCCTCCCTTCTCCCACATACAATAAGCTGTGACCATACACAAGTTCTTAATTTAGGAGGAACGTGAGATTCTGTGTCTCGTTTACATGAGCATAAGAAGTGAAAGAACCACACCACAACACCCAGGCTGTGACAGAAACAGGATATAACGTAAGAGTCAAATCTACCATTTACTATTAAAGAAATAATATCACTCCTCCCCAGTGGGTTAACAGTGGCTGGCGTGGAGATGTCAGGGAGTTGGAGGGGGTGGTGCCCTCCCTCTGGGGCTTTAGGGGACACCAGGGAAAGTCTTAGGATGTCCTCGTTCACTCAGGGTGGGAAGACCTGGCCCAGTGCACCCCGAGGGCGCCAGTGTCCCTGCTGGTCAGGAGGAGCTGCACTTGTGGTCTCCAGAGTGTGACGGCTCATCGCCAAGGGCATGGCGGCTGAAGAGAAGAAACAGACTATTTTGGGGAACCTCCCTGAGATTCATGGCACACCTCCCTGCTCCCCTGCACTCTGATCCAAACCCTGTACTGAGTGCTCAGTCCATCAACAACACCCCGTTTTTCCCTGATGCAGGAGGCATCATTTAGCATCACCCACTTCAGAGGATGCAACTGAATCCCAGAGAGGAGAGGGGAGCGGCCTGTCCCAGGCCTGCTTAGCATTGGAGCTGTGATCCAGTCCCATGCTTAGCCCGAAGCTGTACTGAGCCCCTGGATTCAGTCACTCCTGGTCCCAACACTCACTCGGCCCTGAACTGGAGAATGTCTGGTTCCTCTTTCTCCTGAAGAGCCGCATTTTGCTTGCCTTCTGGTGTGCGGGCTCCAGCCGGCAGGAGACCCAGTAGCTACAGGACAGAGTGGCCTGTGAGCTACCAGGAGCCACACCTCAGGTGCCCCTCCCAGAGCCTGCCAGCAGCTGAGTCCTGGTGCCCCATGGGTCACCACGCTACGAGTTCTGTGGCTGATCAGGGAGCCAGGCCACAGGCTCTGGAGCTGGCCATCAGAGAGAGTCTGGCCTGCCCTCACCCAACTCCTGTCCCCCTCACCTCTCATGGATACTGATGGGCTCCATGGCCTGGAACCAGGCCCCAAATCGCTCATCAGGCTCCAGGTCATAGGCATTTGCAGCCTGCTGGAGCAGCTGGATCCTCCTGATGAGTTTGAATTTCTGGGAGGAAGGACAGGATGCAGACAGGGCTTGGGTGGGCAACGCTGTCAGGGACTTGTGCGGAGTGAGGATCTGGTCTGGGGTCTGTGCTCACTCGGGACCCCTCCTTCCTTCCCTCTCCATTCAGGACTTGCCTGTCCTCACAGTTGGCTTGAATTAGTTCCTCATCCAGGAAGGTGTCCTTGATGCCAGCCCCTCCCGTACCCGCCAACGTGATGGGATGCCCAGCTTTGTGGATCTGACTCTCCCAATAAATGTAAGACCCAAGGGATGAGGACAGAGAAAGTCTTGCCAGGCGAGGTCTCTGATTTCCACATGCCCACCCTCCCCATAGCTGCTCACGTCACACCATTTCTGAAAGTTGACCCGATTTCCCTGGAAGGGAGACAGCCAATGTCCATCAGAAACAGCCCCCTAAGCCCATAACCAAGCCCCATCCCACCCCTTCTCAGGCTGCAGGAATGTCAGGGCCCAGCAGAGGGCAGACCTTCCACAAAGAGAACTTGACACTGGGCCAGGCTCTGGGCTCCAGGGCTGGAGGGACAGGGGAGCTGAGGCCAGAGACCTTATGTAGCACACCCTCTCTGATGACAGACGGGGAGACTGAGGCCTCAGGGAGGAAGGGACAGCTGGAACACAGAAGTGCTTCCTCACTTGCAGGGGCTGATGGCACTCCCCCAGGGGCAGGGCCCGAGGGGGAGGCTGAATCCATCTCAGACACAGCCTCCTGCAGCTCTGCAGGCAGGCAGCTATGAGCTTCACCAGCCCAGGTAGACTGGTGGGGGGCTTATGAGGAGCATCTATTCACGCATTGCTAAGATGGGCCTGACTCCCCAACTCCCAGGGGTGGCCATGGGGCTCTCATGAGAGGAGGTTTGCCAGGTACTGAGAGCTCAGGTCCCAGGGCAGGGCTCTCGCCTCCCAAACCTCAGGATCCTGCTCTCTGGCCCCACGTCCGGGCTCACTCACTTCCAGATCATCCTCCATCCCAATGTCCAGCAGCTTCAGGTGATAGAGGAACATGTCCAGGAAGGGGACAACACCCTGTGAACTCAGGGTGGGAGTGGTGAGATGAGTCTCACCTCTCAGGTGCCCCCATGGACCCTCCCCCAAATCCCTTCACCCCAGCCTCCTGCCCACCACAGACTCCCACAGAGAACAGCCTAGGACCCTCAGCGGCCTCCCCCCAGTTGCCCCCTCCAGGACCACCCAACTTCCCCAGTCACCTCCCAGGGGTGGCTTTTGGCAAATCCCAGGGTATGTGGTCCCTGCCCCTCCCCTCCCTAACCCATCCTGGGCCCAGCCCTTCCAGGCCTCCTCCTGGTCACTTCCAGGGCAGGCCTTTCAGGCTCTTGGGCTCCTGGAGCTGGGCTGGAGGAGGAGGGACCCCTCTCTTAGGGAGGCCTCCAGCCGTGAGGTGAGTGACCCCTCCTCTGACACCTAGACCCTCCCCCTCAGGCCACCTCACCTGCTGCTGTCTCTCCTGGGCTCCCTGGGGGTCCATCTGCGGGGTGGCCCTCACAGATGACACCTCCTGCAGGGTCAAGGACAGGCTCAGGGAGGCATGTTCCCTTCCCCATGTCTCCCAGGCCCCTGATCTTGGACCCTGGACATCTGGTGTCTATGGCTGCTCCCATTCCAGGGTGCCCTGATTCTAGATCGCTCCCAGCTCCAACACTCCCTTCTCCGTGCCCTCAGGCCTGCCCAGGCCCCTAAGCCTCTCTCCTCATCAGGAAAGTGTGAGGAGGACTCCCCATGCATCCCAGGGTCCCCTGAGGACTCAGTATCATCTGACTGTCACCAGTGCTGTCCCCTCCCCCCTCAAGGAGGAGGAGCACAAAGCTCCTGCACATTCCTCTCCCCCTTGTACCTCATCACCCCTGTGAGGCCTGCACCACAGATCATCTCCCTCCATTTCCCAGATGAGGAGACCGAGGCCCACAGAGGGGCAGTGACTTGCTCAGGAGCCCACAGAGGAGACCGCTCCCCCTCCCAGCCAGAGGCCCTGGCCCCCGGCCTTCACTCCTCCTCCAGACACACCTCGGACCAATGTCCTGTCCTCTGGACTCTCGGGGTGTGTTGAGGCCCTCGGTCAACCTGAGCCATGGATGGAGACGCACAAGGTGTCTTGGGGTCCCAGGCAAGTGGCTGCTGTGTTTTCTAGCCCCCTGGGATTCTCTGATACCAGGCTGGACCTGAGGCCATGCCAAAGTCCTCAGCTCCCTAGGATCCCCTCAGGATTGTCCCTGTACAGAACTCCTCCTTCACTCACTCAGGAAGGGAACCCCCGTGTGCCACATCTGAGTGACAGTGTAGGAGTTGACCACGGCACTGTGTAATGGTGACATTTGCATCCTTTTTCACTTGGAAACTTCTAATGTCCCTTCTCTTTTCTCAGGTCTCATGTTTGAAGTCTGTGGTCTGAGCCTTTGCACAATCCTTAGGCCCCTCCTGCCAGGGCCTCGATGGAGGCCATTAAGTATCTGTCAGGAAGGTCCATTAAGAATCTGTAGGTTCCTCGATAATTCTCATTGCCATCTGGGGCATATCCTTGTCGACAAGGCACCGGGGGAGACTCACTGGTTTGTCAGCAGTGACCACTATCGGGCTAGAGTGCACAGTCCCAGAGAGCACACAGTTCTGTCCCAGATCCACCATTTGGCCCAAGGCTGTGCAGCCCCTGTGTCCACAAGCTCTGTGTGACCTCACAGTGCCCATCCCTGGGACAGGCAGAATGTCCTCCCCTGTGAGGTGCAGTGAAGACAGAAGGAGCAGCAGAGGCCTGGCTTCCTGAGGACAGACTGGGCTGCTTTATGAAGAAAGGAACCCCCACCCACTCCATCCACCCGCCAGCCTGGAGGATGATGAGGGCCAGCTGATGGGTCCACATGGAAGCCAGAAACCTGCTCATTCTGCCAGCTCCTCACCTCTTGGAACAGTCCAGGCGACACCACTGTATCCAGTGACCAAGGCCTCCTGCCCCAAACAGTCCCCACCTGCCCCTGCAGCTCACACCCCCCGCTTCCTGTCCAGCTGGACAAGACAGACAGTTATTTCTCGGGGAACCTTAAGTGAAAAACTTACCAAAGCACATCCTGCCTGGTCCCTCCTCACCTCACCTCCCGTCCTTCCAGTTCTCCAGCCTCCACTCACCTCCTTGAGAAGCTTCCTGCTCTTCTGGTGGCATGTTTCGATGATGTTTTTCAGTATTTGCCAGTTCTTCCTGAGGAGGGAAAAAAGGAAAGAAACACTGTGGAGTGGTTTGAGGGTAAATCCCTTTTGTTTGAAAACCCAGAAGATCCAGACAGCCTGGATGAGCATTTTCACTGTGTCCTCTGAGCCCTGAGGTGTCTGGGACTGGGGAGGGGGCTCTCCTATTGTCACCTGGGGCCTCCATTCTCTTATTTTCTCAGCAGATGTGTTTTAAACAGTCTTAATTTCACGTGGACAGAGAGTTCTGTTGCTGAAAACACTTGAAAATCTTCAATTTGGTTCAAGCCATGATCTGTCACTTAGGGAAACTGATCCCTGAAGCAGAACCACTGGCCTAAGTTGTCAGAAAGACTTCAAGCCTGCCAACCAGGTCAGACCCTAACCCCAGGCTTTGCTGTCTCCCAGGAGGTCCCAACTGACTGAAGGGCAATGCCAGCCCTGTGGGGGGTGTCTGGTCCACCCAGGTGGTGCTCGCATGGAGAGAGGCCTACCCACCTGGACACCTGTCTCCACGTCTCTTTTAAACGTTGAATGGAGGGGCCCTCCAGAGCCCAGAGGATCGCATGGAGAGAGGAAAGGTTCCTCAGGCCGTGGCTTTCCTGGGGAAGGGAAGAGAATGAGCTGTGAGGGGGAGCTGGTGCCCTGCTTCCTCCGGCTTCTGTCGCCTCATTGACGTCTCCTGTCCTGGATGAGACAGCAGCTCAGGGAACCCGGGAAAGGCACAGCTGGAACCTGATGAGGAATACTTCCAGGTAGGAGGATTTCAGCTCAAGCCAAGAAAGGAGCCCAGGAAGGGGTGAGCTTCCCACCACTGGGACCAGGAGTCAGGTCATCGAGGCCTGGCAGGAGGGGCCTAAGGATTGTGCAAAGGCTCAGACCACGGACTTCAAACATGAGAGCTGAGAAAGGAGAAGGGGCAGTTCCCCCGACTCCAGAGAGGGGCTCCCAGGGCCTCCCACATCTTACCTTGGCCACCTGGATCCAGAGCTCCACCACCCTGGCCCTGACCTGGGCCGTCATGCTCGGGTCCCCAATGCAGGTGGTGACGATACATTCGACCACTCTGTTAAAGTGGGTCATGGTGGCATGGATGGTCGGTGCCAGGTGCTCATTGCCCCTGTTGTCACACTGGGACCAGATGGAGTCCAGGAATTCGTGGGGCCTCACTGTCTTGAAGAGCTCCTGGGGAGGACAGGGATTGTCACCCAGCCCTGCCACAGCCCAGCTCAGCATCCGCAGCCCCCAGTCCCAGGCCAGGTCAGTGGTGAGAGCTGGAGCTCAGGAATCGGAGAATGCGACCTGAGGCTTGTGGGAGTCCCTGGGTGTTGCTTGTGTCCCCTGAGGGCACCCAGCACAGGATGACCCAGGAACGCATACTGTGGCGCAGGGAAGTGGCATTTGCTCGTCGCCCAGTCTCACTTCCTCCAAGCACCAGAACTCAGCTCCTGCATGACCATCTCTAGGGGCATCTTCCACCCATTCTGACCATCCTGGGGTCTGACTCCTCTTTCAGATGCACATTCCCCCAAGGCAGCAACAACCACGGGCTTTGTTTGTCTGCCTTGTAGTCATGTACACATTAAGTGCCTAATTAGTGTTGAGGCTGTTGAGGCCTCCTGGGCAAATGAGTGAACTACCCAAGGACGAGACAGCACTTCAGTGTGCTCCCCTCCCCCACCAAAGCGCAGACTCTGCCCAACTTCCTCTCTGCTCCACCTCATCCATCTGCACAGCCACTCTGCATGGCAGCTGCTCTCAAAGTCCATCCCTACTGTCCACATGAGGACAGCAAAGGCTTGGGAGTGAAGAAGGCTGCTCAGGTCACATGAGGGTAAGTGGGGAAGCAAGAGGTTGGACCGAGATCATGGGATTCTGGATCAGGAAATGGCAGGTCTGGGGCAGCTCACGGCACAGGGAAGGCCGGCCCCAACTGTCCTGAGAGCCCCGCTGCTCACCACATCCATCAGTGTCAACTGCTCTGCCACCAGCCGGGGAGGGAACTCCAAGAAGTCAGGCTTCTCCTCCCTCAGCAGGTTCTTGGTGGTCACGTCCCAGGGGCAGGTGGGCTCTGGGACTGGATCTGGCTCTGCTGTTATCTCTCCAGGTGGAGGGAGGATTCTCCCTGGAGCCAATGGTCCAGCTGGCTCCAGCTCAGGAGCTGGCACTGGGGCTGGAGCTGATGTTGGTGGTGGCTCTGGCCCTGGAGGGACTGATGGAGGTGACACTGGCTCCAGCTTTAGCACAAGTGGTGGAACTAGAGCTGGAGCTGGATCTAGCCAGGGAGCTGGCCCTTGCTCTGGTGCTGGAGCTGGAGGGACCTCTGGAGATGGTACTGCAGCAGGAGAAAGAAACAGTGTCACTCAAGTAGCTGACTTCCCCTGTGCCTGTCAAAGCCAGGAAAGACCCCACTGCCTTGAAGTGAACCAAGCCTCCGAACACTCTGCAAATTGTCATCCCAGACTGCAGTTGCCTCACCTTCCAGCTCTGCCTCAATGGGCCGTGGATGCTCCAGCTGGACCTGGAGAAGGTAGGCGTGGCCCTGCAGCCCCGAGCCAGGCAAGCTGAGATGCAGAGAGGCCAGCTTCATGCTGAAGCAGGGATGGTGCAGGAGCTCCCAGAAATCCTGCCCTGGGTCCAGGCAGGTTCCCACCACAGAAGAGATGGCACTGGGGGAGGCAATTGGGCAACAGAGTCAGAGGCCTGGCCTTTCCCTCCACGCTTCTCACCCAAGACACCCTGGCTTGGGACTGAACCCTATGCCTGTCCCTCTCCATCCAGGTGAGAGCCACATGGCAGCCCTGACCCCTGTGAGGCTGTCCTGGCAGTGGCAGGCCTGCTTATCCAGCAGGTTGACACAGAGTCTCTTGTGACTCTCTTCCCACTGACACTCTTCTCCTGAAGGTCTGGGACACAGCCCACCCCAGCCCTCCATGCACTTGTGCAACTGGACTGAGCACTGAGACAGATTTGTGACCAGGTTGCTCACACACCTCCTGTTCTGGGCCTGGAGGCGGTGGTGAGAAGAGGTAGATGTGGAGAAGGGGAGGCAGATTCAAATGGGTCTGTGGTGGGAATGGGTTTCTAGGGGAGAACTCAGCCCAGCCACCCCTCTGGTTCCCAGGGGTCCTGGCACCCATCCATAGCTCTTTGACTCCTGTCCTCCTGGAGTGGAAGCCACCGGGCCTCTGCCTTCCCATGGGAATCAAAAGATGCGTGAGATGCGGCTTCTGACAGGCTCCCCTGAGCCACAGCCTCCATCTCTCCCCCCACAGCTTGTTCTTTAGAGACAGGAGGCCATCCTTCTGGACCCAAAGACCACTCACTTTTTTAGGTGGTCCTGCGCTCTGCCCTCCTGGCTGGAATAAGGGGAGATGCCTCCAGATGTAAAGGAGGCTATGAGGGCATCCCTTGGGATGGACGGTGGATGACAAGACCTGCGAATGATGTCGAATGTCAATGTCTGACTCTCAGACGTAAATTGAGGCCACGCATTGTGTCTCCTTCATTCACTGAGTTTACTGTCTCCAAATGTCCTGCATGCAGTAGGTGCTTGATCTACATGGTTCAATGAATGTAGTCCACCCAGAACCATCCCAGACACCTGAGTGGGCCTAGGGCCTCTCTGCTGCCCCAGAGATCCTTGACTGGCTACCCCAAGGAAAAGGACCAGGACCAGCTGGATGGACTCTCCAACTCCTTGACAGGGTGGTTTCCATGTGCTTTTCCAAATTCAGAAAGGCCGCATCTCAGAGATGGGTGAGGCAGACTACTTTTCACGGGGAAGAGAGAAATAAACACCATGAACAACCACAGCACGTCCACAGCCCTCTCTGCAGAGCCAGGCACCAGGTAAGCACCCGCCATGGCTGATCCCATTAGTTCCTACAAGATCCCCATGAAATTTATCCTCTCCCACCCTACTTTTCAGAGGAGCAAACTGAGGCTCAGAGAGATTTGGTGACACTCCCAGGACACACAGCTGGCAGGGGGCAGAGTCACCACTGTGCTGAGGAGGGAGTGGCCACTCACCTAGTAAACAGCTGGTCCAGGACCTGGTGGGATGTGTCTAAGGCCGAGTAGTTGACCATGAAGGTGGTGAAGCTAGAGATGTTCCTCCTCAGGAAAGCTGGTGCGATGGACTCTGTCAGCTTCTCCATCATGCCTGTCTGGAGGGCCCGCATCCTGCAGGCCTCATTGAAATTCACGGTGGACTCATCCTCACACTGAGGGAGAGGAGGAGGTACATACACTCAATGACATCATGGTGAACCAGCGGGAGGATTGAGGTGAATTTCTACCCTCCTGTGTAGCTGGTGGGAAGGAGTGGAGGTCCAGATTCCTTTGGGAGTGGGACTGTGGAGCACTCTAATGAGAAAACCCTGGGGGGTTCCAGGGGAGACTCAGATTTGAGTCTGCATTCTAGTAGTGCCTTGGTTATCTCAGAGTCCTGGGTATGAAGACCCCTCTGCACCCACACTCACCTCAGACCAGCCCTCTTCATTGATGGACTGGTGCACCTGTGTCCTCTCCAGGGAGATGGTGAACTGGAAACCATCTACCAGCTCCTCAACCATCACTTGGGTGCAGCTCTGCAGTGACAGTGCCCAGAAGTCAGGCCAGGAGGCATCAGGGGCCTGCCTGGACTTCGCCACAGAGGGAAACCCCACCACAGTTCAGGCACAGAGGGGCATCTGCATAGTCTCCATCAGGGAAGGAATGTGATGACACCTCGATGGCCTGGGATTCACATGTGGGTAGAAGAGCTTGGTCCCCAGCACTCACCATCCTCTCCTGCAGCCAAATCTTCAGTATGAACATGACACACAACCAGATCTCCACCATTTAGCTACCTGCTCCTGCTCAGGGTGGTTCCTCCTCATACTACCTTCTCTAACTCCACCTCCCACATACATACACACACACACACACACACACACACACACAATGAGGGTCAAGGGGTGTGGGGCTGTCCATTTGGGATCACAGTTGTGGCCTGACCTAGAGTGGCCTGCCCTGGGCTACGCTGTTACCTGATGGTTCCTCCTGCCAAAAGGCCACAGACATTCGACGTGAGGGCTGAGCCAATGTCTAAAACGACTTAACATGCTCTCATTCTTGGCTTTCCGGGGGCCACAGCCTCGGAAAGTCACAGGACAACACGAGAACATCCTGCTGTGTCGAGTGTCTCCACTCAAATGAACTGGACAGGAGGCTGTGGTTACAGTGTGGGTGCCTGGTAACCAGAGTTCTAAGTTCTGTTGGGGGCTGTCACCAAGGAAGTGAGGTCACTTCTTCAAGGTTCTATTACTTGGCCCCTTCCTTCAATCAGACCCACCCAAAGCCCCCGCTAGGCTGTTGGCTACTCTCCCTCCTTGCCCATGTCATCTCCGTCACTGTACACAAATATCCATCACCACCCTCCCCACAGCTCCTTGGGAGTGGAACCAGTGGCCAGCTTTGAGGAGACAGAGCTGAAGTCACACCTCTTTTATCCTACCAGTTCTGTGTCCTGGAAAAGCCACTGTGCCTCTCCAGATCTCCCCAGTCTCCCAACCTGCACAATGGGGATGGTGCTAAAAACAGCTTTCTAGGAACATCGTCAGATGTATATGAGATAATACCTACAACACCTGTGGATTGGTGTCACATGTGTCTAATGCTGAACCTCCCATCTATGTCAGTTCCATCTGTGCAGCCTCCACAAACCCCCACTCCATACTTCTTGTCACACATCATTGGCCTGAATTTGGTCTGGTCACTCTTATCTGCAAGAGCGGTTAGGAATTTTATCTTTTAGTTTGTTGAATTGCCACCCAAAATAAAACTGATTATTTGTTCTGAATATTAAGGGAGAAGGTGAACAGTGGAAACTACCCGTGCTCTCGCCCTACACTAACCTTCAAGTTGAAGGGGAGGAGATGAGCTTTTCAGATGAATCAAGCATGTATTTATCTACCACAGGCTCTCTTTTCTTGTTGTTTATTCATCCACAGAGAACAAGAAGTCTTGCTTCCAAACCAGAATGTATGAGACGTCCACTGCCCTCTGTTCCCAGCAGAGTGACCAAAACCAATTTGTTGGCTTTTATTTGCCTGGCCCTTGTAAGTAGATCTGAGAACATTCTTTCTATGTCCTTCATAGAGTGGGTCTGGGAGGGTCTGAGGTTGTAGAGAATTGTAGGCAAATAGCAGGCTCCTGAAAAACTGAGTCAAATTTGAATCTCTGTAATTCGAAGAAGGAAAGTGACATCAGCATCATCGTGGAATAAGACACCTCCTGTTTTTCTACTCCTGCACTTACAATGCTTTGGCATCCATCCATAGACAAAAGTGCCTTTGTGGGAGAAGTGGGATCCAGCACCATATGGCAAGGGACCCAGAGGGCGTCTCACCCAGCCATGCATCTGGTAATAGGCAGACAGACCTCGGTCCCAGCTCTGGACCCTGCAGTGGCCCGTGAACCAGCTCAAGCTCCTTTCAGCTGCTGCATGGAAACCCCTGAAAACACTGTCTTAGATCATGACACACAGAGGAGAGGGCCTTTGTGGAAGTCCAGGTTTCAAGAAGAGAAGTTCCAGCCCTCTGTTGGACCACAAAAATATGAGTGTGGATGGGTTGAAGAGTTTGGGGGCATTGGCAGATAGGTACTCTTAGAGGGCTTTAAAGGATGTGGATCCTGTAACTGCACTGAGCACTCCATCAAGAAGTCTCCCACGACTTGTGGGGTATGCCTCACCCATGGATCTCCCCAGCTGGCCCTTAGGCACCCCCAGTGCTCTGCGTGCCTCACATACACACACCTCCACCCTAGGGCTTGTTCCTTGTGTATGCTCCCAACAGTGGTGGTTAGAGTGAATTTTGGAGGACAGCTAGTGAGCACGTGCAGAAACTTGGTCCAAATCTGCAGGCCAGAGAGAGACCACAAACTTGAGGTTTCACACAACCTCTGGAATACCAAAGGGAGGCTGTCAGCGCCCAGCCTATTACATCACAGCATCAAGAGAATGCATACAAGCTGGAGAATTCTGCCATTAATGAACAAATTAAAAATGCTAAGGTTATACTGGTATAACACATTAAAATACAAATGTATTATTGAAACATATATTAAGTTTAAAAAAATGACATTTCAAATGTTGGAAAAATTAAGTTTGAGAAACCTTGTAGGTGGTCAGTAAACATCTGTCCCTCCCTCCCTCTCCAGAGCAGCCGTATGTATATGTATAGATACACACACACACACACATATATACCCCCCATAAGTTCTATATATAGAGAGAAGCATATGTGCGTGTGTGTCCACAAACACTCATACATATATATAATGCATGTACCTATGTATATCACATACATGTATGTATACATGATAGAATACTCACATGCACATGTGTATATCTCTACAATTTCACCTTCAATAAGGTAAATTTCCGGTTTGTATTGACTCTAAATATCTCTGCTTTTTAACTTGTTAGGTCTGTTTCGGTTTGTTTTCCCCAAACTTTCTGGTTAGTCCTCTGGGCACTTCTCAATTGGATAACTGTTGTGTTTTTCATTCGTTGTTGTGCTTTCATTTTCTCTTTTTAATAAACATATTTGTTGAAATATGACATACAATCAGAATAGAGCACAAACCCAAGTGTAAAGATTGATAAATTATCAAAAAGTGTACACATGTGTTAACACCACCCAGGCCAACAAACAGACCATGACCAGTTCTGTTTATAGTAGATTATACATGATATATATAATAGATAATAACCGCAGTTACCCAGATTATTATTTCTCCTTTTTCAGGAAGTAGCACACTGAATGGCAATGCTTAAAGCAAATTTGGTCATGTTGTGGCCTGCTTCAAATATGTAGCTGGATTTGGAAGGTTAATTTTTTTTAGGAATACATGAGTTTAGTTCCAGAAAAAAAGAGGCTTGTAAATTTCCTTTCCTGTAATGACCTTGTAAGATTTTTGTAGCAAAGTTAAGCTATTCTCATAAAATGAATCAAAAAGGTTTTCCCATTTTTCCTGTTCTGTGGAAGAGCTAGAGTCAATGTGTATTATTTCTCTCCTGAATGTTTGGTGGAATTTGCCACCAGCGGTGTTGGCCACGATGAAATGTGGGAATGTTTTAAACTATGGATTCAGTTTCTTCTTTAGATATGGGACTATTCAGATTTCTCATTTCTTCTTGAGACAGTTTTGGTAACTTTCATTTTCCTGGCAATTTGTGAATTTCATCTAAATGTTCAAATGTATTGACATGTTATTTATAATGACACGTGTGTTGTCAGGGAAGGTCTGGGGTGAGTCTCCTGGGGGCAGAAGTCAAGCTCAACTCATATGTCCCCGCAGCTTCAGGCACCTGGATGCTGGAGGGAGAGCTTGTTCCACATTGCAGGACGAGAGGCTCAATGCTTTTCTTTTCGCCCTCTGCTCTCCATTCACACCAGCTCAGGAGACCTTGTTCCTGGCCAAGTTGGTGTGCAGGCAATGCCCCATGTAAATTCTTCCAGGCCTGGTGGATATTTGGAATTTTTTTCTCAAATGTTCTCTTGAAACCACATGGTCACATTTGTATAATATTCTCTCTTTATTTTCTATTTGAGTCAGTTTTGGTAATCACATTTTCAATTTTTAAACTGTACAAGGCTGTGTCTCTTAGACTCCTAAGTGTTTTCAGTTTTAACTCCTTCAAACTTCTCCCAGATGTTCCTGCCTTACGGTGATTCCTTCTTCATGGGAGCTCTGAAGCTCTTCCTAGCTGCCTGGTTGTTGACAGTGGCAGATACACGAGTTTCATGGGGCAGAAGTTTAGGCAGTTTGATTGCCAGCCTTCTGCTGCCCCATTCTCAACCCACAGATGCCGTGCTTCTCTGCTTGACCCAGAGCCTTCAGTTGTAATTACTCTTCCTCCCCAGGACTATCTCCAATCGCATGTTGATATTATTGCTGTTCTCTGAAGCATTTGATGATGTGTTCAAATGAACAAGCATTTTGGATCCTGAACCAAAGTAGCATTTACAAAACTCACTCTGAATGTGATCTGCTTTTCCATTCATTAAACTTTTCTCATAAACTTCATCACTTTTCTCCATGTGTGTGGAATTCAGTAAGGATGTTCCAGAGCCCAGGTGATGTTACTTGATTTAGCTATAAATTTTAAGGCTTCAGGAGAGCTGTTGCCACAGATGGAATGAGTTGGCTTGGCATTCTTCCTTAATTAAGTGATTACATAGGATTTGAAGATAATTGTGGTTTGAGTCTTTTCCCTAAGGAGCCCCATCCGTCTCAGCAGGTTTCAGTACAAGAACTATAAGTATGTTGTGGCCTTGGTTTTTGCCATTGAGGAAATCAACAGAAACCACCATTTTTTACCCAACATATCTTTGGGAGTTGATCTCTATAATGTCCTGCACTATGAACAGAGGACACTGGAGACTTCACTCACTTGGCTCTCAGGGCTGGGCAACGACATCCCAAATTACACCTGTAGGAGAGAGAGCAAGTCTCTAGCAGCCCTTACTGGAACAACATGTGCAATTTCTGCCCAGATTGGAACACTGCTGGAACTGTACAAATTTCCACAGGTAAGGCTGTGTGGGATGGGGAGACATGAAATCATGTCTACTTTGATGCCATTCTCAGGTGCCTGAAAAGGAAGAAAGGAGGAGACTGTGTTTATGCATCTCTCACAGGATGTAATCTCCAAGGACGAGTGTATAGAGTCTTAGTGAGGTATGCACATTTCCTTTATTTGGTATCCCTAAACTCTATGATTTCATCCATGTCCATTGATAACAAGGTTCCAGGGACCATCTGCTCTTGGCTAGATTGGGTCCCAAGCCTGAGTCAACAAGCCATTTTCATGAACAACCTCTGCAGTGATGCAAATGAACTGCATCAGAGGAGGCGATGTCAGGTGTAAGGTGAAGGTGACAGACAGGGCCCATGCCACTCAGGGCTCAGACAAGAACAATCCAGCATCAATGCCTCCAAAGTGCAAGATAGGGAGGGACAGACTCACACACCCAGGGCCCAGGGCAGCCACAGAACATTCTGTGTGTGACCCATGCATGGCTGCACACCAATCATGAGTGTAGAAACACCACAAACCCATGAGTCCCTGCCTGGGGAATCAATAGTCATGCTGAATTTATAAGATTCCAAATCAGTAACTCAAGATCAATGCAGAAATAAAGTTGCATTTTGATTTTCTAAAAATTGACCTCCTTTCCTTTTCCTCAGTTCTTTTAACCATGTTAATTCCGGGATCAATATGTTGTGATGATCCACTTCTGCACCCTCAACATTGGTTTCCT
The DNA here is from genome assembly GCF_020826845.1 of Diceros bicornis minor. Lineage (NCBI taxonomy): Eukaryota > Metazoa > Chordata > Mammalia > Perissodactyla > Rhinocerotidae > Diceros > Diceros bicornis. The sequence continues at coordinate 234,326 of NW_026690882.1, read as the reverse complement.
CCATTATTAATGCTGTTGTGAGAAATTCCTCCCTTTCCTCACCCTAAAGCAGAGGATACTAGCTGGAAGGAGCCCCTGTATTCCCCATCACCCCAAACATCTATGACTAAGACAAAGGTAACACTTACACACCTCTATGGCCCTGGAGCAAAGGGGATTTTAGGGCAGTGAAACCATAGTTCTATATGATTCTGTAATGGCGGATACATATTACTATGCATTTGTCAAAACCCGTAGAATGTACAACACAAAGAGTGACCCTAATTCCAACTATGGACTTTCATTAATTATAAGCTATCTGGACTGGTTCAGGAATGATAACAAATGTACCACACTCAAGTTAATAATTTGTAGTTAATAATGTTACAGTAATAATGTTATATAAGTTATATAGATTACTAATGAGATGTTAATAATAGGGAAACTATGTTGGGGGGGATTAGGGTATATATAGGAACTCTCTATAATTTCCACTTAATTTTTCTGTAAACCTAAAACGATAAACCTATAACTGTAAAACGTTATAAGAAATAAAATCTATTTTTTTAAACCATATTTTCCTATCTGGTAGACTCTAGCTGCATGTCACCATTGAGCATTTAAAATGGGGCTAGTCCAAATTGAGATGTGCTGTAAGTGTAAAATACACAATGGGTTTCAAAGCTTTTATATAAAAATATGAATGTATAATACCTCAATGATAATTATATATTAACTACATGTTGAGATGATAATTCTTTGGAGATGTTGGGTTAAATAAAATATATTAAGATAAAAAAATGAAAGGCTTACATGGCTACTGACTTGGGAATTGCAAGATGCACAACTACACACACACACAAGACTCTGGCTGAGGCAGAGTCTTCTAGGTTTTGCAACCACCTCATAAACTTATGGTCTCCCACACTCAAACCCACCTCTCCTGACTTGGAACAAGGCTATTGCTATGGGTTGAATTGTGTCTCCCAAAAGATATGTTGATGTTCTAATCCCTGGAAGCTGTGAATGTGACCTTATTTGGAAAGAGGGTCTTTGCAGATGTGATCAAGTTAAGATGAGGTCATTAGTGTGGACTCTAATCCAATATGACTGGTTGGAGAGGAAACAGCATTTCATGACAGAGGCAGAGATTGGACTGTTGCAGCTGCAGCCAATGAACACCAATGATTAGCGGCCACCACCGCAAGCTGGGGGAGTCAAGGAAGGGCCTGCTGCTACTTTGATATCAGATTTCTAGGCCTCAGAACTGGGAGAGATTGAATGTCTTTTGTTTTAAGTCACCCACTTTGTGCTATTTTGTTACAGCAGCCCTGGAAAGTCATACAAGTATAAATGGCAGAGCTCATGTGACACAGGAAACATAAAACAGAGGCAGAAAAAGGGGAATTTATTCTCTTCCTTCCAGGTTGGAGTGGTTTCCAGAAAAACTGGTTGCTGTAGCAGAGGTCCCTGGTGTCACTGTGGTTTTTCTGGGGCCACAGGAGCTGGTGAAGATGTTGGGCTGTTTGAGGAGACAGAGATAGTGGTATGCGGAGCTCTAACTATTATGCTGGAAATTTTGGAGATATTTGTGATTCAAGAGTCCTTAACTGGGGAAAAGGCCGTCACAAGGTTATTGGAATCAGGTCCGACTTGCCCTTCCCCACTGATGTCTGAGAAAAATGGGACCTTGTCCAATTCATGATGAACCAAAGAAGACCTTCCATGTAAGCTGATTTATAATATTGAAAATTTTCCCAACTCTTAAGTGTCTGTTGATAGGATGCTGGTTAAAGCTATTATAATAAATTCAAATTAAGTACTCTAGACATTAAAAATCAAATCGGAGTCTATTTTTTGAGCAAAAACTAAGTTTAGCTATTATAGGATACCAACGTTGTGAAATGAAATTTTTATGTTTATCTACATAAGAGGAAAATTGGCTGGAAGACAAAGCACCAAAATATTAATAGGGAATATCTTTGAAAGATGAACTTACAGTTGACTCAGTTTTCATTTTTTTTTCTCTTTGCTTACCTGATTTTCTGTTAAAATGATCATGCAATTTTGGTAATAAGGAAAATTGTGTATTGTTTTACATGACTAGACCATCATCGCTGAAGATTCTATGAAACAGGTGGGAGAAATAAGGGATCAGGTGTGTCTCTGACTTTTGTCAGGAAACAGCGCTCAAATCTCTGGCAACAAGAGGAGTGCTGCTTTTCTGGAGTAAGGGCTTAAACAGCTTATTCCCTCTCCAAGGAGAAAATGATCTAACGTGCAGTTCAAGCCTGCAGATAAACTGCTGAACCTAAAAGACAGTTGTCTTCAGATCACTGTTATCATCTCATCTTCTTTTAGTCTGCTAAGCTGCAGCATCGCCTTATCCATCCTGTGTCATCCATGCGCCCCTGTTGTTGATGGTGGTGGTGGTTGTGTGTGTGTGTATTTGTTTGTGTCGAGGTAAAGGTGAGGGGAGGGAAAAGGTCAAGGAAATAATAATGGCAAAGATGGCATCATAAAATTGAGCCTTCACAAGTACTAGCCACCAGACTTAATCTGACATGCACCTTAAAATCCTGTGTCATTAAAATGTGACATTGGTGACAATCCCAACTAAATAAGAATACACCTCTAATTGTTGACTCTGTTTCACTCTTGAGTTTCTGTCCAACTTTCGTGTTTTGCTTTTTTTTTGGCAATACTTTATTTTCTAAAGAATGAAACTCCTAGGAAACAGTCCCTTAATAAACATCGAATCTGATTCCCAAGGGCCAATTATCCACTCTTATAATGGTCTCTCCACGATCAAAAATGTGAAAGGCCGTTGGCTAGAGTGGAAATCTTGGAGTTATGCCAGTGGCACACTGTATTTCCCTAATTGAACTTCTGCACCTGGTTTGGCCGAAACTAAGAGACAGTACTGAACTCTGCAATGTGCAGGCCGACTCGAAGACCCAGAAGGCATTTGTGGATGCCAGCTATTAACCTAAATTATCTTTGTTCTCTCTCAGGACTCTACTGCTTTCTTGCTTTCATTGAGATTCAAAAGTGTTCAACCCAAGGTTTGTTGATGGTGAAGGAAGTGGTTAGTACCTCTTGCAGTTCTACAGCACTGGGTTTTCAACACAGTCCCTGTGTGTGATTTTATATTATCCTACAACCATTTGGAGGTAAGAAAGACAAACATTGTCCTCAACCTGTTTCCGATGGAGAAAGTGTGGCATAGAGATGGTAAGTGAGCTTCTTAAGTAATGAAGGGAATATCACACAGAGAATGGAGGCCAACGCTATTTGATCTACAGGTAGACAATCGTGAGTTTGAACCTCTGCTCCCATAGATACCAAGAGATGACCTGGGGAGAATATAGAACCTCTCTAGGTTGCTTCTTCCTCAACTTGATATGGGAATGATAATATTTACATGCTATGGCTATTTTGAGGAAATGCAATAAAATAAATAGAACATCTGAATGTCATTTTGTGGGATGCCTTATGTGTGATAAATGCTTAGTAGTGATAGGCGTTATTTTAATCAAAGCTTCATTTAACTAAATTCTTAATGGCAAAATGAGAGAAGGCACATTGCTTCACTCCTTTATTAATAAATAACTTTATTACAAAATAATGCAAAATGGCATTTTGTCCATTGTTTCCATTATGTAAAAATCATGACCCTTCAAATGCTTCTGATACTCACTCTTTATAACCAGAAGAGAGGAATCTCACTGTTTCCTCACTTCCTGCGGCCATAGAGGGGCAGCTACAATAGGTAAAATTTTTGCAATATTTTGCAGAATATATATGGCTCTTTTGTCTACTTGAATATACTTCTTTTTTTCCCTAAAAATAACACCTTAATCAAATGAGCATGTATAGGTTTTCATTGGAAAGTAAATCTACGGTATTTGCATTTGAGTATTCCATTACTCGCTAAAATGGAAGCTGATTTAGATTCAGAAAGGATATGGATTTATAGCTGTTAAGGAAGATATGAGGGTGCAAAATATTTGTACATAATTTGAAAATTACATGGAATCTAAAGACCAGAATTATCCATCAGTAGTTTCTCCTGGGAAAACCTAAAATGAGACCCCATTACAACTGCTGTTGTGTGTCCACAATCATGCGCGTGCACATTGAAACATGGTGCTGTAATAGCCTCCATGAAGGTTTTTCCCTAGTATGCCAGACTCTATCCGTCCTGCAATCTACCAGCTGGGAGACCAGGGGCAAGTGACTTCACTTCTTTGAACCTCATTTTCCTGGTCACTAAAATGGCTTTAAGAGTTACTGTATGAAGAGGCCTGCTTCAATGATTAAGTAAGATAACTCCAGTAAACTGCCTATTTCAGTACTCGCCAGAATAAGTGCACAATAAGTGTTGTTTCTATTTCCTCCGACTCAAACACTGATCATAATGTTGGAAATAAGATGACTTCTCTATTGCACACCAGCAATGAAGAACACTTCTTCAGAGGCCTGCAGAAGCAATGCATTAGTGAGTTCAGGACTCAGGGCTTACATAGGGGCTCAATGGATTCAGATCATTTCATCCTTTCCCCAGGTGGTTGGTCAAAGTGAAATGTCAGAAATCATACAAAATGGTATTCAAAGTGTTGTTTCTTCTTCAGTTGAAGATGGTATGTCTTTTATGTCTTTTCAAAAATACTATTTGGAAGAAAAAGTGAAAATGAGGTGAATTTTCTTGTCTTTCTCAGTAATAAAGTCCAAGGACAAATTGTATAGGTGTGAAGAGGGAGGAAAAAAGGAAGAAGACCAGAAAAATAAAAAGGAAAATAAAAGGAAGAGAAAAGAATTAAAAGATATTAGATGGAGTGATTTTATTTAAATGAATACATAATCTCCCAGGTGAACAATTTAGATGCATGTTTTGGCACACATTTTTAAAAATTTTTATTTATCATATGTTAGAGGATGAATCTCTTTCTTTATAATTTTATCTCATTTGGATTAAATACAAAAGTTTCAATATCACAACTAATGAAATTAAAAGTAATTTAAAAATTAAATCTTATACAAATAAATCTACCCCCTGAATCATAGCCATCTGCTTCCAGAGATGATGGAGAAAGGGTGTGAGATAGGACAATGGATAAGAAGATATGAAAGGGACTTGGATCTTGGGAAAAGGAGAGGAGATGGAGGGGATTAGAGAGAAAGCTTCATGAGGAGAGAGAAAATGAGTCATAGGTTTGGTGAGGTGATAAAGAAGGAAGAACTAGAAATAGAACTGGCATTGAAAACAATCTGAGGTTTAAGAAGTCCAATATGAACCTGGGAATTTTGGCTGATGGAAAACCATGGCTTTAAATAGTGACAGGGTGACTCATGACACCTCACTGAGTTGATGTAAAAGAATGAAATAAAGGTCAAGAAATTCTAAATCAAGTCTTATTAAAAAATCTTAGGGTTTTCATGAGAGAACTCTTTTATTCTAGAAGCAGCTGAGATGCAGAGGTTCTCAAGCCTGAGCATCATCGTCATCCCCTGGGGAACTTGTTCAAACAGATTCCTAGCCCAGGACCCAGACTTAGATTCAGTAGGGCTTGGGTGGAGCCAGGAAATTTGCATTTTTAACAAGCTCCCGGGTGATGCTGATGCTGCTGGTCCAGAGACCACACCTTGAGTAGGATAGTTCAAGAGGATTGCTCCAATGTTTTCCAAAAGAGTTTGAGTCCCTGCTGAAAGAAAAATTTTTTTTTCTAATAACATAAGCTGGCAACACCAATCATGTTCATTGATCATCCATTGAACAAATGTTTACAAAGTGAGTACCACTTGCCGAGTGTCACACTCAGCACATAAAAGGATTCAAGTAACCAAGACTCAAGTTGACTTGAGGCAGCCCAGGGTCTAAACAGAGTTCCTATCCTCTCCTCCACTCTAACGGTTGTTGTGACTGTGAAAATGTCTCCACTACTTGTCCCCCAAATGCAACGTGCAATAACATCACAAAGGGTTATGAATCTACCACTGACACAGGATTTATATCATGTCCTGGAAGGGAGAATTTTACAAATGGCACAGAAGATTGCAACGGTAAGTCCAAATAGAGTAACAGCCTTCAAAAATCAGAACAGAGTTAGTTGCAGCAAAATTGAACCAGTTCCTTAGAATATGACGTGAAATTCTAGAGAAAACCTACTGAAGTGAGCAAAGATGCCAGGAAGAAATCAGGTCATAGAACCGAAATGTGACACCAGGACTACAATTGATTTTTCTCTTTTATTGGTTGCTTTAAAAAAATAAGAGTGAATGTTGAAAGTAGTCCACACCTTAGAGTCTTAACTCATTCTGCAATAACAGCCTAATAGACCAGGGTTTTCAATCAAAGCCCAAGGCCATCCGTAGTTGGAAACGTTACTAAGCAGATAGAGAAGGCTGTGCACATTATCAAATTAAAACCCAGGAAACAAATGGGAATCGTAACAGCATAACAGTTGACTTTTCCCATTTATCCAGTCCCTGTCCTAGATGTGGACATTGTATGAACAGGTTAGTCTTCTATTCCCATTTTGATTCTCTCTATGATACTGGAGAATTATTGCCTCTGTGCACAGCAGGCTGTTACTGCTAAGAATTCTCCCAAAGAACATACACTCAGATAATTTTTAAGCTCTTAATATCTTAGGAAAATCTCTTATCTCTTCAGTCCAGCTGTCCTTATCAGTGGCTCCCAAACCTGTATGCTGAATGAAATCACCCAGCGTTTTTCTGAAAACATCAGATTCTGAGTCCCAACTTCTCTGAAATTCGTTTTACTGGGTCTGAGATTTACTTTGGGATTTATATTTTCAACAATTATCTCTAAATATTTCTGATGCTGTCAGTCCACAGAAACGTCTTGGGCAGCACTGCCAATGGATAGGTGGAGCGTATACATTCAGCTGGTTTGATTATGAACTGTTTGCTCCATTCCACAGATGAGGATGAATGCCACTGACTGACCACCCCAAAATTATTGGACCTATCCAATTGGAAGCTACCTTCGTACCCCTCAACCTGGTTTGGCTCCAAGTAAGAGAAAGTCAAACTTCACACATGAAGAGGAAGAACGCACGGGTAAGTATTGATAAATCCCAGTGCCTGCAGACCACCAGGAATGCATATGATGTACAAAGTGTTAGGTTTATTAATGTGCTGCAGCAAAGTGCACCTCCCATTGGGAAGCTTCGGTGTCTCAGTAAGAAGATGCTAGAAGGGGCTTATTGAAGTGTCTGGCCTTATGCCACGTGGCTTTGAGGAAAGCTAAGGAAGCAAGGGTTTCTTCTGTAAATGGTCCTGTCAGGAAATGAGTGCAAGTTGATAACTGGATGTTTTCACTTTCAGGTAGGAGAAGAGACTAATGAAGTTGGGTAAGAGTTGTCTTTGCTTCAGAAGCAGAAGCATCCGTGTCAGCCAGGAGAGTGGAATGTTTGGGAATTTGTCAGGAATGCAAATTTTCAGGCCCCAGCCCAGACCTACCGAATTGAAATCTGTGGGGATGGGACCCAGCAGCGTGTTTGAACAAGCCCTCCAGGCAGTGCTGATGCACACCAGAGTTTGAGAACCACTGCCTTAGCCCAACCTACAACAGTAGTCAAAAAAGGTGGCAGGGGACACGCCATAAAAATCATGTCAAGAATTCTTGCCCACCAATGCTGGTGATAGGTTACACTGTTTTATATAATAAAACAGGGACCGTGGCTAGTATAGGGAATAGTCTATAGAGATGGTATAAGGAGTTTGAGAGAAATATTCAGGAACATTTAAAGGTAAACATTCTTCATTAATGTTACTCTGTTTCCCTGGGTCTCCAAAACATTTTTTTTTTTTTTTTAGAAAACTTGATCCTGTCTCACGTTTAGATACTTGATGCTACAGGAATGTGAGAAGAAAAATGGGGAGACGTTTTTTCATCTTGTAAGGTCAAATAGTTCCTGACATTGAGGAAGTAACTCTCTCCAGCTTCTCTTCTATTTTTCATTCTTAGAAATCAACCCTAATTCTTCTCAACTTGGCAAAAATAAATTTTCCAGAGACTGTGAAGTCCCGGTGAGTTTCATACCGTCATCATCTTGTGAACTGGGCATGAGAAGGGGCAGACATAGAATATACTTAAGACTCTTGCAACATTTTTCAATATGTTGTGTGGTAGATATTTTTCCAAATACGAATCTAAATGTACCAGCTCTATTTATTCGTTAGATACCCGCTAATTTAAAATGCTACTTTTCAAAATGCAATGTGATAACTAAAACATGGTGCGGTGTGTATAGAAATTCTGTGTACTGTTTTGCAATTTTTTTGTGAATTGGGTGGGGAAGTGACCATTAGCCCTATTGCAGCCCTGGAGCTGGGCATCCCACACACATGAATTTAGTTCTTACACTCTCTGCTCTCTTCGTTTCACCTATTTTCTTATTTCCCTAACAGGAACAACATTTTTAATTAATGCAGCTTTATATCTTTTAATAACTCATAGGTCATGGCATTAAAAATTTTCCTTTTTTTCTGAATCTCAGTTGAGCATGCCTTTCTTTAATACTAAATGTGTTGAATGCCAGAAAATATCCCTCAAGTGGTCAATTCAGATACTAAATCTCTTATAACTGATTTTGATTTTTACATATTGACTTGTTCTGAGAAAACTACTGGCAAATTGTACTAACCATCTATAAATGCATAATTAGCTTTAAGTCAACATCATGGTCACATGAACTATCAGCCACTCAAAGTCTTGGCTGCCCAAGTTAAATACACATATTTCTATGAAGCCCAGATCTCTGTGGTATAAAGAAAATGTCCAAATTGCCATTCTAGTGTGTGTTTTACTAGCTGACTTTCACAAATTATCAGAATAACAATAAATGGATTTGCTCTGACTTAGTGAGGCTCTCAAATAGGTGTGGAAATGGGAATGCAACACTCTCTTTAAAGGTTTGAAATCCTTTCTAATATTTTAATATCCTTTCATGCTTGGTGATTCTCAAACTTGACCATACATTAGAAACACGTGGAAGGCTGTACAAAATGTACTTATACCTGGGTCTCTGATGAATCAGAATCTCTGAGGTTAGAGCCCTATTGTCTATATAGTTTAACTTGTCAAATGATTCTAATATACAAGGGTGGTTGAGAACCATCACAAATGGCTCCCAGGGTTTCCTCTCAATCATCTGGCTGGCAGGCCAGATCACTGGAATCCTAGTTCATTTTCGAAGGAAAAGGGAGCACATACAGAATAAGTATCCAAATCACTAGGAGAACGGGAGGTTCGGAGAGATTTTAATAGTTAAAACTATTTCCAAAAGAGGGCCTGTGAGTCTGCACTGAGGATACTATGCTTCTCTCTCCTTCCACCCACCCCCTAAAAGTTCCTCAGTCTAGAAGCCCACAGACGTATATGTATTTGGCTTAATTCAGTAGGTAAACAGGTGAAAACAGATGTTCTTTTCTGGCCCAATACATGAAGTCTCTGATAGTTCACCAGATTCTTTTACCATATTGATTAACTCTATTCATTTTACTAGTTTTTAATATAGTTGTTGTTTTACTCAATTGGTTAACAATGAATATTTACGGTAAGAGAATAGCAGACAGCAGAACAGGGAGACCGTGAACAAGAAAAGCAACACATACATGAAAAATAATGACCGAAAGGACAGAATGTGGGACAGGAAGGCAGAGCTGTATTCATCCATAGTTTTTCGAGAAGCGACCCGATAACAGGAGAACAGTTACTTCCTACTAGGTTTGAACAATTGCGTTGATTTTCCAAGCATTCTGTTGCAATGCACCCATCATCTCCATATGTAGGAAGACAAGCATCCCCAAGGAAGGTGTTTCTTTAGTTCCAAATCTCTAGAGAAAGGTCTTGGGCACAGAATATTCAGTTTCAGGCATCTCTTTCCATTTTCCTTAGTGACATTTTCTATATTTTATGGCAGGGGATAGCTAATTCTTTTGATCTCCTCGCAAACGTTACTGCCTATGGAACTGCTGGAGACAAAGAAGAAACGGCTGTGGTGCTAACTCTGCGTCTTCAGGGTGTTCAATCAGCAGCATACGGTGCAGCTCAGAAAGAAACCACAGAGCGGAAACGGAGGGTAGAGACACAGTTTATGGGTAAGCCCACACCGGTCACTCTTCCTCACAAGGCATCTGCTTGGATGAATGTGTTTCAAAATGGGTTGTCTCTGCAAAAAAAATTCATGGACCACAATGAAAATAAGACCCTTTCAGAACCTACACAGGCCAGGAGTCATGAAGTTTCCACAGAGTGTTATTGAATAAAGTAACTTGTGTCCTAGAATAATGAAATCATGGGTGGAAAGATTGCGACTGGTCACTCTCAGTCTAACCACATATTTAACATTCTTTTTGGGTATTTTCCAGGTTTGTATTTCAATGGGCACTTGTCCTTCAGTTGCTAAGCTGGAGGACTTATAACTTATCTAGTGCATGGTTTCTTGACTTTGGCAATATTGATATTTGGGGCTGGTTCATTCTTTGTTGTGGGGACTGCCTTGTCTATTATAAAATGATTAGCAGCAAACCTGGTATCCAGATGCCAGAACCTCACCCTGCCATCATGACAAACCAAAATATCACCAGATATTACCAAATGTCCCCTGGCGGGTACAAATCACCCCTGGTTCAGAACCACTGATGTGGAGAAATAAGATGTAAGTACATGAAATAGTAACCATACATGGCAGACATAATCAGTGTAAAATGACTATATTTCCCAGAGATTGGAAATCTTACTTTCAGGCAGGGTTGCCAAATAAACGCTTCAAAGAGGTAAGAATCAAGGATGTGGTCAAGAAGGGAGAAGAGAAGGAAATACCATAAAAAATAAACTGACCCATTATGCAGTGATTGATGGAAGGATATCTGCATAAATAAGTGATGAAAGCAATATAGCAAAATGTTAGCAATTGTAGAATGTGGGTGGTGGGTATTTGGGTGTTTAGTGTGCAATCTGCTTGACCATTTGTGATAAATTGTTGGGAACATATTTTTTTAAATAAGGCAAAATACCAGTGAAAGAAAGCCAATTGTAAAAGTTACTGCCCTCAAAGCATGATGACATGTGACTGTAAGATAAGTGCACAAATAACAACTCCTTGACTGCAAGTCTAAAGCATTCTAGAACTAGGACTATACCACTGTACCATATTTCCAAGGTGAAGTACATAGTTCAAGAGCTTTCACCAACTTTAACCAATTTGGTCCTCATGACAGTCCTGTAGAGTGAGCAAGGAAGGTGATGCATTTTATGGATGAGGGAATGGATTCAAAGAGGTTGAGATTTAATCACTATGTGATATATGAATAAAAAGGCAAATTATGATTATTAGTAATTCAATCCATTTTATTGCAAAGTAGTTTTCTGTTATATGACCATACCACAGTTTATCTCTTCTATTGATGGACGCCTGAGCTGTTTTCAATTTTGGCGCTATTGTGAATGAAACTCCTACAAGCATTCTTGTACAAGGCTTTTTGTGGACCTAAATTTTTGTTGCTCTTGGATGTATACTTAGGAGTGGAATTGCTGGGTTTCAGTTAAGAAACTGCCTAACAGTTTTTTAAAGTGATTGTACCATTTTACACACCAAAATATGAGAGTTCCAGTTGTTTCTCATCTTCACCAACACTTGGTGTTGTCGGTCTTTTTCATTTTAACCATCCTAATGGGTGTGTGGAAGTATCTCATGGGGTTAATTTGCATTTTACTGATGACTTATGATGTTGAGAACTTTTTCATGTGTTCACTGGTCATTTCTTCTTTGTTCACTGTCTACTCAAGTTTTTTGTCCTTTTAAAAAAGTTGGATTGTCTGTTTATGATTGAGTTGTAGAAGTTCTTTATATATTCATGACACAAGTCTTTTGTCAGATACATGTGTTGAGAATATTTTCCCCAATCTGTAGCTTGCCTATTCATTTTCTTGATGAGTAAGTGTTGAATCTTGGATCCTAGGAAAGAGCTTGCAAATGGATCAACTCTCCCTTATTCAACTTATGTTCCAGTCCTCTTGATCAAGCACCCTAGACTCCAGTCTCACACATGCTCTCCTGACTTATGCTGGTCCATGCTGGGTAGGTTTTGTAGCTCCCTGGTGCATAGTCCCTTTGCTCCCTTGTCAGCCTCAATGTGTCAGCAGCTTGGTTATGTTGTGACTTAATCCTAATTTTGAGATTAAATCACAGTTGTAGGGATTAAAGTCCTGGTGGCCAGGAAGGGCAGATCCTGAATATCCACACCCCACTGAGATGGAGGTGGGTGGGTGAACATTGTCTTGTGGAGAAGCAGCCTCTGCATCATCTCCAAGCAAGTGGGAGACAGGAGGTTAGTGCATAATGGAAATGAGTGGGCTACCTTTGGAGGCTCAGAGGCTTCAGGGGAATCTGGGGATTCAGGATCTTCAGGGACATCAATCTAGATAACTCCATCCATCTTTTTCCCAACCTGGCCCTGACCTTGGTACAGCAGACCTACCTTTGTTGGGAATTTATCCTTCTTTGGAGTTTGGCTGTTCTGACCATTGAGTCTTGGGCCTGGTCCCCAGTTTCTCTGCCTTCCCCCAGAGGAGATGAGAGCCTGTTTGTATACTGCCAAGGTGGCTATGGTGGTTTGAAGATATGTCCACAAATTCTTTGATATTCTTCCCTTCAAAAGGTGGAGCCTAATTCCCCTCTCCTTGAGTGTGGGCAAAACTTGACTACTCACTCCTAACAAATAGAAGAAAGTACAAGTGATGTTGTACATTTCAGAAACTGGGTCAGAAAAGGCACTGAGGTGTCTTCCTTGCTCTCTCTTGGATTTCTTGCTCAGGAGGAAGTCAGCTGACATGTCATGAGGAAATTCAGGCAACAGATGGAGAAATCCTTGAGGTGAAGAACCGAAGCCTCGTGCCAACAGCCACACGAGTGATTTTAGAAGCAGATCCTTCAGCCTCAATCAAGTCTTCAGATGACTGTAGCCTCAGCTGATATCTTTTATTGTTGTTGTTGTGTGTGTTGATTGTGGAGTGTTGGTTAGAAGTAAGCTTGTTTTACTAATAGAGGCAATTCTCACTTTAAAGAACATTTTTTTGATGCACAGATAAAAGGAGGGCATGTTGGGAGAATAAAAAAATAGTAGATTAAAGATAGACTTTGAAATACTGGACACCAGAGATGTTCTAGAATGATAAACTCAAAGATGATGGTACATTGTACAATAAAACAGGGGTCAGCAAACCATGGCCTTTGGGTTGACAACCTGTTTTTTTTAAAATAAACTCCAGATGTTACAATGTTATTACGGTGGTAGAGTTTTTATTTTATAACTTTTTTGAGATATATGTCACATACCATACGATTCACCCACTTAAAGTACACAGTGCAGTAGTTTTCAGTATATTTACAGTTTATAACCATCACTACAGTCTAATTTTAGAACATTTTCAACACCGCAAAATGAAACCCCAAGCACATTAGCATCTCTCCCCATTCCTGCTCCATCACTTGACCCAGCCCCAAGCAACCACTGTTCCGTCTCTAAGGATTTACTATTCTAGACCTCTGCTCATTGAGTTCTGCAGATCTTCCAAGTGTTGACACATTTCATTATACGAAAACAAAACAAAACAAAATACCATACAGTGCTTAACACTACCCCCGACCTATCAGAAAAGTCTTACATAGTGGAAAGCTGTCAAGCTCTTTGTATCAAGTGTAAGTTTTCCATAATTTTGGCTGAGAGCTTGAATTTTGTCATTGTCAACAAATACTGTCAGTTGTTTTCCTTGAAGTGATAGGCTCTTGGAGGTAATTTTTGAGAAAATGTGTGCCAAATACCCAAAACTGAATAACCTCAGTTTGTCAGTCGTTCTTTTAAGTAAAAATGACGTTCTATCAAGAGTGGCTAGGTCAGCTCAGATTGTCACACAAGTGCTTCTCCTCAAGACAGCCATTGTCCTTCAGTGCGTAACAGAAGTGCTTCCCGCCTACTTCCCATTTCATCACATACTACGTATTATATCAAAATATTAAAAAGAGGTATATTCAAGGTCAAGATTTAATAAAGTTAATAACATACAGGCCGGCCCCGTAGCATAGCGGTTAAGTGCGCGCGCTCCGCTGCTGGCGGCCCGGGTTCAGATCCCGGGCGCGCACTGAGGCACCGCTTCTCCGGCCATGCTGAGGCCGCGTCCCACATACAGCAACTAGAAGGATGTGCAACTACGACATACAACTATCTCCTGGGGCTTTGGGGGAAAAATAAATAAAATTTAAAAAAAAATAATATTACTGCTCCATCAAGAACATTCTTTAGGGGCCGGCCCCAGGCGCAAGCGGTTAAGTGAGCGCGCTCCGCTGCGGCGGCCCGGGGTTCGCCAGTTTGGATCCTGGCACGCACCGACGCACTGCTTGTCGAGCCATGCTGTGGCAGCATCCCATATAAAGCAGAGGAAGATGGGCACGGATGTTAGCCCGGGGCTGATCTTCCTCACAACAAAAAAAGAATGTTCTTTAGTAAAACTGGCTTTTTTTTTTTTTTCTTCCAGCGTGAGGTCATGCCTGTGAAGACTATGATGACGCTAATATAGTTTGGTGCAACCACCTTGATTTGTGCTGAGGCGTCATCTCTCTTCAGTCATATCTGCTCCCCTCCACCTGGGGGCAGATGACCTCTGTCCCAGCTTCCAGTGGGACAGATAAGTTTTGCCTGTTTCTGAACTTAATATAAATGGAATCATAGAGCATATACTTTTTCGTGCCCGGCTTCTTTCACACAGCATTATGTTTGTGAGATTCATACGTGTGTATGGCTACGGTTTGTTCTCATTGCTATTTGTATTTTCCTTGTAGAAATATCTGTCCCTTCTGTTGTAGATAGATATTTGGGTTATGCCCCTGTTTTTGTTTTTGACTAGTGTGAGTAGTGCTGCTCTGAGTACTGTACCTGTCTTTGATGAACATATGTGCATGTTTCTCTTGGTATTTACCTAGGAGTAGAATTGCTAGGTTGTAAAGTATGTGTATTTCAGCTTAGCAACTGCTGCTGGTTGGTTTTCTATGACGTTATGTTTTTGAAATCATGAAATTAGATTGGACAAACAACTGTGATTTATATATAACAAAATAAAAGATGGGAAAATGTGTACTAGATTGGAGAGGCAGTTTGGGGCCACACTCTTCGGAGCCTGAATGCCATGTGAAGGCAGAGTGGGCCGGGTGGTACAGTGAAGATGGGGCTAGGTTGAATCCACTCCTTACATTCTGTGTTACCTTGGCCAAATTACTTAACCTTCTTCAACATTAGTTTCCTCCTCAGTAAAACGGGGATAGTACCCACCTAAAAGTGTTGTTTAGAAGATGAAATAAATAATGTATGAAAACTGCTTAGAAGAGGGCCTGGTACTTAAGACATCCCCCAAAGTATTAGTTTCTTTCCTCCCAAAGGATTTTATTTGGAAATATTAGGAGATATTGATAATATTTGAGCAGGAAGATACATCATTAACTGTTCTATCCTTTAAAGTGTTTAATAAACTAAAGGTAAGTCTGAGACTGAAGTGTTGGAGTTGCAATCCCCTAGTTTTCTGCTGGCGGGTATATTTTATGCCTGGCACAGAATGGGAGTGAGTGCATTTTGAGCTTCATTCTCAAGATATTGTTCTACGGAATGCACAGACCTGCCCATAGATCTACAGGGCTTTGAAGAGTAGAAATAACTTATTGTCATCACACAGCAAAAGCATTTGGGCATTCTTCTTTCTGTAGCATCTGCCCCAGAGGATGAAGCCCTAAAAGGTAAAGAGGAGAGACCAAGATGCAAATAATTGGTCTTTGTCTCAGCTGTAAAGAGATGACCATTGCTGTCATAACCAAAGAAAGGCAAGGCCAAAGGAGCTGAAGTCCCAGAGTCTTAGGACCTAATAGCATGAGCGGTGACGTCAGATATAAGGAGAAGGTAAGGAACAGCATCAGATGAACCTGACTGGAACAAAGGGAGGTGGCCTGGAGATGCTGGTGTTTTGTCTGGATGTAAGGGAGGAGCGAGCAGAGTGGAGGGCACCTCCTGCTTTCCCAGTGGACACAGGCTGAGTAAAGACTTGTCTTCTTCAGTCTCATCATAAATGTGTCAGCCTGTGATTTAGTTATCTGTGGTCTCTTCCAATTAAACAAGATATGTGCAGCCATGACCATCCTGGAGATGCTCATCCAGAAACTGTTGTTGGAGGATAACTGTTCACAAAGCTTATGTAAAAAAAAATGAGAGCTCCCTATAGAGAGGCTGAGTGGATGAGTGACAGCTTCCTCTCATCCTTCAGTCTCACACCATGCCAGAATAATCTTCCTAAAGTACCACATTGATCATGGGAAGCCCTACATCGAATGCTTAAGTGGCTCTCATTGCCTATAAAATCAGTCAGACTTCTCACCCTGGCATTCGTGGTCCTCGCTGAGCTGACCTCATTCTGTTGTGAGCCTTCTTTCTGATGACTCAGTAAACCATACTTTCTTCTTTAGCAAAACTAGTTTACTTGAGCTTTTATGACTTTTTAATTCTTTGTGCTTTTATAAATCCTACTCATTCTTCAGGGGCCAATTCAAATTTATTTTCTGTCTTCCCTGAAGTTTTTTCTTTCCAGTCCAGCTTCCAGTATTTTCCTTCCTGTGAATTTCTGTAGCAAATAATTTGTTCATATCTAATTTGGCAAGTAATCTTGTGCCATCTTGTGATGATATTTTATGGTGGCTGTTGTTTACACCTTTTTCTCTTTGCTTACATTTTCATTGTTTTATTTTTTTCTCCAACCAATTCATGAGCTCCTTAAGCCAGAGTCCCTGTTATCAAGTTACTTTTTAAAAGAATGAGGTTACTTTTTATGTCTCACTGTCTCAAGCTAATGATTTACAAGTAATAGGCCCTTAATGAGAGTTTCTGTGTGTGTGTGATTATATGTGTCTTTTGACAGTAAAAATGAAGATAAATAAAACTATATGCCAGAAAACATCAAGGATATCTTACAAAACCAAAGATTTTCATAAGAAAAACAGAACTGAATTTTCCTGGAGCCAGACATGATGAGATGTTGCACAGAACTGAGGATGCCACGTCTACTGTGCAGAGACTGGATTGTTGGAGGCAAGTGTGGAAGCAGAGAGATGAGTGAAGAGGCTGTTTCACTCATCCAGGGGAGAGAGAATTGTAGCATATGCCACTGTGTTAGCAGCGGAACTGCAGAGAAGTGGATAGACTTGATGTGTAATTTTTGACAATACAATTGATAGAACTTGTTGATAGATTAAATGTTTGGGGAGAGGTAAAATCAAGGAGATGAGAGAAAAATCAGGGATGACTTTTGGAGGTGGTCAACGTTGTAGAAAGAAAAGTAGGAAAGTGTCGGGTCATGAAAGTTGAATATAGCCAGGAAATCAGCTAAGATGAAGAGAAGAGCATCTATTGGATTTAGCAACGTGGAGCCCAGTGGCGATCTTAGCAGAAGATTTTGGGTGTGTTGTAGGAACAGAATACACATCACTGTGTGTTGAATAGTGAATGAAGACTGGGAGGGGAAGAAGTGTAGACATGGTGATGAGAGTCTTTGGAGAAGCTTGTCAGTGAAGGAGAGCAGAGAGAGAGCCATCACTGAAGGAAGCCAGAAGGTCAAGGAAGCAGGAGATAAGACAGGCTTACTAAGCAAGTCGGTATTCTGTGTCAAGGACCCCTTGTGGGCAGTGTCAGCAGAAACATGTGGACTGATGATGAGTAACGATGGTTTCTCCACCTTTGTCCTCCATGCAGATACATACCATGGCTCCACAGAAGCCCCCAGTTGAGGACACGGTCCCAGGGCCAGGGTGGACTCAGCCTCTGAATTGAAGGAGATTATTTCTGACACCTAGAGAATGGGGGATCCTAATGGACTTTAAGGTCCCAAAGAAAAAAGGCAATGGCATGGTTTGCCACCTGAGCGTGTGCACTGAAATTTGAAACCGTTACACTTCTGTGGTGTTCCCAGTGGTATTCTTCTGTTATTTCTGCTGCCTGGACTCCTCCCCAACTTACATCGCCCCACCTCCACTTTCTGTCATTCAAGAGTCAGCTCAGTGGCCCCAACTTCTGGGGTGAGAGTACCCCTCCATGCTCTGATGGCACCTGGGTGCCCACTTCCATCTGACTTACTGTGTTGGGTTGGGATGGCACCCACCTGTCTCCCGGTGTGCATTCTCTTTCTCTCTATGCCCCATCACGAGCCTGAAACCTGGAAGCAGAGCAGCTGAAACACAGTTGACATCTGGCGGTTAGGAAGGAGCCCAAACTCCCGAGTCATATTTGAGCGCCACCATTTCTTGACTGTGTGGCCTCAAGCACATTATTTAACTTCTCTGTGTTTTGTTCTTCATCTGTAAAATGGGGGATACTAAAAGCACTTACCTCATAACACTGTTGTGAGGATTAAATGAAATAATACCTATAAAGCAGTAACAGTACCAGGCATATAGGAAGCGCTCAATAAATGTTGCTATCATTATTAAGGCATGGTAGATATTGATACATTTTTTATTGAAAGAATAAGTGAGTAAAGGGAAGAATAAAATCTGATGTGAAAGGAACCAGAACATGTGTCAGCCTGTTTTTCAATGCCTCTTCTGCCAGGCCAACTTGAATATATCTCTGGTGAATTGCATAAGTTCTCTGAGCCAATTTTCAGGCCATGTACAAGGAGGAGTGAGGACAGACAAGCAGTGGTTTCCTGGGGGTGCCTGGAACCTGACAGAGCCGTCTGGCCAGTCTGATCAATGAGGATCAAAGGAAGGCTGCCTCTCCATGAGAAGGACAGTATTACTCATGACCTCTCCCTGCTCTCTCACTCCTGGTACCTCCCAAATTAAGTATCTATGTACAAGACCTTGTCTCCAGCTCTGCCTTTACTGATAAAGCTGAGACACAGATGGATAAAGGAGAAGTATGTAAATATGATTGTGTTAATCAGCGTTCTCCAGAGAAACAGAACCATTAGGAGACATAGGAGTGCCATGATCTTCCGTCTGCAAGCTGGAGACTCAGGAAGGCTGGCGGTGTAGTTCCAGTCTGAGTCCACAGGCCTGAGAATCAGGAACAACAATGGTATAAGTTCCAGTTCAAGGGCGGGAGAAGACTGATGTCCCAGCTCAAACCTTCAGGCAGAGAGAGAGAGAGAGAGAGACAGAGAATTCAACTTTCCTCGGCATTTTTGTTCTATTCAGGCCCTCACTGGGTTGGATGAGGCCCACACACAACAGGGAGGGCAATCTGCTTTACTCAGCCCACTAGTTCAACTGCTCATCTCTTCCAGAAACACTTTTACAGACACCCTCAGAAATAACGTTTAGCCAGCGATCTGGGCACCTCATGACCTGGTCAAGTTGACCTATTTAACAGTCTAACTAATGATCACAATTATTAATATAGTTATGGGATATTTACGTATTTATGAAATGTGTATACCACTTTCAACTGTTCTTTGATAAGCAGGACTGTCTTCTGATATGAGTTTATGGCCTTTCTGATTTCTTGGTTTTAAATAGCTGTTCTTTTACAAACTGGCAATGATGATAGATAGTAGTCTCTTAAAAAATCTTGACTTGTCAAAATTAAAAAATCCATAACCCTACTTGGGTCTCTTGTATTTCTAAAACATTTAACTTTGAAGGGATATCCAAAAGACAGAACTCTTGGTTTGAGATTTGGGGGCCAAAGGGTATGGTGATGGACCCTGTGATGAGAAGCAGAGCCATGAGGTGGTGATGCTGGCCCGTCAATTTTGTGGCTCTTGTTCGTGGAGAAACAGGCTAAAACAGCTTCAAAGCTGGTTTTGGCCAATGAAGAGGTATATTTAGAGTGACAACTGGGCTTTTCCGTTTTATTTTCAAGACCTGGTTGGTTTTATATCTTGGCTGTATCCTGGCAAATACTTGCAATTTTGTGCCAAGGTTTGCATGGCAAAGATGGTCCTACAGCAAAATATCAGCTCCCCTAATGTATGAAAAATGTCTGCTCATGTTAGCCAAGCTCAATTGTCCCCCACCTATGCTGACATTTTCCTGTGGACATTCTGATTTCTTAGTTACTTTGGGGTAGCTGAAATTCTCTAGTAGGAAAGAATGAACTTAATTAGTCTTATGTATTTTAATTTTTCATTATACAAATAATATATGAAGCAGTACCTTTGTAAAACATTAATTAATTAAAAGTTATATATGGATCAAGCTAAAGGCTCCTTTAACCACAGCCCCACATATATCTGTCGCTGTAGAAAAAATATTCTTTTCTTTTTGTTTTGTGTGTTTAAAGAAAATGGTATAATATGCACCTCATTCTGCAGCCTCCTCTTTTCACCCAAAACTATATGGGAGATACTTCTGTAACAATTTGCTTGGATCTACTCCATTCTTTGTCACTCTGACATGTTACTACGAATAAACTACGTCTTGTTGAACCATTCTTCTTTTGGTGCACGTTTGGGTTGTCCCCATTTTTTGCTATTACAATATTATGAAGAATATTCTTATACATGTTTCTTTTTGCATCTGTGTGAAGGTCTCTCCTGGGCAGATACTAATAAACAGAACTGCTGAGTCATAGAAAATGCTCATTTGAGAAATTCAACAGGTATTTTCAATTTGTTCTCCAAAAGTTGTGCTTCAGTACTGTATGAGTGGATTCATTTTTCCATGTAACCAACACCTGAAACAAACTTTGTAAATGTTTGTCAATCTGATATCTAAGGCATGTCTCTTTGTTGATTTATTTTGTATTTCTGTCATCTCTGGGAAGGTTGAACACTTCTTGGTTACTGGCATTTCATATTTCCTCCTCTGAGAATTGTTTGGCTGTTCGTGTCCTTTGCCACACTTCCACTGGATGGTTTGTCTCTCATTAGTTTACAGGAGTTCTTCATATAGTCTGCAGAGAAACCCTTGATTACATGTTGGAGTGTTTTCTTCTGTTTTTTTACTTAATTTACGGTGCCTTTGGTCTTACAAAGTTGTATTTTGCTGTAGTTAGTTTTATGAATCTTGTCGACTAGAGTTCTGCTTTCTGAGTCTCGTTTAGTAAGACTGTCTATTATCCAAGATATAAAGATGTTCTATAATCTTTTTAAAACAATCTAATACTTTTAATATTCATTCAACTTTTATTGTTTATTATATTCAGATTTGGAGTTGATTTTTAAGGAGTGGTGTGAGACCAAATAGAATATTTATTAATATTTTGTCAAATGAATATCTGATTGTCCCAAAATAATGTATTGGCTATTACCAGACTTTATTAACATACATAGTGATTAGTTATGTCAAGTGCTGGTAGATCAAGTAAATCACAGACTGACAAATGACTGTAGGATTTAGCAATGTGGTGATCACTTGTGACCGTGGAAAAAAGAGTTGTAGTGGGGTGGTGGGGGTTCATTGGAATGGGTTCAAGAGAGAATGAGAGAAATCAGAGATGGTGAGTACACACAGCCATTCCTGAGGTCAATCAGTTGTTCTTTTAAACCAATCAGAAGATGTTTTTGACATTTTTAACAAATGGCTCAAAACCATGACACTCTTCATGTAGATTTTAAAGCAGATGAGAAAGCCTTCCATGTTGAAGTTCTGAAGTATGAGTTTCACACACTCATTGTTTTTGGCAACAGAACAGAGTCAATCCTCCTTATTCAGTAATTTGATATTCGTGAATTCACCTAGTCACTAACATTTACAGGTGAATCCAAACCCAACACACACTGTGTTTTCCCTGGGAATTCCTGGACGGGTGCAGAGTGGCAGAAAGTGGGAGTTGCCTGAGGCGCACGTTCCCAGCTGAGGTAGAACAAGGTGACACTCTTGTTTCAGCTCTCAGGCCAACAAGTGTCCTTTTCCTGGTCTATTAAATGGTACGTTTTTCACCTTTTTTGCTTCTTGCTGCTGTTTTTCCTCTTTGTAATGATCCGCAAACATAGTGCTGAAGTGCTGTGTAGTGTTCCTAAGCACAGGAAGCCTGTGAGGGGCCATATGTAGAAAACACTTGTGTTAGATGAGCTTCCTCCAGGCATGGGTTATGGATAGTGATATTGGCTGGGAGTTCAAATAATGTGTCTACAGTCTATACTAAATAAGGTCTTTTCAAAAGAGACAAACATAAAACAAGGCTATGCGTTGACAGGTTCCCAAACATGTCACGACCAAAGACTGCAGAAACCTAACCTTGTCCTTCCCCTAGGAGCACTGGTTCAGTCTGGCTCATGCAGTGTTTGCTAAAAATTAATAGAATGTAACTCTTCCAAATAGGGAGGATCAATGGTAACAAGATGGAGATATTTTCAAACCTCTCTTTTAAAAATGATGTCTAAAAAGCAGGTAGTTTCTCAACTAATGGTTGACTTGTCATCTTTACTTTGAAAGGACAGAGTTTTTAACAGCATCTGCTCAGAAGCATATCTTTGATAGACACATAAAAAAATCTCAGCAAATTGGGGACAACTGTTTTCTGCAAGAGAAAATGTGTATAGAATACATATATTAACTTCAAGACAGTAGTTACCTTTGGGGAGGAAAGAGAGAGGAAGGAGAATGGTGTCTTCCACTGTGTAATAGTTCTTAAAAAACGACATCAATAAGGTGTGCTCTGTTAAATCTCAGCAAAGAGTAAATGGTTTCTGTTATCCTATTCTCCTTCTAAGTATATTTAAAATAAATATGTAACTGGGGGCCCGCCCGGTGGCGCAAGCGGTTGGGTGCATGCGCTCCGCTGCGGCGGCCCGGGGTTCGCTGGTTTGGATCCCGGGCATGCACCGACGCACTGCTTTGGCAAGCCATGCTGTGGCGGCGTCCCATATAAAGTGGAGGAGGATGGGCACAGATGTTAGCCCAGGGCCGTCTTCCTCGGCAAAAAAAAGAGGAGGATTGGCGGATGTTAGCACAGGGCTGATCTCCTCACAAAAAAAAAAATAAATAAAATAAATAAATAAATATGTAACTGGAACTGAGATGAAATAACACTAATGTAATAGATGCTATTTGCTGGAGTGCTCCCACCATCTGATGGACAGCTCATGATGGGTTGGTGATGTCGCTGACACCATCTAAAGGTCAGGACACGTTGTTTACCAGCTGTGGAGCTAGAGAAGGCTCGGTCACCAGCAGCAGAGCCAGAGTTACCTCAACCTACAAAGTTAGAGCCACATAGAAGCAGATCCTGCTCCAGCTGTGGACTAGTGAGAGCTCTGGCAGCAGCTCCAGAGCTCAGTTGCAGCCAGCTCCAGAACTAGAGCTCCTCCAGCTCCCACACTCGACCAGCTCCAGAGCCGCAGCCATTCCCATCACTAGCTCCCGCACCACATCTGTCAATAAGGCAGAGCTAGAGTCAGTCTCAGGACCGGAGCCAATTCTAGAAGCAGGTCAGGCACCACCGCCTGAGACAGACCCAGCTCTAGCCCCAGCTCAGGTCCAGCTCCTGAGCCAGTTGCACAGCCAGAGCTGGTGGGATCTCCAGCATCAGCCACAGCAGTGGCTCCGGCACTAGGGCAGCTGCAGCACCACCCACATCGCCAGCAACTAAGGCCCGGCCGGCTCCAGCCCCCACCCAGAGATGTCTTTCCCTTTTCTATGTTTTATGATTTCTTATGTTTTATGTGTTTCAATTTAGATTCAATAAAGTTTAATGTTTTCATCACTTAAAGTTGTACAATTCAGGGCCGGCCATTAACTACATCCTCTATGCTGTGTACCGTCACCGTTATCTAGTTCCAGATCATTGCTTCACCCCACCAGAACCCCTGTACCCATGAAGCAGCCATGCCCCCATATCCACTCCCCCACCCCCTGACAAGCACTGATCTGCTTCCTGTCTCTGTGCATTTCCCTGGCCCTGGTGTGGCTGTCCTGAGCACAGCCAACCCTCCTTTGGCCCCTCCCCCCCATGCTGAAGACCCCTGAGGATGCCAATGTGTTCAGTGCCATGAACCCGATGCCTAGTATGACTTTGACCTGAGGAAGCCCACCGTCACCAAGGGGGTGAGGTCAGGCATGGAGCCAGCTCAACCCTGCTTCACATGAAGAAGAGGGACTCCATATTGCCACGGGCACCTTCTCCTCAGTCCCTAGTGCTGTTTAGCCACAGGGCCACCCTCCCCAGGGTCTGGCTAGCTGGGGAGATGAGCACGTACAGACTAGAGTGACAAAAACCAGGTGGCCATCTTTTCTGTCCAACCAGCTGGCCCAGGCTACCCAGGAGCAGTTTCACCCTGAACCTCTCGTGCTGCAGGCCTGATGCCTGCCAGACAGCAGGCTGTCCTGGCCTCCCGTGGACCACTGGCAGCCTTAGGTGCCTTCTGCCCTCTAGGGTCCAAAGGACTAGCTGACCTTTGCCAAGGAGTGCTGCCCATGGGCATGAAGCCCTGCCTGCCACTGAGGCACTGCCCTCTGTGCACCTCCCTCACACCTTCCCAAGTGCGGGTCACTTGCATCTGTGACTTCAGGTGTCCCAGAGTCCCCACTCACCCAGGGGGCGTGACCTCTGCAAATGCAGCCCTTCCATCCAGCCTCCAAGCCAACAGGCCCCAACACAGGCTTCAGGACCAGGCACAGCTCCCACTCCAAGTGCTGGGACACCTCAGGTGGGGCCAGGACCTCAGTGGCAGGGACATTGTCCAATGCTCAGCGAGCACTTGGCTGGTTCCTCCAGCTCCAAGGTGGAGGAGAGCAACATGAGTTTTGACCCAGAGTCCCCTGATGGCAAGGAAAAGAAGGTGGCTGCCCTACCCATTCTCCCTGACAGCCCACTCCCAGTCCCTTCTTGCCCGGGACCAGTGTTCCCCAGCGACACCTACAAAGGGGCCAAGAACCCCAGGAGCTGGATGCCGGCCTGGGGTGTCCTGCCGGGTCCAGAGACTCTGCTGATCATGCCACCCCCCCACAGTTATGGAAATCAACCGCCCCCTGGTCCCCGATGGTCTCTGGTTTCATCTTGGCCTCCAGCAGCACTTCTTCCTCCTCAGCCTCCACCACACCCATGGCAGCTTTGGTCACACACAAGCGTCATGTCTCAGGCTCTTCAACCATAGCTCCTCGCTGGCCCTCTCCATCCACACGGTGGGCGATGCTGCATCATCCCTGTCCACCTGGAGTAAACAACAGCAACGTGGACAGGAGCGTCTTGTTTAGCCCACTGGTGGGACGTGCCCTTGGTCCCATCACTCAGAGCTCTCTGAGCACAGACCTGTCCTGAATGGCTACTTTGACAAGAAGCCCTCTCTGGGCCCTCCAGGCAGCATGCCCAGCCCAAGCAGGAGGTAGGCGACCGCCACAGTGCCCACTGTACATGGGAGGAAATGGAGGCAGCCTTCTCATCCTGTTGGTTCTTGGGGATCTGGGCTTGAGTGGAGGTGGATAAGGTGCCCACCGAGCTCCCTCCAAATCTAGGATCTAACCGCCTGAGGCTCTGATGAGACTGCTCGTTCAAGTCCAACCAACCTGTAGTGAAGCCCGACTCCTTGCCTGAGTCACGGCCCTGTGTGATCTGGTCCAGACACCGTCCCCAGAGTGCACCCCTCACCGCACCCCACCCTCCCTAAAGCCTTCCTCCCCAAGAACCCTGCCAAGCCCCTGCCCCCTTCAGAGCTCCTAGCCTGCAGTGCCCCTCCCCGGAGCCCCCATCCAGGATGGACTCACCTCTGTGCTGGGCTCACAGGCCACCTCATCAGGCTCCTGTGCTAGCAGAGCCTTTAGGGTCAGATTGACCTGGGGTCAAACCCACAGCTGGGTCACCTCACAGCCCTGTGACAGGCAAGGTCATGTGGTGTCTTCTCGGAGCCTCAGTTTCCTCCATGAAAAATGGGGTCAGTGACTCTGACCTCAGGAGGGTGTGTTGGGATTCAAGCAGGGAGACGAAGCTGCACAAAGTGCTTGGACTCAGGAGGTTGCCTGGCTGGGGGAGCCCCAATGCAGGACAAGGCCTCGATGGTCAATGCTGGACTCAATGCTGGTGAAAATCAAGGATTTCTAGTCCCCTGTTCACGTCTGGACTTGGTCACTTAGAGCAGAGTGACCTTGAATGCTGGGACCACTGGTCATCTGTAAAATGGGGTGCAATCACTCAGCACCCAGTGAGCTCCCTAATAACAGTAACTCCCTCCAATAGTTGCCCAGCTGGGCTCCCTTCAGCTCCTCCTACACCTGCCAGGGCTGCAGGCAGGGACTGGTTGGACCTCATGTGGAAGGGAGGGGGTGTAGAGGAGGAGGGAAAAGGGCAGCCTGGCCTTCTCCCTGCCCAGGGTCTGTGTCCACCACTGTCTTCATGTCTGCAGGACCAGCCATGCATGGAGCTGGACCCTGGGATGGAGTCTGTGGACCAGGACAGTGAGGTTGGTGTATATTCAGTGACCCTCACGTCCCCAGATGTCCAACCTACCCAACTGTGCACCGTGTGGCCCACCTGGCTTCTGTGGCGTGTTCCTGTGACGTAGGGGATGTGAGGGTCACCGAGCAGTTGGCTGGGGAGGGGACAGACGAAAGCAGCCATGTCAAGGGACCGTTGTGGTACACGTGTGTGCTGCGAGCTGTGTCACCCAGAAGTGCTGCCTGCAGGGCCCCTCTGTGTGCCTGACCATGGACAGGAGGCCTGGTTGCCGCACAGGAGAGAGGCCTGTGAGACCGTGAGGGTATCCCCGCCACACTCATGTGGGCAGAGATCCCGGGCCATGTCCATGCTCATCGGGGCTGATGTTGCTCCGTGTCCAACCCTCACAGGACAGTTGGGAAACTGAGGCCAGGAGAAGCAGGGACAGGCCTTGGGGCCACAAGGTGGGCAGAGTCCAGAGGGGAAGAGAGCATTCCAAGCTCTTAGGCCAGCCTCAGCACTTCCAAGGGGTTTGCTTTGGGAATGAGAGCCCCTAATACCCTGGGGGACCCCTGCCAACGCCCTCCCATGTAGGGCCCTTTGCTATACGCATCCCCACGTGGACACACTCACACACACAAGCATACACACACACTCTGAATGCCCAGCCCGGTCTCAGAAGGGAAGTGCTCACTGGGGAGGTGACAGGAGGAAGAAAGAGGTTGGAGGCAGCTCTGCCATGGGGCATGGCCATCCAGTCCCCTAACAACATGCCCAGGCCCATAGCATGAAGGGGAGAGATGCCAGACTGGTGGGCAGGGGGTCCCCAAGGTACACAGGGGGATGCAGGGGTTGGGGCCATCCCTAGAGCAGCCTGTAGAGAACCAGGTCTGGCGTCCTGTGGCCACCACTCTGGGCACCGGGAACTAGGATGTGACCCCCTAGGGGGGAGGGGATACAGCAGAGAAGGCCAGACCTTACGCCTCTGTAAATTGGGGTGCATAGATGGGGTGACTCTAAGGGTCCCACAGGCTTGTAGAAGAGTCTATTGACCTTCGTTCTCCATCCATGACCCACTGTTCTCTGAGTCCTTGTAAAATGCATTCCATTCCCTCGAGGTCTTGCTGAGCAGAAGGCAGCCTGAGAGCTTGGGGACTGGGGCCCCGGGCAGTGCAGAACATGGCAGAGCACTGGTCAACTTGTCTGGGGACCAGGGACAAGGTCATCCTTGTCGGAGCCTCGGGGGCCTCCTTTGGAAGTGAGGTGGAGTCATTGCCCTGGCTGGGGCGAGGAGGCCTTGTGAGTCAACGGGACACGCCAGGGCCAGTGGAGGGAAAGCGGGGAGCAAGAGAGGCTTCTGAGGTCCCTCACGTCCCTCCTGGAGCCCACAAGTCCTGCGCCTTTGCGTCCTCGGCCCTGGTGGAACCACTGCCTTGAAGACCCCAAACAAAGAAAGGTGTGTGTTTTGCTTTCTGCTTTCCTGCCTGGGGCTGCAAGGCTGGGGCTGACCACCAGGGGTGTCCTGTGTCCACTCATGCTCAATGCAGCAAGTGGAGCAGGGAAGGGATGCCCAGGGCTCGTTCTGGGTGTTCCCCTGTCCAAAGCAACAGGCACCTTTGATTACTGGTATCCACGTCCACAATGGGAGCTGCTCAGAGGCGGGAGGGGACCCTGAGATCCTTTCATGATTCTTTCAGCTACTGTGGCCCCAGCACTCACCCTGAGCAGGGCCCATGTTAGTCCTGAGGGCAGTGCAGAAAGCACCCACATGGTCTCTGTCCTCCAGGAGCTCACAGCCTGGAGGTGGAAAGGACAAAATCATGAACAAATCCATGTGAAAAAGAAGAGAAGGTGCTACAGAGCAATGAAGCAGGGTGCTGGAGGAGGGAGGGCCTGGAGCCCCTAGGTGGGTGTAAAGGGCCTCCCTGGGGACATTTGTGCCCTGAGCAGAAGGACAAGAGGAGCCAGCCCTGCATCTGTCTGCAAACAGCGTGCTGGGGGGAAGCTCAAAGGCACAGAGACTTGGAGGCAGAAGAGGATTTGACGAGAGAGGAGGTGAGAAAAGAGCCAGTGTGGCTAGAGTGAGCTGGGGAGGAGAGAAGTGAGGGAGAGAGGATGGCAGGGCCAGACCCAGGCCTGGAAGGAGGTACTAGCTGTCTATGCTGGGTGACAGCATTAGCCTCACTTAGCACTTACGAGACCTATCATTGAGCATCTGACAGTGTCTCTACCAGGGTCCAGGCTCAGGTCAGCTAGGAGGCTCCCCGTCAAGGTCTAGCAGGAGGCTGGGGCTGTGTTCTCAACTGAAGCTCGATAGAGGCAGGAGCCATCTTGGAGATCATTCACAAGTATCGGGGCAGTGGTAGGATTCAGTTTGGATGGGGGGTTTCAGGCCTTTTCTGTCTGTGGGCAGGGACCCTCTGCCAGTTCTTTGCATTAGGGGGTGTCATAGGGAAGGAAGCTCATAATATCTGATATGGCTTCTCCTGAATAGTGGATCAGAGAGACAGAAAGAGGGAGAGAAAGAGAGACAGTGACACACAGAGATAGAAAGATGGGGAGGAGAGACAAAGAGAGTAGACACAGAGAGAGACAGGGAGACAGAGAGACAGAGAGACAGGGAGAGACCAAGAGAGATACAGACAGCCAGAGACACAGAGACAGAGAGAGACAAAGAGAGAGAGAGAGAGACAGAGAGATAGAATGAACACAGGAGAGACAGAACCACACAGAAGTCACAGACTTTTCATTAAGCTGACCGTGGAAGTGACATCCCATCACTCGGCCCTATTCTATTGGTTAGAAGCCAGCCGCAAAGTCCATTCTCATAGAGGAGCGGGGATTACATAGGATGTGTGCCTAGGAAGTGGGAACGCTGGGAGCCGTTGTGGGGGCTGCCCACCACATAGGCTGAGATGACCACCACTCAGGCACTTGGACCTGAGTCTAAACATAACAGGAGGCCCTGGAGGGTTGCGAGCCAGAAGGAGATGATGTCTGAACGTCATTTCATTTCAACCCTCCATAGGAACACTGGGACACAGGCAAGAGGGGAAGTGCCTCTCCCAGACGCCCAGCAGACCCAAGCCTCTTTGCGTTGTATTCTCTGCCACAGCCAGCCCTTTCTGTAATCCTTGCACTGCCAAGTCTGTGCAGGAGCTACGTGTGGGAGCAGCCCACGGGATTCACAGCCTCTGAAGGGATCTCTAGGTCTATACACTTGATGACATCCCTAGGAAGTAGATGCTAGAATGACCCCCACTACACAGAGAGGGACATGAACACAGGAGAGACCCTGAGAGGGGAGGCCCTGAGAGGCACAGGGTTGTCCAGGGTGACATCACTGGCGAGAAGCAGGAGCGGGACTGAATTCAACTCTGTGTCCTCAAAGCTGGGGCCCTGGTTGCATCCAGACCTCCCCAGAGGCTGTGGGGTGGACTGTGTCGGTGTGACTGTGTCTGGACAGGGTATGGAGATGGAGAGTGAGCAGTCAGCAGCCCGGGGGGCCCTTAGGAAGGTCTTGTGTGAGGAGGAAGCTTAGGTAAGGAGATCCCAGGAAGTGACCTCACAGAGCCCAATAGAACTTGGAACCCTGGTAACTAGGCACCCACATCCTAAACACAGCCCCCAAGCGAGCTCACTTCTCTAGCACTTGTCTAGAAGGAGCAACATGTTTAGTTGCTGCTTCCCAATGACCAGGGGCCGGAGACCCAGGAAAGCCCCCAAAGACCGATGCAGATGCTGGTGCCCCTCTCACGGCCGACGGCTCTGGTCGTTTACCCGGAGGGACGGAAAGGTAACACCGGGAGGCCCAGGGAAGGCCATTCCAAACCAGGCTACCACTGTGGTCCCATCTGGGCAGCCCTACATCCCCTCCTCATGTGTGCCTGGAAGGGCGGGTTCATGTGGGTAGACCACCGTGAGCAGGAGCAGTCGGTGAGGTGTTAGAAGCCTTGGGGGGTCGGTCAGGTTCAAAGCCCAGGTCAAGGCCGGCTGGGTGAGATGTGGAGTGCGGGGTGGTGCCCTTCTGCCTGAGGTTTATCCCAAGCCCCTGAGGTGTAGGTCTTTCCTCAGGGGTGGAATAATGTGCAGAGACAGGTGTGTGCCTGATCTGGGAGAATTAGGACCAGAGGGCAGAAGCAGCAGCAAGGACAGCTGGGCAGGGCTCTGAAGAAGCAGCAGCAAGGACAGCTGGGCAGGCCTCTGGGACGGAGCCAGTCACTGTCTTTGCAGAGCTCCACGAAGAAGATCAGTGTGGAGCTGGCGGAAGGGGATATTCCATCCATCTCCCCGATGGAGGCGCTGGTGTCCCACAGGCCTGGACCAGCAGCTACCGGGAGAGGGACTGCAGTGACAGTGATAAAACCCTCAGAGCCACCCGAAGACCCAGCTTCAATCCCGGGAGAACCATCATACCCACCATGTCCTGCAGCAGCGCAGGAGGCAGCTGAGGCCCCAGCCTCCGTGCAGGGAGCGCCATCCCCTGCACAGTCTCCTGTAGGAGACCAGGAGGCAGAAGAGGCCCAAACCTCTGTGCAGGGAGGGCCATCCCCTGCACAGCCTCCTGCAGGAGACGAGGAGGCAGCTGAGATCCCTGCCTCCGTGCAGGGACAGACATCTCCTGCACAGACTCCTGCAGGACTCCAAGAGGCAGCTGAGGCCTCAGCCTCCGTGCAGGGAGAGCCATCCCCTGCACAGGCTCCTGCAGGAGAACAGGAGGCAGCTGAGGCCCCAGCCTCCGTGCAGGGAGAGCCATCCCCTGCACAGTCTCTTGCAGGAGAACAGGAGGAAGCTGAGGCCCCAGCCTCTGTGCAGGGAGAGCCATCCCCTGCACAGGCTCCTGCAGGAGAACAGGAGGCAGCTGAGGGCCCAGCCTCTGTGCAGGGAGAGCCATCCCCTGCACTGTCTCCGGCAGGAGACCAGGAGGCAGCTGAGGCCCCAGCCTCTGTGCAGGGAGAGCCATCCCCTGCACAGCCTCCAGCAGGAGAACAGGAGGCAGCTGAGGCCCCAGCCTCTGTGCAGGGAGAGCCATCCCCTGCACAGGCTCCTGCAGGAGAACAGGAGGCAGCTGAGGGCCCAGCCTCTGTGCAGGGAGAGCCATCCCCTGCACAGGCTCCTGCAGGAGAACAGGAGGCAGCTGAGGGCCCAGCCTCTGTGCAGGGAGAGCCATCCCCTGCACTCTCTCTGGCAGGAGAACAGGAGGCAGCTGAGGGCCCAGCCTCTGTGCAGGGAGAGCCAGCCCCTGCACAGGCTCCTGCAGGAGAACAGGAGGCAGCTGAGGGCCCAGCCTCCTTGCAGGGAGAGCCATCCCCTGCACTCTCTCTGGCAGGAGAACAGGAGGCAGCTGAGGGCCCAGCCTCTGTGCAGGGAGAGCCATCCCCTGCACTGTCTCCGGCAGGAGACCAGGAGGCAGCTGAGGCCCCAGCCTCTGTGCAGGGAGAGCCATCCCCTGCACAGGCTCCTGCAGGAGAACAGGAGGCAGCTGAGGCCCCAGCCTCTGTGCAGGGAGAGCCATCCCCTGCACAGGCTCCTGTAGGAGAACAGGAGGCAGCTGAGGCCCCAACCTCCGTGCAGGGAGAGCCATCCCTTGCACAGTCTCCTGCAGGAGAACAGGAGGCAGCTGAGGCCCCAACCTCCGTGCAGGGAGAGCCATCCCCTGCACTGTCTCTGGCAGGAGACAAGGAGGCAGCTGAGGCCCCAGCCTCTGTGCAGGGAGAGCCATCCCCTGCACAGTCTCCTGCAGGAGACAGGGAGGCAGCTGAGGCCCCAGCCTCTGTGCAGGGAGAGCCATCCACTGCACAGCCTCCAGCAGGAGAACAGGAGGCAGCTGAGGGCCCAGCCTCTGTGCAGGGAGAGCCATCCCCTGCACAGCCTCCAGCAGGAGAACAGGAGGCAGCTGAGGGCCCAGCCTCTGTGCAGGGAGAGCCATCCCCTGCACAGCCTCCAGCAGGAGAACAGGAGGCAGCTGAGGCCCCTGCCTCTGTGCAGGGAGAGCCATCCCTTGCACAGGCGCCTGCAGGAGACAGGGAGGCAGCTGAGGCCAATCTCTGCGGCCTGGGAGAGCTGGCTCGGGAACCTCCCTCATTAGCACCTCCAGTCCCACCTGTTCCACCTACTCCCTTACCACAAATTTCCTTCCCCATCCTCCTAATTGTGTTTCTCTATTTCTTGGTTTCTTTCATTGATTTTTTTTTATTGTTTATATCTTGATTATTTAAAATAAATTTCACTTTCATCTTTTAACAGTTTAATGTTTTTCATTTTAAATTGTACGCTTCCTGAGCATTAAGTACATTCACAATGCTGTGTAGCCATCACCACTGCATGGGTTTAGAATATTTCATTCTCCAAAAGAACACCCTGTTCTGAAAGCACTCACTCCCACTTTCTCCCTCAGGCCCTGGCAACCCCTAATCTGTTTTCTGTCACTGTTTCCTTTTTTTTTTTAAATCTATTCAGGATGTTTCCTATAAGTGAAATCATGCCATAGGTGGCCATGTGTTTTCTGCCCATTTATTTTCCCACGGCCTGATAGGTTTTCCTTTTCTGTTTTTATTTGAAATAGAATTTCTCTAATTTGATAGGAAAATCCCAGATGGAGTCTAGATTTGATGTATCAAAGAAAGCCCTTTTGGTAAATATGTGCATAATCTTGGGGTACAGACTGCTGTTCTAAGTGGGACACCAGAGCCAGAAGCCACACACGAAACGCGTTGCTCTTCCTGGGGCCTAAACAAAAACAAGAAAGGGTAGAAAGCTGGAAAGACAACCAAGAGGCAGCTGAGGCCTCAGCCTCCAAGCAAGGAGAGCCATCCCCTGTACTGGCTCCTGCAGGAGAACAGGAGGCAGCTGAGGCCCCAACCTCCGTGCAGGGAGAGCCATCCCCTGCATAGGCTCCTGCAGGAGACCAGGAGGCAGCTGAGGCCCCAGCCTCTGTTCAGGGAGAGCCATCCCCTGCACAGGCTCCTGCAGGAGAACAGGAGGCAGCTGAGGCCCCAGCCTCTGTGCAGGGAGAGCCATCTCCTGCACAGGCTCCTGCAGGAGGCAGGGAGGCAGCTGAGGCTACAGCCTCTGTGCAGGGAGAGCCATCCCCTGCACAGGCTCCTGCAGGAGATCAGGAGGCAGCTGAGGGCCCAGCCTCTGTGCAGGGAGAGTCAAGCCCTGCACAGGCACCTGCATGAGACAGAGAGGCAGCTGAGGCCAAATTCCGAGGCCTGTGAGAGCTGGCTCGGGAACCTCCCTCATTAGCACCTCCAGTCCCACCTGTTCCACCTACTCCCTTACCACAAATTTCCTTCCCCACCCTCCTAATTGTGTTTCTCTATTTCATGGTTCCTTTCATTGCTTTTTTTTTATTGTTTATATCTTGATTATTTAAAATAAATTTCACTTTCGTCTTTGAACACTTTACTGTTTTTCATTTTAAATTGTACACTTCCTGAGCATTAAGTACATTCACAATGCTGGGCAGCCATCACCGCTGTATGCGTTTAGAATATTTCATTCTCCAAAAGAACACCCTGTTGTAAAAGCACTCACTCCCACTTTCTCCCTCAGGCCCTGGCAACCCCTAATCTGTTTTCTGTCACTGTTTTGTTTTTTTTTTAATCTGTTCTGCATGTTTCTTATAAGTGAAATCATGCCGTAGGTGGCCATGTGTGTCTGCCCATTTCTTTTCAAACGGCCTGATAGGTTTTCCTTTTCTGTTTTTATTTGAAATAGAATTTCTCTAATTTGATAGGAAAATCCCAGATGGAGTCTAGATTTGATGTATCAAAGAAAGCCCTTCTGGTAAATATGTGCATAATCTTGGGGTACAGACTGCTGTTCTAAGTGGGACACCAGAGCCAGAAGCCACACACGAAACGCGTTGCTCTTCCTGCGGCCAAAACAAAAACAAGAAAGGGTAGAAAGCTGCAAAGACAAACCACAAACCGGAATGTATTCCTCATGACACAAGGCCAGGGAAAGGTTACGCATCCTTGTGGTCCAAAAAAACGCTCAAAAGTCAGAATTTTAAAAAGAGATAAAGAGCAAACACATTCAACGCCAACGAGAGGTGATACACAGGGGCAGCATGTGTCAGAGATGCGCGAGCTCCCCGAGGAGGAGACGCGCACATGGAGACACTGTGGAGAGGGCACTGGGCCCCATCAGACGGGCTGGGTTCCAGTGTGGTGACGACCAGACCTGATGACAATGTGAGGAAGCAGAGGCCCCAGTAGACCCCTAGAGACAAGTGTGAAAGGACACTCCTCTCTGGAGACCAACCTGCAGGACCCATCGCAGTCCCCAGGGGCACGCCTGTGCTGGCGGTACTGATCCCAGGACTTCATCCCACAGAAATTCCTGCCCAACTTTTCAAAGATGTATTTTCCAGACTATTCATCACAGCACTGGTTGCAATAGCAAGCAATTGGAAGGAACGCTACTGTCCATGGCGAGGCGATGGGATCCATCCGTCCCATCTGTAAGACCACTAATATGTGATATCAGCCGGGAGACATGCATCTAGGAACATGAATCTGTGTGTGAGAGAGAGACAGAGACAGACAGAGAAAGAGAGAGACAGAGCCAGAGAGATACGTACCAAATCATCCATGGGGCTCACCTCTGGGGATGGGAATTGCCACTCACTTCTCTTCTCCTTTAGAGGCCTGCGTGATGTTTCAACTTGATAGAATGTGCCTCTATTCCTCTTATAATTCTAACAAGATTAAAATCACATGTTAATGTTATCCATTTATCACTCATCTTTGGACTGAAGTACATTATTTAGTTTTTCTTTGTAAAGGTTTTTATTACAAAGACAATGTACGTTAATTACAGTAAAAGAATGAATTCTAAGGGAATTAAGAATTAAGTGGAAACTGAGGAGTGCCCTTAACAGGCAGCGTTCACCGTTTCAGTCCTTTGCCTTTGTATGCACGTGTGTGTGCACGTGTGTGCATGTGCCCATTCAGCTGTGTGCATCTGTATGCACATGGGTATGTCTATGTGCAAGTGTGTGTGGGTGTGCACTTGCGGCTATCGTGTGGGAAGGACTGCAGGGAGAGTGCTCTTCTGGAACCTGATTTCCCCAGGGCTGGACCCTGGCCAGTCAATCCTCTTCCTCCTCTGCGTCGGCCTCAGAATTGCCTAAGAGCCTCTGCTGGGCAACACGGATCATTTCTGATTTCTCACTCCCGTCATCGTGCTGAAAGGAACACCTGCATCCATAAATCTCTACTTCTTTAGGACCGATCCCTAGAGGCGGAGATTCTGGCTCATAATGTAAACGTGATGTTAAGGTGTTGGTCACAGTCTCTGACACCCAAGGTCTCCTTCTACCCTGTGATCTTGTATGGGAACAGGGAGTCCAGAGACCCTGAAGCAGAGACCTGAGGGAGGGAGGGAGAAGGAGGAGCAGCTAGGATGCAGGGGATGAAGGTACCTGGGGTGACCTGCCCAGCTGGAAGGCCTCGCTCCTGTTGCTTCTGTCCCTACCACTCCCCTCACCCCTGGCCCCGCCCCTAACACACCTGACCCTGCTTTGGCCTTGCCCATGCCCCTCCTGCTCCCTAACTCACCTGAGCTGAGCAGCCTGGCCTGCCATCCAGGACAGATGATGATGAGGGTCTGGACACTCCTGCCTGCTCCCTCTCCCTCCAAGCAGAGAGCCGCATCCTCAGTCAGGAAAGTACATCTAGGTCAGTGCAGTGAGTCACAGGGACCTCCTTGAACATGCTCCCTCCAGGGGGAGTTCTTAGTTGCAACAGCAGGACCCACTTGAGCTTGTGTGAGCAGAAGTGACTTTGACAAGACAGAGTGGAGGTGTCATAGAAGGTGCCAGAAGGTCAGAGCACGGGGCTAGAGGCTTTGGAGAAGGTCATCGTGCCCAAAGCACACCTCAGGGTTTTCCAGGAGTGATGGCTGCCTCAGGCACTGTGCCAGCCCCAGCCCACATATCCAGCACATTCAGCCTCTGCGATGGAGGGGCCCTGCTCAGTGGGGATGAGGGAGAGAGCCCTGGTGACCTCGGAGAGGCACTGCCATTGGAGCCTCGGTTTCCTCACCTGTGAAGTGGGGTGGCAGCCGACCTTTCATGGTGGTGTCAGACAAGTTCGCTGAGGCTGCACCTGGAGTGCCCTGCACCTTCTCAGATCTCAACAGCTGCTAGCTCTAATGAAGAGGAATCAAGAGAGGAGAGATGGGGCTGGGTCCTGGATCCCCACCTCGCTGGCTGACTGCCGTGGGACGAGATGGGCTGGAGAAAGGCATTCCAGAGGAACAGCGGAGTCAGAGCGAGTAGGGCTATGCCTGGTGGGAGATCAGAGTGGGCAGAGGCGAAGGGCCCCAGGGGGCTCTGAGTGGGGTGACATCAGCAGGAACAGCTCACGGTGATGAGCACTTACCGGGGCCTCTGTTCTCCTCTTGAGCTATCTCCTTGAATCCTCCCCACAACTCCTTGGGGGAGGAGCAATTATTGTCTTCATTTCACTGATGCGGAAACTGAGGCTCAAAGAGACTTGCCCCCTCTGTGCCCTGCAGAGTGGCAGAGCCGGGATTTGAACCCAGTGCCTCTTAGACCCCTTGGGCCTGCCTGAGAAGGGCTCCCCCATGCTGAGAGAGGGACCTCTTTTCCCTAAAGTTCTGAGAACTTTTGGTCCTGATGCCTAGAGAGACCTCACTCTGCGGGGGGATAGGCTGGTCTTTGGTACTGGGAGAGCCCACAGCGCCCACAGCTGGCCATTCCCCGGCCACCATACCCAGCCCCAGGCAGACGGAGTGGCCCTGTCCCTTTAGTTCAGTGATGGCTGGAGGCCAGAAGGGTGCAGGCCCCAGGGAGGCCAGGACCCCTGAGCCCGAGGAGGCCACAGTGCAGGACAGTGGTTTGGAATGATCCAAAGTCAGAGAAACAGGGGCCCTAGTCCCTGCTCAGCCTCTTTCTAGCTGGTGATGCAGGTGAGGCTCTCAGCCTCAGTTTCCCCATCTGTACAATGAGGAAATAACTTGGCCTCCTGATGGGCTGTTGGGAGACTTCCCTGAGGAATTGCTTGAGCATCTCTAGCCTGGTGCCCAGAGCGTGTTAAGAGCCCCCTGCCAGGCTGTCACAGTGGTCCTCCAGGGCGCAGGGACTGGGAAGTCCCTCCTCAGTTTCCCTTCCTGCTGCCCTGCTCCCGGGAACATTCAGCATTGTTTGAGGAGGAGCTGAAGAAGATCCAGGACCACACTGTGTTGCAGGTGATGGAGGCTCAGCGCTGGGAGGACAGCTGGACATGCTCCATGCCACCGTCCAGGGCTTGTGCTGTGACCCCCTGTGAGCCCCCCACAGATAAAGGCTCCTCCTGTGTGGATCCAGCTTCTGTGGTTTACTCACTTACTGCTTCATTCACCTAGTCATTCCTTCACTCATTCCTTCACTCACTCACTCCTGCACTCATGTACTCATTCATGCATTCGTTCATTGTTTCACTCACTCATTCAGCCAATACGTTCTGGTCCCTGCCATGGGCCGAGCACTGTAACTTCACCAGTGAGTAGGACCCCACGTGGTCCCTGCCCACCTGGAGCTCACATCCACTGTGTGACCTGAAAGAGGGCTGTCCCTCGGGTTAGCAGGGGTGATGAGCACCAGGAATCCGCTTCTGAAAGTAGAGGCCACCCATGCAAAGAAAAGAACGGAGAAAACCCATGCTTGGCACTTCATCGACAAAAAAAAATAATTAAAAGTTAAGAAAAATAAAGATATCCTACACTTAAGAAAATGTGGGTTCTAATCACAAGTGTGCACTCATTCCTACAGCCAATGAGAAGTAATCCAGAGTGGACTGGGTATTGTAACACATTCTTCCGGCCAATAATAGCATTTCAGTAAACCTGTTCCAGGGCCTCATGATTTTCCTAAGGCCTCTGTGATCCTCCAACACTTAAATCTTTCTCCTTGGAAGTCTCTGTCCTGTCACCCTCCTTGTCGAATGGCTCTTCCACTGTCCGGGGGCCTACCCTGCACGGCCACACTAGTCAGCGACTCTCCACGTTGTGTGGACAGGCTGCCCGCGTTCCTCCCGCAGCCTCGCGAGCTGCTGTTTCTTTGGCAAGGTTGGGGTTTTCCCTGGGTGATCAGCGGGCGTCCTTCTTTGCAGCGGTGTGCCTCTCCGCACGCTGCGTCTCCTCTGGCGACTCCGGGAGGCAGGCCTGTGTCCCCATCTCACAGGTGAGGAAGCTCAAGTCCAGAAAGCTGGACAACCTGCTCCACGTCACAGCCAGCGTGCAGCCTCCGCAGAGTCTGGGCCCAGAGCAGACCAGGACGTAGGGCGAGTGGTTTGTCTGCAGGTGAGGGAGGAGGCCCGAGGGAGGCCATGGGGAAGGGAGCCTGGAGGAGGAGCGCCAGTGCGGGGCCTGACGCGGGAGCACTGAGGTGAGCATCCAGCCCAGTCCTGCTGGGAGACGAGATCCCACCCGGACTGGCTGTGTGCCCGTGGGTGGAGGGTTTACCCCGGGTCGTGAAGGCTTCTGTGCTACAGGCTGGCACAGGCTCGCAGCAGAGGAAGCTCCCGCTGCAGGAGAGAGCCCTCAGGCAGAGAGTGGATGCAGGTGCTCCAGGGGGACACTGTGGGCCTGCCGGGGACTGGCTCTCGGGGACTGCAGGGACTCAAGTGGGCTGAGGGAACTGAAGGGCAGCAGCAGCAACGACTGCAGCGGGGGTCTGCACACATGTCCCACACGTATGCCCCCAGAAAGGCTGCTCTGCATGGCATTTCTCCTCCCAGATGCGTAGTTGCCCCAAACCGCCCCTCCACTCCACACTCCCAACTCCTTTCCACTCGTCTCAGGTTACTAGAAATTCAGAATATTTTAGTTGGTGTTGGAGCCCAGAGACTTTTGATTGTCCTGCCCATGTTCTAACATTGCTGGCTTTTTAAAGATCTCAGGGCTTTGACTCCAAAACAGCAAGATGATGAGGATCCCAGAGAGCTTTCTGGAAGCAAGACTTGATGCTTTGCAATACTGCCATCCCACCAGCTCTTCTCAAAATCCCTCCAGGACACAGACTCACAATCTTGGGTCCTCAGATTGCTGAAAGGATGCGCCTTCAGAAAGTGATCGGCGTGGGTCGGCAGGACGCACCGAATGGTTGAGTGAGGAGTTCAGCCAATCCTCTTCCCGGAAAGCCATGATCACACCGGACGTGCTGTCAGAAAACAACCTCTGGGAAGAGACCAAAGACATACAACCAACTGAGGAGCATGTGAAGCTGAGGGAAGAACAGTGAGAGTCGTGGTGTTTTTGCCCAGGGCAGGTCCCGTCCCCACCCCCTCAGTGTGACGGCCCTGTGAGTGGCGCAAGCCTGAATGGGGGTGGCTTCACTGTCAGAGGTTGCCCACTTGATGTCGCCATGCGTGGGCAAAGCCCGGCCCCTAAGCATTCCTGGAAACAGTAGCCATCTCAGTGGCAAGCTGACGTGGAAGGTCAACTTTGCAGCCGCCTGAGGTTGAATCTAGAACAGAGCAGCGAATCAGCCAGGAAGGTGAGACGGACAACCACACGATGAGACAGACACAGCGGCCTTGATGGGCTGCACGTAACCCCAGGGGGTCTGGAAGGTGGTGTGCTTGTGCAGGCCTGTGCTCAATCAGGTGAGACCAGGAAGATGGGCATTGTGGGGATGCTTAGAGACCTGCCACCAGCCTAGGCCCTGCCCCCAGGGGTTGCTGCCTCCCAGGAAGTCCAAGTTGACTGAGGGGACAATGCCCAGCCCTGTCGAAGGTCCCTGTCCACTCTGGGGCTCCCATGGAGAGAGGCCTTCCCACCTGGAAACTTCTCCCCAGGTCTTCTTCAGAGGCTGAAACGAGGTGCTCTCAGAGCAGAGAAGATGGTGAGCAGTGAGGAGAGGCTCCTGAGGAGTCAGCCCTCCTGGGGAAGGAAGCAAATGAGCTGGGAGGGTGGAGTGGTCCCTGCTTGCTCTGGCCTCAGCCCCCTCAGTGTACATCTCCCTCCTGGAGGCGACAGGAGCCCAGGGAACCCGGGAGAGCACACCCGGGCCGCGATGAGCAACACTCCCAAGGAGGAGGATCTGAGCTCAACGCAGGATCAGCCCAGGTAGGAAGGGAGCCTTTCGCCACCAGGACACTCGAGTCAAGGTCAGCGTGCCCCTGCAGGGATGAGCTCCCTGCCTGTTCTATACGTTCCTGCGGACCACTGACTGCTTAGGGACTGGCTTCTGACCAGCAGACCCAGCACAAGTGACAGGACGACCCTTCCCAGATTCCATCACCGAGGCTGTCATTCTCTCTCACTCACTCTCTTGTGTTCCCTCTTCCCTCTCCCCTTGTTCCCCTCTCTCAGTCTGTCTAACCCCTGGACATGGGGACATACATGGACGTCCTGAGCTCCCCTATGCAGAGGCCCACGCAGAAGAATACCAAGGGAGTGCCCTGGCCAACAGACAGAAAGGAGCCAGGCTCTCAGTGAAGCTGATCCTGACCGAGCCCACAGGAGTAAGCTTGACAGCACATCTCACCCTGGTCCAGCCTCGGTGGAGGCCACAGCCCCAACCTGGAAGTTGTCATGAGCAGAGGCTCCAGCTCAGTTGTGCAGGATTCCTGGTCCACAGAGATGGAGAGAGAGTGAATATTTGCGGTTTACAGATGCAGGGTGGGGAGCAGTGTTGTCAGAGAGGAGGAGACACCTCACACCATCTCCCAGTTCCCAGGTCTGGCCTGCCCTTCTCCCTCCTCTCCCCTCCAGGTTCTCTGCAGCCACAGTGCCCACCTCTCTAACCTCCTCTGGCCAAATTCACTTCTGCCTGGGTGTCTCCACACCAGCAGTGCCTTCTCCCTGGCACGCTGATCACAGGTGAGTGCAGCGCTGGGTCCTCATGTCATTCTGGTCACAGCAAATGTCACCTCAGTCAGGCCTTTCAGACCCTCCTACCCAGTGAGACCCCAGCCCTCCCTGCAGGACACTCTTTATTTTCATTCCAGTTCATGCTCTTCTCTTTCACGTGTCTCTGATTTTGTGCTTTTGTCCATCTGCCTCCAGACTGAGCTCCTGGTGGGCAGGGACCACTGGGTAGATTTCAGCACCACCCTTGGGCCCACCAGGGCTCCCGGCCCAGGGTGAGGGCTTGGCACATAGCTGCCGAATGAACAAATAGGGGCATCTTGGATCCCTCCTTCCTGCTTTTGCTCCACTCAGTCGGTGAAGAGGAACACTAGTAATAGGAAGTGCAAGTGGGTCCTGAGGCAGGCGGAGGGTCAGCATGACTTCTGCATGAATCCTCCTCTCCCCAAATTGCTCCAGCAAAGCTCAGTGGGCACCACTGACACAGGAGGCTGCCACCTGATGGCCAACACAGGAACTGCAGCCTCAGGCAGGGACAGCACAGCACCAGGCAGGCATGTATCTCTTGTGGAGAAATGCCTATCCAAACGCATTGCCCATTTTTCATTGTGCTATTTGTATTTTATTGTTGAGAGGGGAGAATGTATTATATATTCTCAATAGTAGACCTTTATCAGATATGTAAAGATCTGTAAACATATTCTCCCCTTCTGTGAGTCGTCTTTTCGCTTTCTTGATCGTGTCTTTCAACGCACTCAAGTTTTACTTTTCATGAAGTTTAATTGATCTGTCTTCCCTTTGGTTGCTTATGTGTTGGGTGCCACAATTACAAAAACATTGCCTAATCCAGGGCCATGTTTTCTTCCAAGAGTTTTATAGTTTTAGGTCTTACATTTACATCTTTGATGGTAAGAAGATGTAACATTTTTGTATATGGTGTGAGGTAGGGGTTCACCTTTATTCTTTCACATGTGGATATCCACCTGTCCCAGCACTACTTGTTGAAAAGATTATTCCATCCTCATTGTCTTGGCATCTCAAATAATTCTAGAATCTGTGGTTGTTGCAGGTGGTGTGACTTACAGTTCCTTAGAATTTTTCTTTACATGAAGGTTGCTTTTCTCTGGCCTTGTGGACTTTCACCCACTGCATATGTAGACAGATCATTAGCGAAATAATCATATCAGGTATTTGGACTAGTTTTTTCTTTGCTTGCGGTGGGTATGTAAGTCCACACCCTGTTACTCCCTGATGGCTGGGTGGACCACATTGCACCATTGTTCTGGCCTGGATTATCGCTGTATCCTTCTAACTGGTTTCTCTGCCTCTATATTTGACCCGCCATCTATCCTCAATGCACCAATTGGAGTGACCCTTTAAAACCAGATGTCACACCCTGACATTGTGAAATCTCTCAAGGGGCTCTCCATTTCTCTCAGGGGGAAAGTTCAAGTCCTTATGATGGACCTCAAGCCCAATACAGTTGGCCCCACACTCTCTCTGATATCATCTTTGGCCAGTCATCCCCTGTACCATTTGCTCCAGTCCCTCTGCCTCCATTATGCTCCTGGTACATGCCAGGCACTCTCCCACCTGTAGACTTGTACTCTATGTTCCTTCCACTTGGAATCCTCTTCCACATGATGATTTCATGCCTCATCTTCTTCACTATCTTTAATTCTGTGTTCAAATGTCATCTTGGTGAGGCTGTATTGACCATGTCATTTAAAATATAAACTATCCTCTTGTCCTGACACTCCCTATCCAACTTGTTCCCCTTTCATTTTTCCCCTTAGCACTAACACCCTATAAAATAATATATAATGATAAGAATCAGTGTTCAATCAGGACACGGAAACCAACCAATAGATTGAGCAGGGACAGTTTATATAATGAACAATTAACCATAAACCTTTAAAGGGAACTATAGAGAATAGCCCAGAATTACAGTAGAGTAGTTAAGAAAGAAACAAATTTGGGAGAGGACCCCCTCGCCAAGGCTGCCTTCAGGCCTTGTTGGAGAAGGAATGATTGCAGCACAGGGATGGTGGAGAAGATTGTCATGTTTCCCAAGGCCAGTACCAGTCCCTGGTCAGGGCAGAGCTCAGCAGGTAGGGAACAGCAGGCTGAGACTGGCAAACAGGAAAGCCCTGTCCCCTCCCAGGGGCAGGTAGGCTGAGGCTGGGATGCCTACTGGATTCACTGGGATTCCACTTGCAGCGGTGCCACTCATTCTCCTTATTAAGCCATCCAAGGGGATCCACTGAATCCACTGTGGATCACCCACTGTGGGTGAGTCCACGTAGACACCCCTGAATTGTGCCACTGCTGGTTGTACTGCAGGAGAAAGAAAAAGAAAAGAATGGAAGCACCGTGGAATTAGGATGGAAGGCCCTTTGTCCTAAACCTTCTCTGACAAAAGCTTAACCCCTGCCAGGTGCAAAAGAGAAATGTCTACTGGGTGCAGCTCCATTATTGCAGAACAGACAACAGAGGGCAACACTCTGATGTTGTTACACAGGGGCAATCCATTGATAACTGGCACCATAATTCCCTTATTATTTTGTTTATGTATTCCATGCTTTTACTTCCAACTTGCCTCTATTGCTTTATTTGAAGTAAGATTTTGAAGACAGCATATGCTTGTATCAAGGTTTCTAAAAAAAGGTATTTTGACCCCCCAAAATGCCATTATTAGATCAAAACAACAGAAGAATTAAAAGTACAAAGTAGCTATACTATCAGTATATGCCTTAAGTAAATAGTTTACTGTCAAATTCCTCTTATATAAGAAAGCACCATGCAGTTTCATTTTAATGATGTTAGCCTCAATAATCTAGTATAATAATAAACTCCTTTGTAATGAGTAACTATATAAAATGAAGTTAGAATAATTTACAATTTACGTCTGTGACATGACCCAACTACTCTCTACAAGCACCACTGAAATCTTGATTGATGCTTGGCTACCTTGTTCTACTAGAACTAACGGGAATATTTCACTGCCAACAAATTCTGTTTACCTACTGTGTAGTTTATAAGGGTTGAATTCTTCTCTACTTGAAAATCACCATTTTCATCTCTCCATATGGATACCTGTTTATTGGTAGATAGCTTTGCAGCCAGTATAGTTTTTTTCAGGAGAGTCTTATATAAGAAGTCATGAAATATGAGTATAAATAACTTACACTTAGGCAATTTTTCTTTTTCTTTTTTTTTCCCTGCTTGGAAAGATTTGCCCTGAGCTAACATCTGTTGCCAATCTGCCTCTCTTCTTTCTCCCTTCCCAAAGCCCCACTACATAGTTCTATATTCTACGTGTAAATCCTTCTAGTTCTT
The DNA here is from genome assembly GCF_020826845.1 of Diceros bicornis minor. Taxonomy (NCBI): domain Eukaryota; kingdom Metazoa; phylum Chordata; class Mammalia; order Perissodactyla; family Rhinocerotidae; genus Diceros; species Diceros bicornis. The sequence goes on along the minus strand of NW_026690882.1, from coordinate 189,806 downwards.
CTACATGAGTCACTGCCACAGCATAGTCAATGAGAGACGAGTGGTGTGGTTCGCGCCTGGGAACTGAACCTGGGACTCCGAAGCGGAGCGTGCCAAACTTTAACCGCTAGGCCATCAGGGGTTGCTCCAGGAAATTTTTCTAGAAAAATATTGGAATCAAGATGTATGATTTATTTCTAAAAATTTCATAACATACTTTAAAACATGAAATGCTCAACATGTTTAAAAGCACTTTACCACTCAGTTTACCTTAACAAAGATATAGCAAACATTTTGAGAAATATACTTTCAACAGGAAAGTCCAATTGTAGCTTTATGCTTTTGTAGACCACTCCCAATAACGTGGCTTAAAAAATATAACTGTAAGATTCTCTCAAGAAAATGTATTTCATTTCTATAAAAATCGTTCTTTACAGTGTCTCAATGTTTGTTTCCTACTAAGCTTCTCAATGTTCTTTAGGCTTTACAATATAGTAGAATCAAGCTCCTATAATCTAGCTTTTAATCCCACAATCTGGAAAGCTCTATCTCAAGGTCATCAACGACCTCTTAAATCACCGAATAATATTATTCCCATTTTATAAGTGCGAATACTAGGTTTGAAAGAAGTCAAGTTCATGCCCAATATTGTTTAGCTAGTAAGAGGCAGAGCCTAGATATGACTGACTCCTGCTGTCTGATTCTAAAATCCATAAGCATAACCTCTAGGTATACAGCCAAACATAACACTCTGTATTCTTGCAACAGAATAAATGCATTTGCTTTTTCTTTAATATCTGTAACACGGTTCTTAACTATTCCAATACATTGGTTTCTCCCTTTCTGTAAATGAGAGTGTTCTTGAAAGTACCTTCCTTCCTCTCTGCTCTTCTCTATACATTCCCTCCACTCCCAGTTCTTGAATTCATTTAACAAGCATTTATTTTATTGAGTCCATACAATTCCAGACCCCATGGAAAAACAATGAAAAAAAAAACAGTCCCTGGCCTTGAAGGATTTACAGACTACTAGGGGAGAAAGCCCTATAAGCAAGTCCAATACTATTTTCAAAAAAAAAAAAAACAAGTTTGAGTCTGCACAAACACAGAAGGCCATCTATGCCACACAGCACGGGTTTTCAAGCCTTTTCTGAGGAGGACTACAGTTTTTTAAGAAATAGCGTTTAAAATTTCCAAAAGAGCACGCAAGACCTAGAACTTCCCTGATCCACTGTCCCCTTCCCACTACAAGCCATGTTTTTTCTAAGACTCTTAAGAACATCGTTTGAAAACCACTATATTCTAACATCTTAATAGTTTTGCCTTTTATGCCTAGGTCTTTAATCTACCTGGAATGGATTTTTGTGTACGGAGTAAAGTAGGGTTCCAATTTGAATTTTTTCCATACTGATATCTAATAGTCCCAGGACCACTTAAAGAAACGCCCCTCCTTTGCCCTCTGCTCTGTAAGAGCACTTCTATTAAAAGAAATCAAGTTTCTGGATACACGTGGAACTGGATTTGGGTTCTCTACTGTTTTCCACTGGTCTAACACTGTGCTAATACCAAAGTGCTTTAGTTACTATAGCTTTATATATAATAAATCAGGATATCTCATAGATCAAGTCTTCTCACCTTGACCTGCTGCTTAAAAAATATCTTGGCTATTCTTAGTCCTTTGTATTTCCATATGTATTTTAGAAATCACACGTAATTTTGAGCTCTGTAATTTCCTGGCAAACTGGTAAAATACCCACAAAACAAATCTAGATCAGTGTTTCTCGACCGGGGCAATTTTAACACCCCCACCTCCCACCCCAGGGACATTCAGCAACGTCTGGAAACATCTTTGGTTGTCACAAAGTGGGGGGTAGGTACTACTGGCCTCTAGTGGGTTGAGGCCTGGGAGATGCTGCTAAGCATCCCACAGTGCACAGGACAGCTGCCACAACAAAGAATTATCCCATTCAAATTTTAATAGTGCCACTTTTGAGAAACCCTGTCCCAAATAAATCAAGGGGCAAATTTGCATGGGCCCATTAAAGGCCAGGCAACGTCTACCAAAAACAATAATTTAGTTTTAGAAAAACTGAACTGCCGTGTGCCAAATGAGATTTACCCCAATTCATTAAAAAAAAAATCATATTATTTGCATAGACCAAAAGGCTATCTTCCTCTTCTCTATAGCAGGGACATTTACAGGAAGCTTATTGGAGGGGTTAAGTCTTTAAAATACAAAGTTATAAAGAAACAAGACGTATCCAGAAGATATTTAAAAAAAAAAAAGAAACTCATAGAAATCAGTAAGAAACAACCCAATAGAAATATGGGCAATCTAAATAGGCAATTCACTAAAAGGAATATTCAAATGACCAATAAACATATAAAAAGATGCTCAACCTCGTTAGTCACCAGAGAAATACCAATTCAAACTCACGAGAACACCATCCACGCACCAGAATGGCTAAAATTTTAGAAGACTGGACATAGCAAGTGTTAACAAGAATGCTGAACAACGTAATTCCCATATACTACTGGATGTAGGGAAGGGGTTGCATAAACTGGTTCAACCACTTTGGAAAATGTTGGCAGTCTCTACTATAGCTGAACATATCCATACACTATGACCAGCAATGCCATTCCTAGGTATATATCCAACAGAAAATACTTACCTATTTGCAAAAGAATGAACAAGAATGTTCATAAAAGCATTAAAAGCCTAATGTAGAAACCATCCAAATGTCTAATAACTGCAGAACAGATTAATAAACTGTGATATGTTCATAGAAGTAAATAATATACCACAACAAGAACTACTACTATATGCAACAACACAAATGAATCCCCAAAATACAATGGTAAGCAAAAGTACGCAGACTCAAGAGTACAGATATCACTCCATTTCTATAAAGAGGCAAAACTCATCAATGGTGACAGAAGGGAGGATAGCCAATACCTGTGGAGAGAAAGGATAGTGACTAGAAAAGAGCATAAGAAGGGGCTGTAGGGTGTTGGTAATGTCCTATTTTTATCTAGGTGGTAGATACACGAGTGTGTTTACTTTGTGAAAATTCATCAAGCTATATACTTAGGATTTGTATGCTTTTCTGTATTTAGCTTATATCTTACTAAAGAATTTGCTTAAAAATAGAAAGAATCCAACCCTGATTTATCGCATCTGATGCTTCAAGAGACTATTCTAAACAGCCCAAACTCACAATGATGCTAAAATGCAAGTTGCGTATATATTGACAACGGATTTTTTACCAAGGAACAAAGGCAATGCAGTGGATAAAGGATAGCCTTTTCAATAAATGGTGCTGAACAATGAGCTATCCATAGGCAAAATAAATGAACTTGGATCCATACCTCACACCATATACCAAAAATAACTCGAAATGGATTTTAGACCTAACAGTAAAACCTAAAACTATATTTGATAGAAAAACACTTGTATTCAAAATATATAAAGAACTCTCGAAACTTAACAATAAGAAAAAAAAACAGGCAAAAGTTTCAAAAAGACATTTTATCAGAGAAGATATACAGATGGCTCATAAGCACATGAAAAGACGCTCAACATCACAAGTCATCAGGGAAATGCAAATTAAAACCACAATGAGATACCACACTACATGCCTATTAGAATGGCAGACAAGACTGACCATACCAAGTGTAAGCAAAGATGTAGAGAAATGGGAACTCTCCGACACTGCTGGTGGGAATGTAAAATGGTATAATGTATAAACACTTTGGGTAACAGTTTGGAAGTTTCTTAAAGAGTTAAACATAAGTGATCCACTCATTCTACTCTTATGTATTTGCCCATAAAAAGGAAAGCACATGTCCATAACAAAGACTTACATACAAATGTTCATAGCAGCTTTATTTGTAATAGCCCAAAACTAGAAACAACTCACATATACAACAACACGTGACTGGATAAACAATTTGTAGTATATCCATAGAACAGAACCTTACTCAGCAACACAAAGGAACAAACTGTTGACACACACAACATGGATGAATTTCAAAAGAATTATGTTAAGTGACAGAAGCTAGACAAAATTGGTGTACAAATTGTCTGATTCCATTTATATAAACTCTAGAAAATGCAAACTAATCTATAGCGATGGAAAGCAAATCAGTGGTTGTTTGGGGAGAGAAAGTCACAGAGGGGTAGGAAGGAGGGATAACAAAGGTGCATGAGAAAACTTTTGAAGGTGATGGATATGTTCACTATCTTGACGCTGACTGAAAATTTCATGGAGGTACACTTTATGGTGGAGGCCATAACTTATCAAAGCGTACCATTTATTTTATTTTATATTTTTTCATTTATATATTTTTATTTGGAAATGTTTATATCAGTACAGTGAAACTAAATTTTAGAGACACGGGATGTCATTACTTTGGATATCATTAGTTTATTATAAAAGAGAGACATAGAAATTATTTACATGATGAAAGATTTCAGTACTTCAGTGGAATGGGCAGCTTCACGTGATGCCATTTCAATAGTCATTCATTTCAGTCTACATACTTTCCAAGAATGTCACCATCTCTAAATAAGAAATAATCCTTGTCGTCTAGAGCTACTTTGGTGCCTCCGAACTCTAGGAGAAGAACTTTATCTCCCACTTTCACCCTAACTGGTTGAATCTCTCCACTCTTTCCTTTAGAGCCCGATCCAACAGCTACTACTGTTGCTTGCAATACTTTTCCTTGAGATTTTTCTGGAAGCATAATGCCTCCTTTGGTTACAGTTTCAGCTGCACTCCTTTCAACCAAAACTCGGTCAAAGAGGGCAAGAGACTTTCTAAATGCCTGTCCTGCCATGACTCCGGCCGCCGCAGCCCACGCTCCGCTCTAGCGCCGCCGTTGCAAGCAGAGACCCGCAGTCCCACCCTCGAGACACGTGAACTTGGGACAAGGCACCCGGCGCGCAGGCGCGCTCGCCCCCCCCCGCCCCTCCCCGCGCGAGGGGGCGGCGAGGCAGCGGGTGCCGCGATTCGCCAGGAGGGCCCTGCGCAGACCCTGACGCGAGGACCCCAAAGCGTACCATTTAAATAAATGCAGTTTGTTTTGTCAAGTATGTTTCAATAAAGCTTTTCTAAAAAAAATTCAGGTTGTATATAAATATTATAAACCAGAGTTTCTATAATTTGCTCAAAATCAACTCCATTCATTCACACAACAAATAGTTATCTAGCACCTACTATACGCCAAGCACTCTGCTAGGTTCCAGGGTTACAATGGTAAGCAAACTGACATGGCTCCTGACCTCATGGAGAACACAGTCTGCTAGGGGAAACAGAGATCAACAAAAGATGCACACAGACACATGGATAATAAAAACTTCACAGACAAGTGCTGTGAAGGAGGCAAACACAGTGAGATGACACAAAATAACAGGGAAACCAAATCTGATCTAACGGAAAGGTCAGCATGGCTCCCTCAAGGAAGTGAAATTTAAGCGATACCTAATGGAAGAGGAGGATAACAAGTTGAAGATGTAACTTTCCTCAGAAGAGACACTAACACAAGCAAAGGCTCTGAGGCAGAAGAAAGCATGACCCTTTGAAGGAATGGAAAGAAAGTCAAAAGGGTCAAAACAGTGTAGACAACACTATTGGTCACCTCTCCAGTAACTATTCCATCTCCTCTTCCTCACTCCTAACACAATCACACTTGGGTTCCAGCAGCCACCCTCCTCCACACATAGTCATGTGCTTTAGAGGAAGATGACTCCATTCTTGATTTTAGGAAGTGGATACGTTGAGACTTAAGTCAGTCATGGCCACCTCTTTTCTCCCTGCCAGTGATTAGTTAAAGAACGGCATGAGTGAAAGCAGGAAAAGAAGTTATTGCATGCTCTAAACAAGAGATGGTAGTTTGGACCAGGGAGTTGTCAATGGAGATAGAGATTTGCACGGAGAAATAAGGTAGAGCAACGTGTACAGGATGTCTCCTAGGTTTCTGGCTTAGGCAAATAACGACCAATCTTTTCCATATAGTCAAAGCCAGAGAAATATTTTTTAAAAATTAAGAGTCTTATGTTATTCTTAATATATTTCACTTAAATAAATCTAATTAGAACTATTCAAGGATCATACCTAAAACATATCTCATCCTCATGCAGGATACTGGCTTCAGAAGTTCATGCAAACTTATCAAGAATGAATGAGGCTAACTAGATTTTGTCTTACAATACAAATCAGTGTTTTCTAAAATTCTAACTTATAATTAACAATCCTGCCTACAAATAACATCAATTTCTGAATATCATTTATTTTGCCTTGCCTGCTTCAAAAAATGATTTAAGCTAGCAAAATGTCCAAATCAATTAAAAGCCAAGCCAAGAATAAAGTAGTCCAAGGATTTCTGACCACTCTTGTGTTATCTAAAAATAATTCCAGAGAAATTAGATGGCGGTACCTAATGAATTATGCTCATCAAATTTATCAAATTAGGTCTCATAACAACAGTAATGAAGGTTCCTATTACACATACCAGCAGACCCAGGCAAAAATATAACCTACCTTGACAAGTTGATGAAGCGCCATTTCTTTCAGAAGGTGGTGTACTTGGACTGTTGAAATGACGTGAAGCTCCTCGGTCCTCGCCATCGTTTGTAACACTCTTTGAGCGGCACGTTTTCGTGTGCCACAATCCTTCTCAAAATAATGAAATAGAGAGCCAGCTACCTGTTCAGTGTGCTTGATGGAAAAGGATGAAACCTAGAAAAGGAAAAAAAATGGATCATATCCTAAAACATTATCATCCACATTTTGAGAGAATTTCCTACAACCAAGACCAAATCACTTTTATTTTTATGGCACCATTAAAATTAGCTATAACTTATGTGAGTTTTTTGACATATCATGAGAAAGTTATCTAATTTATTCTTTGAAAAATCAACTTTCCAATATCATCTATTAAATAATCACATTTTCCATTAATTTGAAATATCAAATCTAACATATACCAAACAATGCCTAGTATAAGGCATAGTACTTATATTTGTAAATTTTAATTTTATTCCATTGATCTGTTTCTTCATTATTTTCATATAGTGTTCATAAGTAATTCTGTATGATATGTTTTTCTATTAATTTTTATAAATCCACATAATTATACAGTTTGGTATATTGCAAATGCTTTGTTAATGCTGATAACAAATTAGATTATATATTTTGCTCATCAAATTAAAACAAGGAGATTTTTCTGAGAAAGGATTTTAGATACGCTGTTTCATCTCTATAATGAGTATCGCTGATGTTCTCTCTCTCCTTGGCCTATATTACTCCTTAATTTTTATATGCACTGCAATTGATATAACATCAATGAGGCCACAATAAATGTTTTCTTCTTCCTTCTTTCCTGGATACAGCTCTTATGCAGCCCTTCCTGGTAAATTATACTCTTATTTTAAATCTATAGTGTTTATTCGTTTCAATGCAGGGCCTCTATGACAGATGTTCTGAAATGCTACCAAGGGAATTCATTCATTTAGATGCAGTTCCTTCTGAATAACTTCAGTTGCCTGAGATTGCCAATGGTCTAAAGTGTAACTCCTACTCACTTGGACTGGCCTGAAACTTGTGCCATTAAACTAAGCTCGAGGGTTTCAGGAAATCATAGCTAGATTGGTCAATTACTGTGCAATAATCCACTTAGGGAGGCAGCTTCCTAGGACCACTAGGGTTAAGGGTAATTTTGTAAGAATTCTCGATTTATAAGGCAGCACCCACTCTTATACCTGTGCCACACTGGACTCATTTGCCTGCTGCCAACATATCCGTGTGAAGAGATGTGAGAACTGCTGTAAAACGAGAACCACAACGATTTCCCAGTGATAGCATGGCTATGTTCTGATTTTAACATATGGAACTAAAAATCCAAGTCACGCTTCTTTCTTCCAAACTCTAGCTCATAATAACTGTCTACTAAACCAAGTGTGCCTGGTAAACTAGCATAATTGACCCAGTCAGTAACAATAACAAAAGAATAGAGGCAGCAGCGCTTAGCACAGTGCTAAACACTTTAGTTGCATTTATTATTCACAAGAACCAAACAAGTAGACTCTGCTAACACCACCCTCCCCATTTTAGAGATGAGGTAATGGAAGTTTAAGAGGTTAAATAATTTGTTATTGTCACACTGCTATTACGTTGTGGGCCTAGCACTGGAATGCTAGTCTATGTGACTCTAAGTACCAAGCACTCTATAAATATTTAACCAAATACTTCAAGATGGTGGCAGTTAAATACCCTGTCTCTGAACTGAATTTGATTTCCACCATCCCAGAAAAATAAGTTTATAACCTTTTCTTAAATGCCCCTTTCTTCCTCAATAGCATCAACTAAAGCCTTGCAATTTTAATATTCTTTCCAATAATTAATTTTTTGTTTGTTTTCGGAACTAATTTTAATTGGCTATGAAATTAAGAAAATCATAAACTAAGCTTCTTAATTTTCTTTTTATTGAGGTTACATTGGTTTATAACATGTAAATTTCATGTGTACATCCTTATATTTTGGCTTCTGTATAGATTGCATCATGTTTACTACCAAGAGTCTAGTTTCCATCCATCACCATATATATGTGCCCCTTTACCCCTTTCGCCTTCTCCCCCCCCGGCCCCACTTCCCCTCTGGTAACCTCCAAGCTGTTCTTATCTATGTGTTTGTTTGGTTTTTTGTCTTTCACATACGAGTGAAATCATATGGTATTTGTCTTTCTCTGTCTGACATTTCACTTAGCATAATACCCTCTAGATCCATCCATGTTGTCGCAAATGGCAGAGGCAACTATAACCTAGCCAAGTTGACACATAAAACTAATCATCACACATTCTGAATTGAACAAATGAATGAATGAAAACCCATTCACTTGTTATCCCAGCTTTATAATTGCAGAGGATAAGCCATTATAACTGGGAAGAGAATGGAATTTGGAGAAGCTAAAAATGACCAACTCTATCCCAACACAAGAAATACCAGTTTCTTGTGCAGAGGAATTCCTCTGCTACACCAAAATGAAAAGTTCATTATCTCCCTGACTTAGCCCACATATTGTGCTTTCCAATCTTTGCTCAGTATTACATGTCTATTGGAATACCGTATCCTACCCTGCAGTCCAAGTAACAGCCTTCCTTCAAGGTTCAGCTAAGCACTGCTTACGGAGTGAAGCTTGCTTAGAGGGCAATTTGCTCTGGACTTCCATTGCAGGTAAGGTTTACAGTACTTATTTAGCAATTCCATCCACAGCTTTTATCATTATTCATCATTAGAACTAATCCCCCAGCTAGACCATGGTAATGAGTCCATATGCAATTTTGTGTTCCCTAGATGCATAATAGGTCAAAAACGATTATGACCACTCAGGTCCCTGTCAGACAAAGAGAATGGCTTCGTAAGCTAGTCTACTTTTATTAAAAGACCATCCTGATGGCAAAGTGAGCAGAAATATGTAAAGAGATCACTACATTCTCTGCAGCGCAGTATGTGCCTGTTGGTGTGCAGCCGAATCTGTTTTGGCTGCATCTGCTTTTGTTTTTTCTCCTCTTGCATTTCCTTTTCCCTTTCCTCCCCTTCTCACTGCACATGCCCATGCCTCTAAGAAGCCATACTAATATCTCTTGACAAATGCATGGGCTGCAGGTCTTACCCTGCCTCCTCAGCTCCGCCACACAGACCCTGTGCTTTAGCATGACTCACAATAGCAAGACCCAGCTAGGGTCCCGTCACCTCAGAGTGCTTCCGTGCCTCTGTAGAGACACGCTTAATTCCTGCTGGTGTTGCTGGGAGCTTATTTACAAGTGTGGGATCGAGGAATAATCCCCTAAAGGCATTACAAATGATACTTGCTTTTCAAATCTTTTTGTCTAGTGATTTAATCAAACACTGTGCTCAAGTTAAGTATCACAGATTGTAGGATATGAAAGCAGGAAAATGCCACATTACATGTTCTTCTTTTCCCTGCCATTACATGATGATCCTTGTGGTCTATTTCTTGGAATAATTAAACCCTATCTTACACCTAAGTTGTACTACAAAATTAAACCCTGAGTCATTTGTCTGGAACTTGGAATGTCTTTTCCCATTGAAAGATGTTATTACTATTGGTCAATTTCCTGAAATAGGCTAAAAAATCTCAAGATAGACTTAATTCCGCAAACTAGGCTCAGTATATTATCAATATTTTGGATTTTTTTCCCCAGTAAACTGTATTGAAAATGCAGCCATTATTTATAGCACAAGTTTCACTTTGTGACAGTGGGAGCTTATCTTCCTGCCAGAAAGGCGCTGGATAGAGATGTGGATGGATATTTGTACTTGTAGATTTCATCCACTGGATGTTTATATGAAGCGTGGCCACAACCCATGTATTTTCTGAATGAAAAAATATATTTATGAATAAGCAGATATCCTATCTGCTATGTACCATGACAGAGGAAAAACGTTAAAAATACCTCTTTTGGTATCAAGCAGCAAGAATCACAGGGAATGTTGGATCACATCCTCTCATTGAACAATTCCCTTTTGCTAAAATAAAAAATCTAACCTTTCCTTGACATTGTGTGGATAAACTCACCCCAAAATCAGGCAATTAAAGACAAGGTGTTGGTATGATGGAAGCTGGCTATATTTACATAGTTTGTTCAAATGAAGACTAGCATTAAAGACTCTACCAGGAGAGTTGACCATGTCTGTCCCTCCAAAAATCTCAGATGTCTTTCTGTTCCCTTTTTAGAAGACTTGAATAAAAAATGCAGAGTACTTAAAAACATACGCTCAGCTGGAGAAAGCAGATAGAGAAACAAGAGAAAGCTTCCTTGCCTGGTGCAAAGGGAGGGAAATGCCTGCCTTTTATATATAAAACCCTGAGACTAATTACATTAAAGGCATATTCAGTAATATCATTTAATAATTTTTTCCAGGATACTTACGAGTAATTTTAATATATATCTTTTAACCTATACCTCATGTTCCATTATACATAATTATTCTGCTTGCTTATTATACCCTTTAAATTACAATGATTAATCATACACATTGCATAATTGAATTGTGAAAAATGATTAATCATCATTGTATTATTGTTTAATTATACTACACATTTCATTTTAACTAGAAAATGCAAAGTGCTTTAACTCATGGGCTAACCACATTGTTATATGGCTAATTAGCCAGGATTTTATTACAGGTAAAGAAATTAAGGTCCAGGTTGGGTGACTTATCCAAGGTGAAACAAGAATATTCCTTGCCCTTGGTCTGAATTAAGAATAGGTTAGAATGCAGAACTTTTAGCCATTTTTTCACAAAACCAAACCAAAGAAAAACAAAAAGTTTTTCTCTCTTATATGATAACTCTTAAAGAATATGTACTCTTCTTTCCCAGAATCACCTGGTTCCTATAGGGTTTCAGAGAACATAGTCAATGAGGATATCTGATAACCTCCTATTGACATTAAACCCAGGTAGGCACACTATCCCAGTCCCAGCCTCTGACCCTATACAGTTCCACAGCATCCTGGAACAGCTTCAGGATATCTTACCTCATAACTGGCCTCCAGACAGGTGTTGTCTCCAGAGGGCAGTAGCGGAGAACTGCGATCCTGGACATAAACGCTCCATCTTTTCTTTTCTATTATAACGCCTATCCACAATACAAAATGGACAGAGACAATAAAAAGAACCGATGGGAATTGTTCTAAATCCCAAGGCAGCTTTTTCTGATTCTTAAGGAAGTAGTTAAATTCCCTCTCGAGTAAACTGCATTTGGTTTAGTTAAGTCCATTGATGGATCTTTGGATTATTGTTCAAGTTAAGACTCAAGCCTTAACCAGGAAAAGACAGGAAACAAGCGAATGAACATCAACAATAGCAACAAATTGGTCTCTGTTTTATCTCTTGCATGATGTGATATTCATAATTCCTGAGAGGGAAAGTCTCATTGCTCAATGTTAGATCATAGCACCGCCCCCTACCCCAGTTTAATTATGGGGAAGGGAGGACATTTGATATGAGATACTTGACTGAAGGAGTTTGCAGGAACCCTCTAGCTTCTGTTGACTGTAGGCAGAGCACCTACATTAATGTCACACCCAAACTCCACATAACAAGTGGGAAACATTCCTCAAGGTAGATTGGAAAATTGTTAGAAAGGGAAAATAGACGCTGAGCAGCAAAAGGTAAAAATAAAAATATACGTCCACTACAGAGTCTAATTGACACACTGGGATTTTTAAAATATGCATTGGTATCTGAATAAGGTTAATATTATTTCAAATATTCTACATTTATATTTTTACGTATGTGTGTGTTTATATCAAAATTTACAACTGGGAAGATACAACTCAGTTATTCTTCAAGTACCTCTCTCTTAATAAAGAAACATGGGAAAATCCAGCGAATACATTTTTATTTGAAGAGAAACTCTAAAATCAAGGATCATATATAAGGTATATTAACTTGCTTGTAACAATTTTTCTGGTAAGAGCTTCAAATTGCAAATTCTCTAAAGTGAATATTTTTTAAAAATATGGTAAATATCTTTATTATACACAGTCTTCTTACATGCTCTCATAATTTGTCCCTGTTAGCGTTCTTGACTGGATACAACAGACTCAAGAAATAATCCTTCTATTTGACGTTTTTAGATCTGGCATCTAACTGCAGATACCATGGTTACAATGTCAAGTGTTAGGCATGAAATTGTAGGCTTTAAAATGCAGCAAAATTGATATATTGGCTTTTTAGGACATTCAACCACATCTGGCCCAGATCACATATTTATTTATGAAGAAATGGTTGTCAGTAAGATAAGGTGATGTAGACCATTAATTATAGATGAAGCCAGGAGATAAGGAAAAAGATGATTATTTATACAACCTGGTTCCAGAGTGCTGTACAGTGCAAGAGCTAATAAAACGGCTCTAATAACTTTGAACCCAAGAGGTAATTTACATTTTATTAGGTGGAAGAGATTTGAAATTGTTTGTTGCAGAAGATTAAAAAGAAAGAAAATAAAGAGAAAGAGACTGAAGCCTAAATTAGAAATGAGATTCATGATTTTCCTTTTGATCCACAGAAGAGCAGCTGTCTGTAGTTCATTATAACTTCATACAATGTCCCCTCAGGTTGTTGTAAAATTGACTCTTTAAACGTGATGATGGTGAAAAATGGTGTCTAAAAAAAAAGATTTCTTTTTTTTAACATTACTGTCTCCTGCAGCATTTTGCTAATGTGATACACAATAAAATTATATCACTCATGCATTATTTAACATCACACCCCCCAGATTTCCATCTCTTGATTTTAGGTGACTCACATGCCCAAAAACAGAACAGCCCCAGGCATTTTAGATTTTGAATATAAATCACCTATATAGTCTAAGAATGTTATTTTAAATAAAATACTCAATTGTCTGCCCTCTATTACATGTGAAAGAGAATATGTATTTTTGGTTAATTATAACTTCATTTACATATTGCAATATTTCTTTTGTTCATTGAACAAATTTTTATTGAATGCCCGTTGGTACAGATGTCATGATAGGGATATAGGATATTGTTTAATTTAATTAAAAAATCATTAACTCCTAGCATATTCCATACCTCCCATGCTGGCACTTGAAAGAAATACTTTGATAACTTGCTGGTATAAATTAAAATATTTACAGAGATAAGATATCCATTCCACATTCAAAATGGCCCGGGACTTTAACATTTAAGTTGCAGAGGGAAATATGTTTATGTGCCCAAACCATGTAATTAAGTAGGAAGATTTATACAGTGGTGTGTGTGCTGGAGTCAGCTTATTCTGGCTCAAGAGAACTGTTGTAAGAATCTCTTTCAAATCCACGTTCACTACTGTCAAGTTACTGACTTGAAATTGGCCATAGTAAGTATTTACACCAGCGAAATTGTAAATGCAGCAAACCAGTGGTTTTTGTTTTGTTTTGTTGTTTTCAGAGGGTCAGTTGTTAAACATTTACCAGTGCACCGCTGGATTCATGCAATATTGTTTAGAGAATCACGCACACAAATAAAATGCAATCTTGAAAGAGCAACAATCCTTTTGAAAGATTTCCAATGTTGTAAATGTTGTACCAAAATAACGTTACATTAAAATAATATTGACAAATTATATATTTGGCGTTTACCTTAAAATAATCCATCTCACCTAAAAAAATGAGTTGGTATGGTGATAGGAAATAGATAAAAGAAACTGGTAAAAAATATTAATATTTTTAAAGTTGGGTGATTAATATATAAGTTCATTTTCCATTTTTATATTTGTGAAGATTTCCATAAAAACATGTTAAAAATAACTAAGAAAAAAGTCAATATGCGTATACATATATATATTCACTGATATATACTCATATATGCATGTGTGTATATATATTTACATTTTTTATTAATAATTATATGTATTCATAGATAAGTAGTATATTCTCAAAAATAAAGACCATATAAATATTCTCAAAAATAAAGACAAAGCATTTGCTGTATAGACAGTCCATTATTTTCTTAGTATTTCTCTGTATCAGGAAGTTATAGTTTGTAGTTTAATTATGAAAAGAATATTTTTCATTAATCTCAAATATTTCCTTAACTATGATTCAAATCTCATCTGGGAACAAAAAGAAGGGACCAAATTTTCTTCTTAAGTAAATGTATGACAAATAAAAGCACCAGAGGTTATAGTTTAATATTATCTTAATAGAGGTATTAAGGGCTTGTATATTTCAAAACCCTGTAAGATTGATGAGGTCCTTTGCATACTATTGAGTCCAACTATTTTATTTTGTGAATGAAAAAAAACAAAACTTAAAAAAGAGCAGGGATTTCTTCCAAGTTAGTTAACTAAGTTCTTGCTACTCAAAGTGTGGACCAGCCCCAACATCTCCTAGGAGATGGTCCCTACCCCGGAACAACTGGAAGGGAATCTCTAGTTAAACAAGACCCCTAGTGATATACATGCGCTTCAAAAACTGAGAAGCACCCAACCAGGCAGTAACAAATTTGGGCTAGAAATCAGGTCCCCTAACTCTTTCTCTGATTCCCCCATCTCATTATACCACACTCCCTAGGGAGTGGATGAACTTCCTTTTGTTAATCATAACAGGAATATAGCCTTTCCTCATTCTATTTGTATTTTCCTCGTCTAGGTTATGTTTGTGCAGACATATGCAAATACTGGAGAGGCAGCAAGAGACTTCTGCCAGGTTTTGCCTATTTCCTTCAATCTCGGGTTGGTCATTTTATACAAGGACCATGTTGATATTCTGCAACTCGAGAAAAGTTACCATATGCTAAAAGAATCGGCACTAGGGACAGCAGTGATCTGTGATGATGATGATGGTAAAAAAAAAAGTCTGCACTCTGCATGACAGAAAAGGAGTCACATAGATTCATCAAGATTCATACGTTAATGAGTTTGAGAAGAACTGAAAACGCTGTGCTAGTGGCCACATACTGCCCTTAAAGGGGTGTATAACCTTTCCCCTGACCTCAATAGCACTCTCTTTATTTAAAGAAAAAGCGCATGTGGAAAGCACATGGTGTCGAGAACGCAGAGCTTCTCGGACAGAGAGCCTTTGAGAGAATTCAGACGGGAGGGAGCTGCCACGGGTTAAACCGGTTACCCCACACTAAACTTAATTGACGAATAATTTATAGAAGCCAAGAAATGTTAATTGAACAATGAATCACTTAGACTGAAGGATAAAATGCACCTGGATTGATCACTAGAAAGCAAACAAGATTGAAAAGAGCTTAGGAGGACTTGAGTACCTTGAAACTTAAAGCCGCTAAATAAAGAACGTCATGACAGCAGGACTAGCAAACACTGGAGAGAGAAACTGGCAGAGCTTGTGGGGTCCCAGTGCATGGCTTGACGGCAACAGGTGTTTGTGCTTTTGTTCAATTCTTTCGCGGAAGTAGGGCACTGGGCTAGGAGAATTCTACCATATTTTTTTAACCATGTTCTTCAAACACTATTTCTTTTTTCCTTCAGGCATGCTACCCCCAAGAAATTAAGACAACTGTCATTTCAATATTTGGAACACACAGGGTGTGGTGGGCATTAATTAATTTCCTACAAGGCTCAAGAAGCTGTTCAGGTTACAGTTGAGGGGATGGCTGATGAGAGAGAGGAGTCAGGCTTGGTCATCAGGCCAACAGAAATTGGTACAGAATTAAACACAAATCTGAGTGCAACGCCTGGAGGGAATTCTGGTCAAATAGTGTTAGCGTAAGCTTGCCAAATTAAGTAACGTGACAGCAACAGGAAAAGGATACTAAACAGCAAAACACTCAGTTGAGTTAGGATCTGCCATCATACCTGTTTGTCACTGAAAATATAATTGTATTTATACAAGAGCAATGTTTATTTTATTTATTTATTTATTTATTTATTTATTTATTTTTGAGGAGGACTAGCCCTGAGCTAACATCCAATGCCAATCCTCCTCTTTTTTCTGAGGAAGATTGTCCCTGGGCTAACATCCATGCCCATCTCCCTCTACTTTGTATGGGGGATCACCTGCCACAGCATGGCTTGACAAGCGGTGCATAGGTCCTCACCCAGGATCTGAACCTGCGAACCCTGGGCCGCCAAAGCAGAGCGTGTGCACTTAACCACTATACCACCCGGCTGGGCCCTTATTATTTTTTTAAGCAAGGATTGTTTAGAAATTTTGATGAAGTTTTGCTTGTTTTTAAGGTAATGTGGTATGACTGGGTCACAGTTTGCTAGTTTTCTAACTCTCTCCAAGTTCTGGTATGGATCCTGGTAAAATAATCTGAGAGACTTGCTTCAGTCTTTGACGTTGGAATGACAGATTTGCTGAGCCTTTCTTTTCCCTGAGAGACAGCACGGGGCAGCAGGGAGATCTCGGCAGGCAGGCAAAACTCTGGCTCTGCCCTTCTCAGCTACTAGCCACAAGCAATAACCACGTCTAGCTGTCAGCCTCCTCATCTTTGCATCTCAGATCATCCTTCACCAGCTTGCTGTGGAGACTAAATGAGATGATAAAAGTAGATTGTTCTGCACAGTGCCTGGCATACAAAATGAGAAAAAATCTAAAAGCTCTTTTCTCCCTTCCCTCCATCTGTGATGGAAGATTTCTTCAAACACAAATCACCCAGAAGTGGCTAAACGAAGTGATTTATGGGAAAACAATAATTTCCTCCATTTTGAATAATTTACTACTACGAATTATTGAGTGTGTCACTATGACCATCTAGCTAACTATTCCCAAACAAGGGTATATGTGTGCTCACATTAAAAAACAAAAAAAGTCAAAAAAAGGAAATCCAAATAAAACAAAATTTAAAAGAAACAAAAGTCAAAATTACAGAAAATTTAAATAGTTTTCTTAAATGTTCAGAGTTTGGTCTCCTCTTCTCTCCCAGCTATATTTGTCTGTAAGGTTGACCTCAATTTAGTGATCGTTCTTACTCTGGGATGCGATAACCTTACGTTTATGGAAAATTGCTTTGAATTTTCTTAAGGTGATAGCCATTCGAGCATAAACATGCACTGTCATTTGTTTTGGGCTCTGTTTTGCCAGGAGAGGTTGTGCATCTTTCAGAAAGCATGTTTCCCTTTCACTGCTTGTGTTTTCTAAGAGATCAGCCTGGCAGTGTTATTTTATGGGTTACTTTATGCTTTGTGATTTTCCTGTGATTGACTTCTTGCACTTAAGCTAAAGGGACTTACTGATGTTAACTGAGGTTGTTTCATTCCTGTAAAAGCTCAGGCTTTAACTAGGCAAATCTCAGATGGATAAAGATGCTTCACATTCTACACTGCATCAGGATATGCATAGGATTTTACAGCAAGGGGTTTGGAGAACAGTTAGGAAAAGTTAAATAGATACACATTTGTTAACATCATTCTTCACTTCGCTGTGTATTTACAGTTTGTTGAGAACATACTTCTTGACCCCCAAGAATGATGATGAAGTGACTAATTTTCTTTGTGTCACAGTTGCCTCATTCTAACATGAAAGATTTAAACTAGATGAGACAATGACTTAATAAATGTGAAAACTTTTGTCAAATCTAAAGTGTCTGTAAATATGTATTAGCCAGCCTCCAAGATGGTTCCAGTAATCTCTGTCTCTTGTATTCACGTGCCTGTGTGGTGCCCTCCCATATTAAATAGGACTGGCCTGTTGAACCTACAGGATATCATGGAAATGATGGTGTGTGATTTCCAAGGTTAGGTCATAAAAGATATCACAGTTTACACCCTGATCTCTTTCAGATCACTTGGTCTAGGGAAAGCCAGCATCTACGACATGAGCACACACAAGCAGTCCTAAGGAGAGACCCAGACATCACGATCATAATCTCATGAGAAACTCTGAGCTAAAACTGCCCGGCTAAGCCAATTCCAAATCCGTGACCCACACAAACTGTCCAAAATAATAAATCTCTATTGTTGACATAAGCCAATAAATTTGGGGGCAATTTGTTATGTGACTATAGTTAACAAATAGGAAATGGTGGTTCATTCATGCATTCATTCAATGTGTGTAGAGCATGTTGTACCAGACACTGTAACGGAAGGTTGGATACAAAGATAAACAAGCACTCAATTCACTGAGAAAGAAAAATGTGAAAAAAAAAACTAAAAAATGTTTTACTTGGCACACTTGACTTTGATTGTAAAAGCACCATTGCTGTAATTCTTTAATCTATGATTAAGTAGCATTTATATAATCCTTGGGCAAACACAAAGTAGAAGGAAAGAAATTTCCCTCAGCAACCTGGATAAATGCACTGTGATTATTACTACTTTCATTTTCTTTCAAAATGTGTCCAGGTTAACTAATTAATTTGATCAAAAGCATGTCTCATGAACCAGAGTCAAATGCCCAATCCTTGGCCAGAGAGTTTTCCATTCCATGGCCAACACCAAAGCTCCTTAACTTGGCTTCCCTCTTCCTCAGAAGACAGGCCAAGAGAAGGTGTCACAATCAGCAGAAATAGGAAAATTAAATGCAAGCAAACCAACACAGTGAGCAAATAAACCCATCATTATATATATGATGTGCGCCTTATGAAATTTTGAAACTATCTATAGCAAGTTAAAATTGTTACATAAACTTACCTGAGTTTCAAGAATTACAAGGAGTTGTGCACAAAGACACCATGTTGATCACTGATCCAAATGATGCATTTTACAGACGTAGCAAAAGTTACAGATAAAGTAGCTTACCATCAGTCACAGAATTAGTTAATTCAAGAAGCAGAGATATAACACAGAAGTCCAATGCAGATGATTTTGCAAACTCCCTAAGTGGCTTCTTTGGCAGTTTAAGAATCACAATAACAGGGGCCGGGGCATAGTGGTTAAGTTCATGCACTCCACTTCAGCGGCCCAGGGTTTGCGGGTTCAGATCCCAGGCGCAGACCTCTGCACTGCTTACCAAGCCATGCTGTGGCAGCGTCCCACATATAAAGTAGAGGAAGACGGGCATGGATGTTAGCTCAGGGCCAATCTTCCTCAGCAAAAAGAGGAGGATTGGCAAGAGATGTTAGCTCAGGGCTAGTCTTCCTCACCAAAAAATAAAATAAAATAAATAAGAAACACAGTAACAGAAATGTGGCTGAACTCACTGCTCTGTAAATTCTAATTTAGGTTGATGACATAAACTTCTCGCTGTTCCCTTAGTGGGAGTGTCAAATGTCTATTTGATACACATTATACCAAAGAGCAAAACAATTTCTTTCTTATGCCACAAGAAGAGATAATCTTGTGGATTTGACAATGTCACGTCAGAAAGCTGTATAATACTCCCTCAAAACTACACTTTAGAGAGCATCAAGAACAGAGATGTTGTCACAGGGCAATCAGACCCTAGAGTACGACTTTTCAAACAGCAGTTGTTCCCACGTTTAGAGTCAAATAAACAAGATCTGTAAGGCTCCTAGAAATGAGGTGCTGGAACTGGGTGTGCTTTGATATTCAAAACTTTTCCAGAGGGAGAAATTGACAGTCTGACAACAGCATACGTCAGAGTTTTTCACGATTTGATATTGCTGGGAAGGTAGAGCTCCGAGCCTGGAGTAGCCAGGTTTCACATTTTTCTTTCGTAATACAACTTTAGGCTATAGCATAGTGTCAAATGAATTCAGTGATCTTCTTGATTGTTTTATTCTTAGAGAGTACTATTTACAGTTCTCAGGTTTAAAATTAATATTCAATATGTCACAGAAACAAATACGGAAATATTACTTTCCTCATAATTTCAGTGTACAAATAGTGTTATTCTATTTATTAATCTAATGAAAAAGACAACAATCTTCACTTTTTCTTTGATTAACTCAAACAAACTAAACCTCCCCTCAGAAAAGTTTTATCTACAACTCAGTTATAATTCACATTTAAAACCACTTCAAAATTTAATAATTCTACTTTATTTTTATAGTCTTCAAATGTATGACTTAACAAGCAACACCTTTCCAAGTGCTTAAAAATAGTTTTTAAGAATGTAGCAAATTAAACTTATGAAAATAGTTACTCAAATTATTTTGATTATCCCAACATAGTTTAGAGTAGTGGCCAAATTCCTTTATATTTTTCCTGCTGAAATCAGAAGTCCAAAATCAATTGTGCGTTTTAAATTGTAAATTTTAATCTAATAAAATCTCGATAGTCTATGTCAAATTCTCTTAAATGTGATAAACATTTAAAATGCCAATTACATATACTATTCTTAACCCTAGCGCCAAAGTAAGAATTCTTTAGGTTTGGTTTATTTTGTCATTTTATTTTCAGCTTTAACCGTTTGCATACTGGAAAGATACTTATCTAATAAGGAAATATTTTGATCATCTCAGGTGTGTTGGTTGCCATGTCAATAAGCTATGGGGTCACTGATCAGCCAAAAGAAGTGCTCAGGTCTGGGCCGGAGGGGCTGCACATCCAGAGTGATTCCTCCCCCACCAAAGAGGCATGCACTGAGCCATTTTCCATATTCACTTTGCAAACTGAGGAGTCAAAGCCCATACTTTTCAGATAGGATGTTAACTTTCACAAGTTAAGAGTTAAAATTCTATAATTCAATACTTTATTTCACTATATGAATATGTAAATACAGCTAAAATTGCAAATAACTGAAGTCTTTACTGAACTTCTTATTTTTTCTTTCTCTTCATTTTTCATATTCACAATTCTTTACAGTTACCTTAACGACACTCGATTATATTTTCCATGTGTCTCATAACTTTGGTGATGCACAACTCTAATGTCACCAAATGAAATGTGGAAGAGAGGTTTATAAAATATCAATACAGCAGGACAAATCTACTGAAAGCCCTACACACACAACTGTAGGACTTTCAGTAGATTTAATACTGTCGTTGGGTCTCTCCTCCTAGAATAGTTGAGCAGAGTTGGCCACCTATGGATGCTTATAAGACACTTTGCCACCATAGGATCTGTCAGAGTGATGATGCATTGTTTCATCCATTCTTCACACCATTCCTTTTGACTGGATAGTATATATTTCCTTATTTAAATGTTTTATAATTATAATAAACAAAAGTATTAATTAAACTTGTGAATTTAACATTAAAAGGAATCTTAATGGAGTTGAATACTGTCTCAGAGGCACAAAGAAAAAAATGGGAATTAAATTATATACACTAGAAAGGTTATACTTCTAGTGCCATTTCAGTGACAAAGAACAATTTCTTAAAAGGGATAGTCCTCGTGAGAATGTTGTCCTGAGAAATAGGCCACTTTAACTACCAAGAGAGTGCTCAGCAGAGCTGTGTGCTTCCCTCTCGTATTAGTTTGTTAAGGCTGCCATGACGGAGAACCACAGACTGAGTGACAAACAACAGAAATTTATTTTCTAACACTTCTGAAAACTGGAAGTCTGAGATCAAGGTGTCGGCAGGGTCATGCTCCCTCTGAAGGCTCTGGGGAAGGATCTATTCCAGGCCTGTCTCCTAGCTTCTGGTAGTTCTTTGGCTGTGGCAACATAACTCCAATCTTCACATGGAATTCTCCCTGTGTGCTTGTTTGTCTCTGTGTCCAAACTCTCCCCTTGTATAAGAACACCAGTCATATGGGATTAGAGCCTAGCCAAATGACCTCATCTTCATTAATCACATCTGCAACAAACTTATTCCCAAATAAGGTCACATTCTGAAGTACTGGGAGTTAGGACTTCAACATATGAACTTTAGGGGGACACAATTCAACCCATAACCCCTCTCCAGTGCTGTCTAAGAGCAGAAGGACCTCAGAGTTATTTGAGACTGACGGGAGCAAGCGGCAAGTCATCATCACTCTGGGAGTGGAATGGCTTGAGACCTGAGATTTAAACATCTTTCCTGGAGGTGAAACATCTAATGCAGGGGTACGGGAGATGCTCTTGAGTAACAAGTCACTGACTTGGACATGAGGGGATATTTAAGAAAGCAGTAATGCAAAATATTTTTCCATAAATGAAGAACATGTTTTCATATTTTAGAAAGAGTTTAAGGAGATAGAAAATTTTTCTGAAGATAACCTTACTATTTGCAATTCTTAGCCCTGTTTCAACACAGCTTAGGACCCTTAAAAGAGAGAAATTCATCTATCCATTTAGCTTAGATATTTCTAGAAGTAGGTAAATGTGGTCACACTAAGAAAAAGCACTATAATTACCTACCATTGGATCTAATAAAACAGATTACTAAATTATAGAAATTAAATTAAGATCCCTCTGATTTCTAGAAGAAGGTGTCTCCAAAGTGTAAACACCATGATTTGGCAAAAGCTGAGTTCTGTCATTATATTTTTACCTTATTTTTATTCTATGATCTATTTTGTCCTGCTAAATCAAGAGAACTGAAAGACATATTGCACTTTGATTCAATGAAGTCAGAACATCTGATTCCACGCTCAGCCTAAGTACCAGAGCCCCCTGCTCTACCCATTGTCCCCCAAATATGTTTTGTACATCCTTATCTTAGCTTAAGTTGACATCTGTGGCCTTGCCCTATTCAGAATCATTGCATGTATTACTATTGAGGTCTCTATCATGTCAATAAACGACCATATATTCTGGGAACTCACGAAGGACACAGAGTAAATTAAAATTGTTGTAACATTATATTCTCCCGTCCAGCAGTAAAATCTCTAGTGTCTCATGTATTGGGAAGGCAAAGTCTTAAATACCAACCTGGGAGTCTATGCTTATCCTGAAGATTTCTCAACCTCTCTCACAATTTTACTGATAATGCTTTAGTAAAAGCAATCTCCACTCCAAACCTGTACAAGGCAGGCTGGCTTGAGGGACCCTGACACGGTGGACAATGCAATGGCCATGCCCCAACAGGGCAAAGTGGAGCCCAATTTTAGAAGCACGGATAACCTCTTCCAATATCACGAGAATCTTCTGCCCCAGAACTGAGAATCTGATCACATTAATTTCAATTGCATTCCTGCCCGTATTAACTATTTTTGTGACCTTGCTGTGCAACTGGATGTGGCTTAGCCGACGCTGGTGTCTGTTTCAGTTGGTTTTCCAGTCTTCGGTTTGGATCTTGGCTTTGTCAAACCTTAGCTTGCAGTTGTGCGAGCACACGCCCCGCAGCTTTAGCTCTTCTCTTCTTTCCTCACCAGTCTGGATCTCCGGGAAAGTCCAAGGGCTTGTCTCACCTTCACTGCAAAACCTGAGGGAGGTGGCGCCCAGATTTTTGGATTTGGGACTGGTGCTCTGCTGCCCCCTCCTGGCCCTAGGCCATACTTGACATTGAAGAACAACTTCTTCAAAAGCCAAGCATTTCTAAAGGAGCTTTTCTTTCCAGAACTCAATCAAACATCTATAAAGTTGACTAATAAAGAGAAAAAGCCTAATACATATTGAGAACTTAAATTCCCAGCCACCACGCTTGGACTTTTGTGCATATTCATGATTTAATCTTCTTAACTTCCTTGTGAGATAACTGTTATTATAACTCACTAGATAAATTGTTTTCAGGGAGAATTGGAGAGATTAGATAATGTGCCTAAGAAATCAAGCATAGGTCATACCTGGGGTTTTGCTTTTTTGGTAACTGTTCATACCTGCTTTTCTCTGACTCAGGGCACAGGTTCACTAACTCTCTTGGCTCAGAGTAAATTCTTAAATGCCCAAAATACCATTTTATCATTCGCAGCAACGGGGTTAAAATTAAGCTATGTACGAATTTGGGCTACAGTTCAAATTGTTTTTTCTACTATTTTCAGGACATAGAGAAATACTACAAAAGAAAATAAACATTGGATAGAAAGTCAAAAAGCCTGGATATAAATTTCAGGCTGTTGCTTGGGCAAGTCAATACACAGCCTGAGTCACAATTCCCTGAAATGCAAAACAGAGAGCACCCTCTTTCTGCCTCAGCAAGGAGTCGTGTGGATCACACCACAGTGTGGGGAACTTAGTGCACGCTCTGCAGAAGTGCCGGCACTTCTTGCGTGTCTCATTCTAGATTCCCCAATGTACATACGCATAGTGACTTTAATAAGGATCATAGATTATGCGTGAGAGAAAGAACACCGGTATTTCCTATTAAACAACAGTGGGCTTATATTGAAAAATTCAAACATTAATAATATTATAGCAATCAATATGCAAAGGATGATGTAAACAGTAGAAAGGAAAATAATTCTTGATGCAGGAGCTTACTCAAATGAACAAGCATGAACCTAAATGCTTTTTATTATTTTAATTCAATAAGTTATAAGACGACTACAACTGCCGCTACTATTACTACTACTCTTATTATAAGGTAGAAAAGGGAAGAAATTATGTTACTAATTTTGCCTCTTTATGTATAATAATCACGTAAGATGTTTACAAACTTTCTACAAGAAACATATAGAAATCATTGTAATGGTTATACAATATGCAGTCAACTTTTTTTCTGGGAAATATTATTAGCAACAAGGTTGACTTTTCTCTCCCATTTATGTTATTCCCATGAGAATTAGTTCCCCTGTGGTTAGTGTGTTTTGTTTTCACTGAAATTTAAAATGGAAAATAAGTAGATTATTTCAAAAACAGTGGTCCTGTAAATTAATCCTTATGACTGTAGAACAATGTAATCTATATTATCCAAGGCTATGTTCAAGAACCTCATAAGCTGTTTTCTGCCTCCCTTCTTATATCTCTCAACCTATTGCATCAGAAAGACCTATGCAAAATCCAATCTCACCAATTCACTCATTTTTTAAAAATACTTTTAATTTATATCCATTGCTTGCAAGGTAAAGTCAAATCTCCTTTGAGGGACGTATGATTCTTTTCATGATCAAGTTCCTGCTTCTCTCTTTAGCGCTCTTCTACCACTCCCCACTTGCACTTTACGATTCAGTCATATCAAACCGATGGCATTTCAAGATTATGACGTCACATCCATCTGTCTTTGTCAACTGCTCACCCTTCTTTATTCCTGGGCTTCTCTACAACCCCTTTCATCCTTTAGAGAGTTTTTATTCAGCCTTCAAGAGCCAGAATCTCTGCAAGAGAACTTTCCAGGAAGTCATCCCTAACCTTCCTCACCAATCTAGGCTCCACTAGTCACAATGATAAATTATATTTGGTTAACAATTTAATTCTAGCTCTGGGCTAAGCATGGCACATACATTAATTATGTAATCCAGACAATAACCATATGAGTAGTTAATATTATTATCCCTTTGTGTATAATGAAATAAAAACACAGAAAAGTTAATCAACTTGGCAAAGACCACACAGCTACTCAGTTGCAAAGCTGAGAATCCAAATTCCGTTAGTTTAGCTCCCGAATCCATCAGCTTTAACATCTCTGCAGACACTATTTTTCACGTACAACACTATACTGAAATGACCCCTTCAAATAGTCATCTCCCCACCAAGATTTACCAGGAGAAAAAAATCAGGTCATTCATGTTTCTATCTACAGCATATCATATGTTATAGCATTCGATAAATATTTGTTGAGGCTAACCATGCTCTATTTTTTAAATTATGTTATTTTTCAATTACATAGAGCTTTTCAAGGGGAAAATGTATACTTATTGGAGTAAAGAGTATATAATATAAAATGTTCTTCTGAAAAGAATTTGAGATAAGTCAATAAAACCCATGTACATAGTAAGGCTATTAAATTTGCAGATAATAAAATAAAATGTGTAGTTTTCTCAACATTTTTATAACCCGATGGAATAATATGATGAAAAATTTTATGAACTCAGAGACTCTAATACACCTTCCTATGGGAGGCTTCTCTTTCCCTGACTGTTTAGAATCAATGATGCAGAACAAGTGAATAGATCAACCTCTAAGAGTAATGATTAAACATCAAGTCTAACTCTGAACTTCTCAGCAACAAAAGCAAAGTATGAAATATGATATGCATGTGTCTCCATTATAATGAAGCAAACTTTTAATTCAAATCATAATTTTAATAGTAAATTAAGTAGTAATCATAATCGTAGCATTTTAATAGTAGGTATTTATATTGATTTTTAATTATACATTAATATATTTCCAAGTTATTTGGATGAAGCAAAAAATATTAAAAAATATATATCTTCCTCCTTAAACAATATGACTATATACAAGAAAAGATTATATATAATATCATATGTATATACTTATTTTATGATAAACAGTATATAATTGTATACATAGGTAGGTCTATACATATATAGATAAACAGAAAGATTTACCTACTTGACAAAGTAGTAGGTTACATATTTCTATCAGATATTTGCTTGTTTCTGTCCACTTGAAGCAGGTATGTCCAGAATTATTCCTGACATCCAACTGTGAACACTAGATAAACAAGTTCCTTGGATACAGTCTTTGTGTTGACTATTTTTAAGATTTCCAAATTATTTAGAGACAGCAAACAGAATGTTGATGTCTAACAAATAAGACACATATCAGTACCTTAAACTTCCACCATAAATAATGTAGTTTTCTACATTGTTAATATTCTGTGATACAGAATTCTATCAAGATTTTTACTGTTTTTGAGCACTCAGACCCAGGCATGCTCATTTGCTGCAACTCTGAACACCAGGAAATAAATAAAACTTCCTTGAATATAATTCTTATATTGGAATCAGACACTCATCTGTTCATCTCTATAATGGGCCTCAGCAAAAGAATGGTTTCCTCTGGGTTGCAAACATTTGCTATGCAGGGGGAAAAAAGAGAGAGAGAGATCATTTGAGATCATCATGAATATTGTGGGGCAGTCAAGTGGGATATGTCTAATACATTGTGCTCATCATAATCTTTTTTTCTAAAATACATATTTTATAATACAAGCTAATCTCTGTCTATCTGCCTTCCGTTAATATTTTTCTAAATTGATTCATCTATTAAATTTTCCTAGTCTAATTTGTTTTGCTGATGTTGAGTGGCCTTTTGTATCAATTTACTCAAAGTTTACTCTCCCATCTATTCTCTCATTCTTAGCTGTTCTGATGTTATAAAATTGTTGATATTTCTATAATTTTATTGATGATAAAATTAATATAATTTGGGTTAAACGGTGACTTAAACTGTTTAAACAATTTCCTTAATTTTGCCTTGGCTCCCAGAAAATTATAGCCGGAAAAGTAGTAAATAGAAATAAATACAAATAAATAAAGCACATACTAGGATAAAGGGTTTTAAGTACTATGTAAAAAAAAGCCAAAAACAAAGTAAATCAGGGTAAGATATCGTGAGAGACAGGGAGAGAGAATGATTCACCCATTGTATGTTAAGAACATTTTTGGCAATGGAGCAACTACTGACATGTCCCCCCTTGCCCCATGTGCCCTGTTGAAGAATGCACAGTAGCTCACATTGTAGATGAAGACAATTATTATAAGCTAGGATTCCATAATGTTAATTATTTATTAGTAAAAAGCCTTTGCATTATACACATTAAAAGAGAAGAAATATGTAGTCAAAATGTAGCTAATATTGCCTTTAAGAGAGGAAAAGTCAAAATGTATAACTAATGAGATATGCTATTAAGTCAATACAATTAATTATATACTCTTTTTGATAAAACGAAGACATCTTAGAAATGAATTGAATATGCAGATGGAAGGGTCCCAAATCATTGAAGAACCAAGTTCTAGAAGAAAAATGTCAATTGAATTAAGGACTATTCTACGTTTATTTTGATAAGAATTGAATATTATTAATATTTTCAGGTTTTAAAACATCATACAGTCTTTAATTTAGATGACAGGAATAACCTGAGGCTTGCGGTGATTTTTTCCCCCTCTTTTTTCAGGCAAACTAAGGGTGATTCTCTTTTCAATTATTATTGCCAGGTCTTAGGTATAGTGATAATTTTTTCCTGAAATTTAATTTACATATGAATGGGATGAGTTTACATTTCTTCCATTTCTCACACTTTTCAAATTAACTTAATTAAAGAATATCAAAGGAATTTAAGTTACAAACAGAATAATTCTGAAAGAGAGAGTTTGGCTCTATCCTTTAAGACAAATAAAGAAACAGATATTAATTCACAGATATCAGTGAAGGGAAAGTACCGAATAAGAGTTTGAGTTAAATAGGAGTCATTGTGCATGTGTGTGTGTGTGTGTGTGTATGTGCGTGTGTAAGTGAAGCTTTGGAATCTTTGGAATATCACACAGTGAAAGTGACATAACTCAGTCTATGAGGATGAGGACGCCAAACCAGAAACCCTGACACTGTCGTTGCCAGGTAGCCACGAGCGGCCACTCAGGCATTAGGAAGCTGGTTAATCAGGACCTGAATTTCAGGAAAGCACTTAGTCGCCAATGAGCTCGAGTCTGAAAGGGCAATCGAGTCACCCCAAGGCAAAGAAAACAAAGATGAGCATCAGCTGAACAGCAGAATCCATAGAATCCTGCCGCCTGGAGTGCGCTGAGACCCGGAGCAAGGTGGATTCGGGGGTCAGGATTAGAAGGATGGTGAGAGAATGTCCCAGATGGGGAAAAGGAAGAACCAGGAAAGACAGGAA
The DNA here is from genome assembly GCF_020826845.1 of Diceros bicornis minor. Classification (NCBI taxonomy): domain Eukaryota; kingdom Metazoa; phylum Chordata; class Mammalia; order Perissodactyla; family Rhinocerotidae; genus Diceros; species Diceros bicornis. The sequence goes on along the minus strand of NW_026690882.1, from coordinate 160,817 downwards.
GACAGACCGAATATTCCTGCAACTCCCGTGATGCTGGCTGTCTGTTGTGCCTCTCCCTTGACCAACTCAGACTCCCTAAGCTTATTTCACTTTGAAACTTCTCTTAAATTTGGCAATTGATCAATAAAAAGAATTGTGAAGACATGTAAATCAAGTATTTAAAAGATGAGTCATTTTTAAACCACACAATTCTCCTAGTGTATTTTGCAATAAGCAAAGTTGTTCAATAAGAACTGTCAGATCAGGGAACTAACAATTTCAAAAGTAGATAAAATAACTAAAATGTGTGTTATTTAGCATGCAATTTGCACTCATTTGAGTTTATTAATGTTATGAAGCAGCAGCCCATTTTTTATCAGATTCCTTTCTTCATGCCCCAAATAAAATTTCCTGGAAATTCATATACAAATATCTATGAGGATGCAATGAACGCAAAGAGCAGGATGCTGCTACGTGCTGGAGAGAAAAATTGATGCATTTAAGCACATGACACTGGAGGAAGAAGAAAAACCTGAAAATGTGTGAAGAGACATTTCCCTCTAGTGTTTGTATTTTGCCCACACAGACACTAGCTCAGCTTTTATCAAGAGGGCCATAATCTGTTTTTTCTTTTTTCACAAAGGAAGCAATGAGAAGAGTGAGACTAAAGCAGTGTACTGCCACTTCCCTGAGCTAGACAGGGTCAATCAGGGTCAGAAGTGCCAAGAAGACACCAGGGCAACACAGCTTATCAGGGCGTGTCTTTGGAGCCCTCAAGCGAGAAACATCTCCTGAGAGCAAAGAAAGTCAGAGAGAGACGCGGAGGGATACTCACGAGGTGGGGGAAATTGTAGGCCTGACTTGAATTTTTTAAAGTAAATAATGTGTCTGTGATATGAGACGTAGTGGAAACACAGAGCCAATTAGTCTAACTTTTTAGACTTGTTCTCTACTAATCTTAATTATCTGACACAGCAGTGACCTTATCCAGTAATAAAATGAGGTTGAAAAACTCTCTTTCTTACAACCACTTTATTGAAACGTGATTGACATACAAAAAGCTATATATATTTAATACATACGAATCGATGAGTTTGCAGGTAAGTATACACCTGTGAAATCATCGCCACAATCTATGTGGTAAACATATCCATCAGCTCCAAAAGTTTCCTACTGCCCTCTTTAATAATTCATTACTATTATTTTTTGTGATAAGAACACTTGACATTAGATCTACCCCTTCAGCAAGTTTTTAAGTATACCATATATTATTAACTATAGATACTATCCTGTACACTAGATCTCTAGGTCTTATTCATCTTGTATACTTGAAACTTTGTGCTCTCCTATTAATATCTTCCCATATCCTCTTCCCCCCATTCCCTGGTAACCACCCTTCTATTCGCTGGTTCTATGAGTTCGGCTATTTCAGATTTCTCCTGTAAGTGGTATCATGCGTATTTGTCCTTCTGGACTGGTTTATTTCACTTAATATAATGACCTCCAGGTTCGTCCATGTTGCTGCAAATGGCAGAATTTCCTTCAATAAACATTAACGTTGCTTCCATGTTTTGTCTATTGTGAATAATGCTACAACGAACATAGGAGCACAAATAATGTTTTTATCTTCTTCTTAGTATTTAAGTGGTTAAATATAAAAGAAAGTACAGTGCCAAGAAAGAGGATATGAAAAGGAATATGCAGCCTGGTATATAAACCTATGAAGCTAAATTTAAAAATTCGAATATAGGGGCTCGCCTCGTGGTGGAGCAATTAAGTGCGCATGCTCCATTTTGGCAACCTGGGGTTCGCAGGTTCGGATCCCCGGCCTGGACCAACACAGCGCCTGTCAAGCCACGCTGTCACAGCGTCCCATATAAAGTAAAGGAAGATAGGCATGGATGTTAGCTCTGGGCTGATCTTCCTCACCAAAAAAAAAAAAAAAATGTGAGAGAGAGAAATGATTATTGGGTGTGTATATGTATGTATTTTTTCCTAGATTATAAAATAGTTTACATAATATGAAAGGCGAATTTTTGACTAGGAAAAATTGCAGAAACATAATGGATAAAAAGCCAATATCTTTTTAATAAGAGTACAAATCTATAGGAAATAGATGAAAACTCCAGTAGAAAATGTATAATGATGTATAAGAATATTATTAGACCATTTAAAAAAATTTAATATAATAAACAAATGTTTAACCTCTTGTTCGCTTAAATCAAAGCTAATTAAAATATTTTTGAAAATATTTTAATGCTAATATCAAACATCTAGAAGTTTTGTGGAAAAGGAAAGTCTCATTTACTGCTGGTGACAGTGCAATTTGCTGTGACAGCAACTTGGAAATATGTATCAGTTGATGTATTTGACAATATGTATCAACATATCAAAAAAGGTTAAAAGATGTTTTGCTTTATGATCTACACTTTACTACCAGAAATTAATCCTAGAGAAGTAATCACAGACTGTAGTAACCAAAGTGTTAGCCACAGGAATTTACATTGGTGCACTATTGACAATAGCAAAATATTGAAAACAGCTATTCAACAATAAATTGTTGGGATTTTCTAAATCTTATAAATTTTTAAATAAATTTTACAAATTTATAAAATTGTGGGATTTTATTAATAAACTATAACATAGTCCCTCGATGTAGTTACAAAAAAGAAAACTGTGGGTAATAAATGTGTCCTTCTCTCCCTGTTGCTCTCTGTCTCTCTCTGTCTGCCTCTTTCTCTGCGTGTGTGTGTGTATATATATATTTTTTATGTGTGTGTATATATATATAAAATGGAATTGTATACTCCTAATTTTAAGAAGGATTATTTATTTTCGGGTAGTGGCGTTTTAGAAGACTTTAGTTTGCTTCATTTTCTTATTCATATTTTCAAAAGTGTTCTGCAGTAAATGTGGATTTATTTTACAATATGTAAAATATAAAAGTTATAAAAGCAAATCTAAGAGAGCTTTCTCTCATACATTAGAGAGGGAGAATTAAACTAATTAAATGGCCTAAAACTCATTTAAAAACAAATAAAAAAAGCCACTTGGTCACAATGGCTTTCTAAGAGCACTACCTCACAGTTGAAAACGGTGGTTTAGCATTTCATTTGACAAATCTATATGCCTGTCTGTTGTTTGCTGAAGAATTGCAACAGTCATTGCCGGGAATGTTTCTGATTTATCAGTCACTCTCTTATGAGTGTTATTTGTAAACTGTGAGAGTAAAATGATTCTTCCTTATGATATACTAAATAATAAAGGACAATGTATATTTCTTAAATGTAAAATGCAGGATTTTACTTCTTGGTGAAATGCTTGATTTCCTTTTATATTCACGCATTTTCTTTATTAACAAAACATTGGATATATGGAGAAAACAATTGGGAACACAGATAGTATTTTTGCACGTCAAGAGATCAAAAAAATTATAGTTATAAATTCTCAAAGATATCTTGAAGAATAATATATGATATGCAGGGATGTGCAGTTTATACTTTATAATCTACTAATGCCCATGCTAAAACCTGCTTTAAGAGGATACGGCTCCTCCTCTTCAATATGCATTTTAGCATCCTGTCAGCAAGCTTTACTGACTTAATTTTGTTGGATGCTCCAAAAAAGAAAAATAAGTATTGACAGATCAATCAATGTCTGCTAAGCCTGGAATTTGTCTATACATTATGAATTTAATGTCACTCAATTTAAAAGGGAAAGAATATATGTTGAGCTAGTCCTGCACATTGTAATACTTCCATAGGTCAAATCTGAAAGTAAACTAGAGTCGTCCTAAGGTTGAATAATTAAAAAAAATAAACAGTATAAGATCCAAGGAAAAGTAATTATTCATATCATTAACATTTTTCTTAAACTGCACTCAGCTTTTTCATTTAAACCTATACAACAGGAGATATACTATTTATTGGTATTTTAATCTAATTAGTTCCTATTTTCTTTTAAGAAAACTGGAAAATTTTGGTTATCTAACCATGTGACTTGAAGGATGTTTTGCCAGTCAAATCATTTTGGGCAACTATATGGGAATACAAATGATTTACAAATGATCAAATGATATTTCCAAAAACAATCCTCATCAGTAAAATAATGGAAGTAATATTTGGAATTATAAAAAAAAAAAATCAATGCAAATTCAAATTAAAGATTTTGTAACACGAAATCCATGTTTAAGGCTCTTGAAACAAACTATTTTTCCAGATATGAATCTAAACTTTTGTATATGATATTACCAGTATAGTACAGTCATTCAGGCAGATTTTCATGGATTTTGCCATTTTATTATCTGATATAAGTGGGATATAAGTTATATCCCACTTACTCAAAAATCTTAATTGAAAATGTTATATGTTTTATGTATATACGCATTGTTCTCAGATATGCTTTCAGAATTTTCACTTAAGGAAACTGTGTTCCAAGATATGAATATTCATCCTGTTTAAATACAGAAACTCAGCTGTGGTTTTTTTTCATTTTTTTTTTTCTTTGCATTGAAAATAGAAGTATTGTCACTCAGTTCCTCTGAGAGTTGGAGGATTAAGTCGTCCTTTTCCTCCTGGAAAAGAAAAATCATTTCTATTTTGCTATGATTTATGAGTAATGGACATGAAAGCATATTATGAAAGAATAAGAGAGGAATGCATTTTTTGTTTTTAGGAGTAAAAAATTGTTAGAGGTTGGCCAGAACATCTAGAAAGGAGCTAGCTGGGTGAGTTCCCCAAAGATATACAGAATTCTGGAAACTAAACCAAAGAAAATCATCCAAGAAAAAGTGCCTGCTATCCTGGAAGAGCCCAGTCAATGTATCTGATGATGGAATAGACTGTTCAGAATTCACAGGGGACCTATATTCTCCGCCTCCAAGTTTGAACCATACGTGTTTCTCAAGGCTCAATTTAATGACACTGCCAAGGTATATACAGCTGATCCTTATTATTCAGATTCAGTATTTGCAAATTTGCCTACTCGCTAAAATTTATTCATAATCCCCAATTAATACCTGCAGCACTTTCCCAGTCACCGTGGACATGCTAAGGTGCAATAAGACTATGACCTCCCTTCTTATTTCAGCTCTCAGGCTGTAAACAAGTGTCCTTTTCAAAGTCTGTTTAGTATGTTTTTCACATTTTTGTGCTTTTTGTTGGTTATTTCACTATTTAAAATGCTCCCAAACATAGTATGGTAGTTCTGTCTAGTGTTTCTAAGCCCAAGAAAGCTGTGATGTGTCTTATGGAAAAGATGTGAATGTTAGATAAGCTTTGTAAGGGACTTATAGTATTGTTGGCTGTGAGTTTAATGTTAATGAATCAAAAATATATATTAAGTAAGGTGACTTTAAACAGAAACACACATAAAACCATGTTTGCATTGATTGTTTGACAAAAAGGTTGTGACCAAAGGCTCACAAAATCTTAACCCTGTATTTCCCCTTGGAGCAATGATTCAGTATTCACTAATTCATTGTTTGAGGCAACTTTATAGACCATAACTATTGCAAATAATGAGAATCAACTCCCTATCTATCTATCTATCTATCTATCTATCTATCTATCATGTATCATGCGTTGAATGCATACATCTAAGCCAAACAAGTCTACAGCATTCTTATTCAGAAACTAGGATGTCCAAATGCTTAACTTTGATAAATCCCACAGTTTCCAAAAAAATTTAGAAACAAAATAGGAGACTTTTAAATAACTAATGGGTAAAAAAAGAAATCAAAGCAGAAATTAGAATGTATTTTGCACTACATGAAAATGAAAACACAATATATACAAATCTCTGGGATACACCCAAAACAAATTTAAAGGGAAATTTATAGCACCAAATGCTTTTATTAGAAAGAAGAAAGGTCTCAAATCAATGACCACAGAGCTCACCTCAACACATTAGAAAAAAAAAAGCTAATTGAACTCACATACGGAAAAGGAAGAAGATGATAACAATCAGAGCATAAATAAATGAAATAGAATACACAAGGGTCTTCAGCATTTTATTTTACCCCCCTCCTGTCTTTCACATTATTATTGTCATTATTATTGTGTTTTTAATTCTACATATATTTTAAATTGACAGATGATATTATTATGGTTTTTACCATCAATATTCATTTACATTTACCCATCTGTTTATCTTTTTCATTGTTCTTCATTTCTTCTTCAATTCTTATATTTTTATCTGGGATTACTTTCCTTATCTCTGAAAAACTCTGTAAAACTCCTTTAGTATTTCACATAGTGCACATCTGCTGGCTATGAAATCTTATTTTTGTTTGCCTGAAATATTTTTATTTCCCCTTCGTTTTTAAAGAATATTCTACTGGTTACAGAATTCTATGTTGGCAGTTGTCTCCTGTGAGCACAATAAAGTTGTCATACTATTGTTTTCTGACTTGCAAACTTACTATTCTCGAAGGTTGGTTCTCAGTTCCAATGTTAACCATTTGATGATAATGAATCTTTTTTGTCTTTGACTGTCTTTAGTATAATTTATCTTTGTTATTTAGCAGTTTCATTAGGATATACCTAGCTATTTTTGGTTCCTAGATCTTCTTGATCCTGTAGATTCTATATCTCTCGTCAGTTTCGGAAGACTGTCAACTAGAACCATTTTAAATATTGCTTTTGTCTACTCTGCCTCTCTTCTTCTGGGATTCAAATTAAGTGTATATTAATGCTTTTCACCATGACCTCTTACAATCATTTCTGTATTTTCCTTCCTTTTATTTCTCTCCATGTCTCAGTAAAGATATTTTCTACTTTCTTTTCTTCAAGTTCACTTATCCTTTCTTTCGTTGTGTCTAATCTATATTTAAACTTATATATTGAGTTCTTAATGTCAATTACTGTATTTTCCATTCAATTATTTTTAAAGATTTCACTTCTCTGACAAAATTTTCTATCATATCAAATGTTTTCATGAACATAATAATCAGAGATATTTTAGACTGAGTAGGCTGGTGAAATACTTGGCTGTGGGTCTGTATCTATTATTTCTTTATTCTTTGGTTTGTGGTCGTTTCTTCCTTGACCCTAATATGCCTTGAAATTTTTTTATTGGATTCCAGTCATTTTGAATAAAAAATTACAAAAACTCTTCTCTGATAATTTTATCTTCTTTCAGAGAGATTTTACTTTTTTTTCCCCTAAATGACAGTCAGAGCATAAACAAATCATTTTGATCCAATCAGGGTTTTAAGATGATAGGAAGGTGAGTTTTAGTCTCTTTGAGGTATGGTCTAGTTCTGACTTGTTCTTTTTTTTCATAGAGCATAACTTTTCAAAGGTCTCAAATGAAATACTAGAGCAATTACCGGGCCCCTTTCTTCTTGACAGACCCTAAATTCCCAATTTTTTTTTCCCAGCACATTGAACCTGACAAAACATCTGCTTCAGTTTTTACCTTCTGAGCGTCAGCTGTCTTCTTGTCGTCTTGGTCTCTCAGTCCACAACAGCTTAGAAACGGACAAACGCCTTACAGTGAATATCAACTTAGAAAATCAGACACACTTCTCTGTGTTTCCTATTTCTTGAGGATCTTGGTCCCTCCAATTCTGACTGGTTGGTTATACCTGTGCTTCATATTATCTTGTCTCTTTAGCCCTGTAAGACTGTCAAGAGTCCTGAGTTTTTGCTTTCTGCTTAGTCTCTCTGCCTTCAGCCACTTAGCGATGGAAAATACCTCAAGGGGAAATTTTGTGGAAAGTTGGGCTCATACTGTGTATTCCTTTTATTAGGATATTGTCCTAACAATTGCTGGATGCCCTAGATACTCTCCAATGCCTCCAATAAGTAAGGTGTTTTCTTTTTCTTTTCTTAAATGTGATTTTTATAGTTATTCTTGGTGAAAGTTGGTTTGATACAAGCTAGTCATTTACAACTATATGGAGAATTTTAAATTCAGAGAAGTACTGTTGTTAAGAAATTGTGAACGTAGATTGCCTGTTACCAAATAGATAATCAGCAATTTAATAATATTATGTAAAGCTACTTTTGAGTCACAAAAAGATTCTTTAAAGGAATATTACTTGGAGGAAATGTCTACATTAATTAATATGGACAAGTAGAAAAATATATATCTATTACCATTTTTCAGGCCCAGTTTGCTAATGACCTCTGTGTGTTGTTTTGGGCACAGTTAATCATCAAAAGTGGAGGACAGACAAGAATTGTTTGAAGTCTCTTTCAGCATTTTTTTCTGTTTAGTCATAAGTAATATTAGAACAAGTGATCTTAGAGCCAACTTTCAATGAGCAGTTAATGGTGGTATTTGAGCAGTCAGAAGATGAGTTCTGGAACATAACATAGAGTTAAAATATATGCAATAAATCCAAGAAGGATATCAAACACTGAGGTCTTACTAACCCCTTTGGAAAACAAAACTGTGTAAGTATTTGCACAGCATAAGTAAATGATATAAATACCGAAACAAACACAAGTTATTTATTAAAAGAGGTAACAATTAAAAAATTGAACACAAAGTCAAAAAACAACTCAAAGTAATCAATCATTACAATAAAAAGAGTTTTTTGTTGTTGTTGTTGAGGAAGATCGGCCCTGAGCTAACAGCCGTGCCAATCTTCCTCTATTTTGTATTTGGGATGCTGCCACATCGTGGCTTGATGAGTGGTGTGTAGGTCCACACCCAGGATCCAAATCTGCTAACCCTGGGCCACTGGAGCAGAGTGCGTGAACTTAACCACTATGCCACCAGGCCAGCCCCCCTCAAAGGATTTTTTTAATATTAAAATTGATTATTATCTAAAAAGCATGACTCTTGGAATGTGTTATTTCTCTTTTGTTGTCATAATTATTACGTGATTTGTAATTTGCAGTTAAAGTACTCAGATTCTTGAGGTTCATTCTCATTCTGCTGGAGTCTAGGAAAGTCATCTCTTAGAGGTTGAGCTGAAACAAAATAATAATAACAATAAATAGTTTCTTTTTTTATATAACAGCCTCAGCCATAAGGGGAAACCATACAGTTTTGGACAACACGAAGGGGTGAACTCAGTTGGAACAGGTTAAACGTCCCACTCAATCTCCATTGTTGAGTGAAGGGTGAGTGGACCACTGGCCCTGTTTGCATTAATCTGTCCACAAACAAAACCTCTTCTTTGGCAATGTCATGTGAACTTAATCACTAACTTCAAATTCGTCTGACAAAATATTCAACATTAATAAGGCAGTAAAATTAAGATTCTTACCATTCTCAGTCAGATTTCCCTATGCCAGCAAAAATAGTCAATCAGTAAAATCAGTGATGTATTTAATAGTCATAGCTGATCATTCCATTTTCATTGAAGACATTTTTGAACTCTCGATTTTCCTAAGGCTTAAACACTAGACTTTGCAGCTTTCATATTATACAGAATATTCTGTTCGTGCTAAAATTACATCATACAATTGAAAATACATTTACCACTTTGAGCTTATTTTATGCAAGGCAAAAGACCAAATAGGCATGGCTATAACATTGTACTTGTCATTATCTTCTTCTATGACATTCTTTTTTTTTTGTGAGGAAGATCAGCCCCGAGCTAACATCCGATGCCCATCCTCCTCTTTTTTTTTTTTTTTTTGCAGAGGAAGATTGGCCCTGACATGAGATCCATGCCCATCTTCCTCTACTTTATATGGGACGCTGCCACAGCATGGTGTGACAAGCAGTGCGTCGGTGTGTGCCCAGGATCCGGGCCGTGAACCTCGGGCCGCCTAAGCGGAGCGTGCCCACTTAACTGCTTGCACCACTGCGCCAGCCCCCGACATTCTTTATTAACTTCAAATTTGAAGTGATATGTTAGCAATTTGAATCTTCATGTGAATGATTTAAATGTATTTTTGTTGCCTTTGTGTAGAATGGAGTCCAGGCTGGCGTCACCCGTATGCCATGCTTTTGTACATATGTGTTAATGATTATAAGTGATCATTCATTAGATCTAGTCCACAGAGAGTCTTTGTCATATAGTCTACATAATAGCACATAGAAGGCTCAGGATAGAGTTTTCTTGAGAAGAGTAATAAGATTATATAACATAGTTTTAATAATATTCATATTTTAATAATATTCATAATTTTAAAATTTTTATGTCAAATTTTAAAAGGACAACTTTATCACTTCAGCAAGAAGTTAGTATGCTCTTTAGATAGATTCTGTACTGTGACTTATATATAGAAAATCATCTTTGATGATAAAATCACATTTTAAGCATTTTCTTTCCTAGTCTCTGATATTACATCAGTTCTTAATATAAATTCAACTCATAAACATCTACTAGGTATCTCAATTCATAGTTGTGAGACATTATGCTTACCTAATGTATCAGGCACTTTTTTCCCCCAGAAGTGATATTTTCTGATGTTACAACCATGAAAATCAGGGTGAAACTCTGGGATTTCAGGGAGGCATCAGAAGACAAGAGTAAAGAATGAAGTACAAAAATAAAAACACTTTAATTTCATGATTGGAAAAGTCTTACCCTAATCCTTGAGTATATCTTCTATGCCCTTCTCTTGTATGCCTATATTGTTGCTGTGGTATCTGCCTCCAGTGCACCAGAGAGCCACCAAACCAGGCACCTCCATGCTAATGAAACCCTTTGCTGACCACTGAGGGCCATTGTAGAAGAGGAGGGGCCTGCAAGATTTGTCAGAGATGGTCACCAGGGGTGGAGAGTTGGAGAAGGTCATCAAGAGTACGTGATCTCCAGCTGAAACTCTAACCAGACCGGAGCAATTGGAGGCTCCTCATCCACTCCCCTGTCCTTGGAATGCATATTTGGCCCACCATTCACACTAGGAGCCACTTCAAGGACACAGCCTTGGGCGAGTAATGTGTTGTTGAGACCATGTGGATGGTATTCATGACTGAATCTCATTAAGGACTCTAAATAAACTCTTAAATTAAGAACTTGGCAGGCGGATGTGGAGATCTACTTGTCTTGCGGCCAAGATTAGCCTTGTAAGTTGCCTTGCTTATTAAAACAGCCACCTAACCCCCTCCCCATAAAAATCGTAGTATTTTTATATTGTATCGGTGGGTTTTTTCCTGAGCAACTACAAATAAGGTAGAAGGAAAGTGAAATTGCTCAGGTATCTGCCTCCTTGAGAAAGACTGCATTCCTAATCGCAGTCAACCGCGTTACACATATGCGCCATATATAAAGTAGTATTTAAGAGTTCAGACTGAACTGGCTTTAAATGTAGGCATATCGCTAAGTGTAAATTTACATTTTACACTTAGCCTCTCCAAGCCTTAGTTTCGCTACCTGTGAAATGTTCTATGGTTGCTGTGAATTTCACAAAAAATACAAAAAAGTCTAACACAGTAGCTGCACATGGTACGCATATTGGCTGTTTTATCATAAGTATTATTATAGCTGATTTTATTAGTAGGAATGAAGAAATGTTTATATAGTTCAATGGAAAAGTAACTCATGTATTTATGGCAGAATGGAACATCTATACAGCTCTACAGTCCCCTATAGAGCTCTCAAACAAATCATATTCAACTGGTCCTATATGAATAACCCCAATCAACATTTCTACTTATGATTTTCCACTTACAAATTTTTTAAGAAAATATTAATAATTATAAATACTTACGGGAATTTTATTTTTATGTTGGATAAAAAGTAGAATCATTCTCTAGACATTACACAACAACCTGCCTGTTTCAGTTAACATGAACATCTTCTTAGTTCAATACATACTTGTTGCTATTGTTAATCATACTACCAGCTACTCAATCACCAAAGCAAGAAAATTGAAAAAATTATTCTTATTTGTCTCTTTCCCTCTCCCTCTATGTTTGGTTTGATCACCAGATTTTAATTTCTAAATATTTATTATATCAAATCTTCTATGTCCTTATTATAACCACTTTATTTCACTCCCTCAAAATTTCTTCTCGTAACCATTGCATTATCTCCCTAACCAGGCTCCTTCCATGCAGACATTTATACCAAATAAAAATACTCAATTATATTCTTACTAAATTGCGTCTCTGATTTTATTACACCTTTGCCTAAATTTTTTCAAATTCTTTCCTGAGAAGATAAGGTCTAAGCTCTTTATATGTCATTTAAGACCTTTCATAATGCAATTTCTATCTGTTTCTCCAACTTACCTACCACGCTTCCTACCTTATACTTTATCCTCAAGCAAGCTATGCTGCTTATAAATTTTCCCATATCGACCTTTCCCTTTTATATCTTCAGTTTATTCTCTTTACATGAAATTCCCATTCCCTAAATTCATCATTGGCTAATGCAATCGAAACATCACTCAGTAGAAGCAACACCACCACTTCCCACATCAGTCTCTCTCAGTATGGCTTAAATGGCATTCTTCGGAGTCTTGTGACACCCTCTGTATAATCCCACCATTTTTCACATCACATTGAATTATAATTTTCTATTCATAGGTCTAATTATGAACTTTTGGAAGTTGGGAGAATTTTCTTATTTTAATCGTATTTATTGTATGTTTCTAGTATATACATAGGTGGCAAGTGTTTTTTCAGTCAAAATGGTGGATTTGAGAGGTTGAATGAACATAGCCTGGCTGCTTTTTAGGTCTTAGGAATTGAGAAAAAGAGTAAGAGAGACAGAAAACTTCAATGTTTCTATTTTTTGGTAATGAGAGTATGATATTACCATGTTCTGAGTTAAGGAATATAGAAGGAAGACCAAATCTGGGTAACAATATGAAAAATTCAGTTTAATAAGAGATATCTACACTATACCCAAATGGAGATGTGCAATAATAAATGAGATCTAGAAGTCTAAACATCAAAGAAAACAAAGAGAAATACGGTCTAGAAATATAAATGTATGACTTTTCACTGTAAAGTTGAGATTAGAAGCCTCCTAGAAAGATTCCATAGGATGAGAAGAAGGCCTTTCATAGTGTAGTCCTATCTGTTTTTCAGATAGGAGCACCATCATTTAAGGGATGTACAGGTGATGAGAAGTTTAAGTAAGAACTCAATATAAACAACCCAAAAGTAGGATTAAGTGACGCAACCAGTAGTCAAAAATCAATTACCTATAGTAGTCAGTCTTATAACACAAAGGGGGAAAGTGAGCCTCACGTAAGGATTCTGGTAATGTCATCACATTTTGTTCTTAGTTCTGCAGCTGACACTCTGTCTCAGTGTTAGGAAGACACAAAGGATTGGATTACTGAAAATAGAATATCTTATAGCAAGGAGGCCTCAGCTCTTTAGCACTATTCGATCATTTCCACAAGAAGACATAGAATCTTTGTTGCCCAATATTCTCACTTTTCAATACAGACTTTTATGCTAATTTCTTATTTTTAAATATTAAACAGTGCATGAGACAAAGAAAAGACAACTCTAGGCTGGGTTCAGGATGCTGACCACAATTTTGGAACCTCTGTACTACTTGGAAAAAAGTCTGTGTTCAAGATGGTATAGAAATATCTGATTTAAATAACTGAGGTTCCAAACATAGGCAATAATTTTAACATAGGTGTGAAACACTGAAATTTATCTAACAGCAGTGTAGCTGAAAGATGGCCAGATTGGGTTTCAGAAAACCTGTTCTTTCATTTGATTATATTATTTAGTAAATATATATGAACATCATTAACTCATCATCTATTTTATGGGAATAAAATGAGAAAAAGAAAATGCTTGGGAAGTCATAAGCATTATATTTAGCATATAGCATTATAATTAAATTTATTAGTCATACGGTTCATTTGAAATCAATAACTTCAATGTGGTTCTTTGTAATTCATGTCAATGTATATATGTAGTACATATAGAATGTAGAGAAGTATACAGCAAAAATTCATCTCCTCCTACCCTCTTATATAAGCAGCAGCCCCAACATGATGCTTATCACTCCACCTCACCACTTAATGAAGATAGACAATATTTGGTGGCGTTAGTGGTGTGGTTATGACAGGTAATTTGTATTAAATACTCTCCTAGATATAGTAATTTATAGTAATACACTTAATTCTGAATGATAATTCACATATACCATTAATCAGTTAGAGAAATGAAGATGACTCACGTTTGATAATTTCCAGATATATTTAGAAGTACAATATGTTCCTTGAAGTATAGTCACCTACCAACCAAAATCTCCAAATCATAGAAGAATGATTTCTGTCTGACCTCAATGTTTAGTAAGCTAGAACTAGATGGGAAATATTCTCAAGCTTCAGAAGAATTAAAAAAAAACTTCAAAGAGAAAATGTAGTCATCTGAAAAAGTGTGATACAGTATGCTCATTGGAATTGAAATGGTCCTTGGTTAAAAAGTTTAAGAAAGTAAATTAAAATGCCAAGCATGACGGATAACTTGAGCAATAAAGAATATGTTTCACTCTCTCTCCACAGTAACAGGAAAAGAGTTCAGTCCAATTAAATATTCATGAAACAAAAGATCAAGGCTTTAAGTCTTAGACCAAGTTCAAGACTGGGCATGAACTAATGATCCAATAGTTTATATGAATATTAAACATTTAGTAGAGAAATAACTCAGAATTACATTTTGGAAGGGATTCCATTTTAATTTAATTCTCTGATAGTTAATTTTACCAATTCTGGGTAAGAAATTGATTGACATATAACACAATTATATCCAAGACCATATACTGAAGATTACTCAATTGATGGTTGCCCTAAGTTTCAGCAGTAAAAGATGCACTGAGTAATTTTTATTATATTGTGGTAACAGTTGCTGTTCTTTCCCCAAATCTTTTAACTTCTCACACATACGAAAATTAAATATGAGCTGATAGGCAAGGATACATGTGCGAATTTAATTACTATACTTTGCCCCAAAACTTGCTGCAAACTTAGTTTGAAGGGGTGTTCCTATGTATTATTTTTAGCATTAGTTGTTAGTGAGGCACACATTGCATGTATTAATCATTTGAAATGAAAACTCCCTCCTGAGACCTCCCTAGAAACACGTGTAAGCAATTTCGTTTCAAAAGATTGATGGAATAGAAATACACCCAAGGAAGCTTTGACAGGTTTGACATCCTCCTTTTAAAGATCCAGGAATAAGTGAGGTTAATCCTGCCACAGGCAGAATGCCTCCTCTAAGTGTCTATAAACCAGTGAAATGTGCAGGGGGCCTCAGACACCGCTGAGAGGTCCAGCGAAAATAATCATCTGCTCTTCATGCCGAAAGGCAGCAAACACCGCAGGGGAGATCAAGTCCCAGACTTCCAATCCATCCTCCGTGCAGCAGGCCTGTGGCCATACTTCCCCGGAGAAGGCGCCTTGTCCGTCACTACAACCAGTTCAACCAAAGTATTTTATCCATTTATTTATTTTCAAGTTGTCTACGATGTTTTTGGAAGCAACGGCAGACAAAGCTTCCTCTAGAAAGCCTAAGGGATCTGTATTCCTTTTGAGCAAAATGGCCTGCAGACATTTTTGCAAAACTACTGATAAAAGAACTCTGAGTACCAACATGTTGGCTGAACCAAAATAAAGCATGTACCAGTACATGCCAGTGTACACACCAGTGTAGTGTGATGAAATGGGAAATTTAGAAAAGAAAAAAACTAAAGGGAGCAAAGAGGCTAGATAGAATATAACAATTTATTATTACATGAATTTATTCTCATTTGCCCAGCCTAGTGTTTACTCAAGATATCAGAAACTTCTACCTAATGACAAAATGTTATTTGAAATTACACCATGCACTTTCATTAGCAAAGAAAGAAATCACTGAGATAAGAATTCATATACTTTCCTCAGAGGTGTCTTGTATCATATTTTATTTTAACACCTGCATGAGCTTATGTTTTATACTATGAGTATCTAGGGTTCATGAGTTTCAATTTACTTTTTTCTGTACACACAATATATTTCACAGTCATTGCCATATAATGGATATTCAATAAATGTTTGTTGAATGTTTTGATGAATAAAATTCTTTTTAGATCAGAGTCTTAACTTTGATTCAATAGAGGATATTTAATAGACTCATGATCCCCTAAAAGTGTACACCAGGTGCTTGTGTTAATGTTCAAAAGTCCATTTTATTCCTGTGGAGAAATCCATATATTTCACCATATTTCCAAAGAGCATCATGATTTCCCTCCCATAAATGATTGTCTCTTTTCTTTAAAGAAATGTAAAGATACAATCTTTCAAGGCAGTATGATATAACAGAAAAGTCTAGGACTTACCGAAAACTCTCAGAAAACCTCATACTTTACAGTGATTTGTTAGAAACGTTTCTGTAAAATTAGAAAAGACAAGGATATTGATTAGGACCATTTGTTTTGAACACTGTAATGAGGTCTTATCCAGAGCAGTAATAAAATTTTTTTTAATATTAATAAGACATGTAAAGTTTGGAAAGAATTGTAAAGAAGAGCATGATTGTGTGTAGATGGTATGATCATCTATATAACAAACATGGGATAATGTGTAGATGATAATTAGAATTAATATAAGAATTCAACAAGATTGCCAGACAACAAAATCAATATTTTAAAATAATGGGAGTTCCAATAAATTACGGAGAAAAAAGTAAAGAACACATAATTTAAAAGATTCATTTACTAAGAAGCTAAAATTATAAGAACTTTGGAATATATCTAGTATCGAATGTACATTTTATAGAAAAATGTAAAAGTGTATTAAAGAATATAAATATTGAAAAATAGAAATTTCATAAAATAAACAATAAATGAAAAAAGAAAGTTCATCTAGTTTCTTTTAACAAGGCACAACAAAACTCTAAAACATAATAATAATAAAACTGATTATATTGAAATTAATGATTCATTTAACATGTAACTCCATAAAAGACAGTCTACCCAAAGGAATCAGAGCTTTTCAATGTATATAACTAGCAAAGATATGGTATCCAGAATACATTCAAAATGTTTACAAATCAATAATAATTTTAAAAAATAGGTATGAACTGAATATATAGTAAAATTGGGAATAGGCATAGACATCAGAGTAGAAATAGTAATGATTATTATTATTAGCATTAGCATCATGATTACTATGGTTATTTAACCTGGACTTGATTTAAGCAATCTTTTCTTCTAGTTCTTTCCTTTTCCAGATCAAGTTTTAACAATCCTGAGAGGTCTCACCCCAAATCACAAAGATTTCCAAAACTACTTTTTTTTAATCCCAAATCTGAATTTCAATCTATTATCACAACACTTAATCCATTGACTCCAATTATTAGATAAATAAATGCTTTTCTATGCACACGATAATTAAGACGACCACCAGCGAATAAGGGAAAACAAATACTCACAGCAAATTATAAGGGAACTCAGTATAGAAAAAGTTAGCTCAGCCTAAGAGTAGCAGAGTGAGACTCAGCCAGTCATCACAGCAATGTAAAGCAAACTACAAACTAAAACACTCTGACAAACTTTATTATCATAATTCTAATTAATCTTTATCAGTTAATTTTGTGGTTGATATGCATAAGTAACAGAGATATGAAAATTAAATATGGGGCCGGCCCCATGGCCTAGTGGTTAAGTTCGGTGCGCTCTGCTTTGGCAGCCTGGGTTCAGTTCCCAGGTGCAGACCTAAACCACTCATCGGTGGCCATGTGGTGGTGGTGACCCACATACAAAACAGAGAAAGATTGGCACAGATGTTAGCTCTGGGCTAATCTTCCTCAGCAAAACAAAAATTAAATAGTAGGCATTTTCATCCTATTTTCTAGCAATAAGATTAATGATCTTACATCATGACCCCTGAAGATAATTGGATTTCAAGGTATAAATATTACATATAAACAACGCATTTTCATTTAGATGTCATGACTCTAATTCAAAGTATTTTACCAAGTATTGGTTCTGTCAATTAAGGACTTTTTGAGGCTAAGGTTCATAAAGTAAGAATTTTTGTATATTTCTAATTTTTGAATATTTTATCTGTATAGCATGACCTTCTTTACATCTAGTGATGATTTTAGCTTTAAATCTATTTTGTGTCTTATTAACATAGTCATGCCAGATAGTATCATATTGTTTTTCACCTTTTTACTTTCAGTTCTCTGATTTCTGATATTTTAGATATGATCTTTTGAATAGTATAAAATTGGAATTCATGTTTTTATGCAGCCTGATTTTTTAACTTTCATACCAAATATTTATTCCATTAACATTCAATTTAATTACAGATATATCTGGGTCTATAACTACCATCTTATTTCATTCTACTAATTTATTTCTTTCATTCTATGTTTTTTCTTCTCTCCATTATTGTCTTTTGGTGGTTATTTTGTGTATGTTTGAGTAGGTATTTTTTCTCACATTCTACTCTTTTTAACTTTACTACATTGGACTGTATGCTGTCTATTCTATTCTCTTAAGGTTATAATAACACATATATAACTTACCAATGTTGAAAATTAATCAATACACTTATTCTCTTCTCTCATCTTACAAGGACGTCAATTACTACTCTTCCTCACTTATATGTTATTATTTTGTTTGTTTTAATTCTATCTTGTCCCTTTTAACCTCACAAAACAATATCGTTTTTAAAAGATTAAAGATCACTTAGATTTACTACACATTTACCACTTATTTGATTATTCATTCCTTCTCACAACCTCCAATATTTTCCTTGTTATCACTTCTGCCTTTCCACATCTTTTAGATTTTCCTTTAAGGAGGATCTACTGGTGGGAACATTTTTGCTGATTTTGTCTCTTTTAGGACGTATACCTTTTTACTCTAATTCTAGACATTTGCTTTCACTAAATATAGAATTCTAGGTTGACACATTTTCTTTCAGCACATTGAAAATATCACTGTTCTTTGTCTTGCATTGTTTCTTTTGTTGATACTGAGAGGTAAGCTGTCCATCTAATTGTTGCTCCTAGAATCTGTGGATTGGTGTCTTTATGACCAGAAATACCCCAAGCATTATTTATTCCAATATTGTTTATTTTCCACTTTTCTCGTTCCTCTCCTTCTAGAACACCAATTAGAAATATGTTGGACTTTCTTAGGTTAATACTCCCTGGATTTTTTCTCCTTTTTATGGTTTCCTTCTCTTATTACCTCTATATTCTAGATAATTTCTTCTATTCAATCTTTCAGACTGGATACAAGGCACATTCCAGGACAACAAAGTAATCTGAACTGGTGTTGGGAGTAGATTAAAACTGGATTACTTCCAGGGATCAAGCAATATCAAGAGAAACAGAAAGAAGGAAGCAAGGGAGGGAAGACAGAGGGCGTTGGCCCTCAGCATTTGGGGCTAGTATTTGGCCATGCCCATCAGGGATCATAACCAGCTACAAGACATCCTACAAGCCATAAAGTCAAAACACCTCATTCATTTACAAAAATGCGTTTCATGTATTGACTTTTGTTTTAACCCGTCCCCTCATTTCAGACAGGAGATCCAGAAAAGGGAGACAACTACTCAGTAGCAGAACCAGGACTAGAACCCAGGGCCCCAGACTCCTGGTCATTCAGTCAGGAGGGCACCCCTTGTTCCTGGCCGCCTGCCAACCTGTAGGAGGACAACATTGGTGAGGACAACCTGAAGGAACTGAAGTCCTTGCCTTCACAGAAATTCAAAGGAGGTGCTCGAGTTGGATCTTAGAAGATGACTAAGAGTTTGCCAGACATCTGAAGGGCATTGGAGGCAGTGTGTGCAAAGTAGGGAAGCCTGAAACAGCGGTGGGATCAGATGGCACAAGTGGAGCCCTCTGCTCAAGTGGATGAAGCACTGAGGAGAGAGGTGAGCTGGGGAGGAGGATGCACTGTAGAAGACAGCGGGGAATGCCTGCAGGGGTTTTGGCAGCGAATTTCAATAGGAAGAGCTACCTTCTAGCTCACTGTGGCTGGAGCAGGGACTGAGTGGCCTAGTAGCTGATGGGGGAGGGGAACGCCCACGACAAGGCCAGGGAAGAGATGACAATGGACAGTGGCAAAGGGAGTACACAGGGCAGGGGAAGGACTTACCTGGAGATGCGCGGAGGGCGCCACCCCTCCAGCGTTTCCCAGGCTGATGCCAAGAAGCAAAGGGCCTCAGGACAGGAAAGTGCCCTGCGCCCGCCAGAGCCTGGCAGATGCTCCGGAAACGTGCACTGCGCGGGGAGAGGACTGCGCTCAGGCAGAGCTGGAGCTCGGAGGAAGGTCGCGCACCAGGTGGCAGGGCCAGGATCGGGGGCCCCATCCACCACCCTTAGGATCACAGGTCCCCGGCTCCGCCCAAACCAGCCACCCCCGTTGGATGCGCCACTGGGGGCCCTCAGCGCCTCTGCCTTCAGCCAATACGAAACCTGGTGGCAGGCGCATTCGCCGGGGCGTGGGGTCAAGGGTCACACAAGTTGGCCTCGCCAGGTGGCCTGAAGGTGTGAAGCGGCGATGGCGCCAGCGGCGAGGGCCCGGCTGGGGCGCCGATGGGCTGCCCGGGGCCAGGGCGAGGGCTCTGAACAGCAGCTGTGTGCTCGCGGAGCCGGCAGGAGACGGCGGAGGCCGGGGGCGCGCCCGTGTGCCGGTAGGTTGGCGAGCGCCCGGCCGCGCCTACCGCGTCCTCGTGGGGGGCTGCAGCTTTTCGGGGCGCAGGGCGCCCCCGCTTCGTGCTGCCCAGCTCCGGGCCGAGCCCCGCGCCGGCTCGCGGCCGCGCTGGGGGTGGAGCCTCTGCCATCCCGCCTGGAGCTGGAGCGGAAGGAGCGGGCGGCCCCTCCCTCCGCGCGTTCCGCCCGCCGCCGCCGCCGCCGCCGCCGCCGCCGCCGCCGCCGCCGCCGCCGCCGCCGCCGCCGCCGCCGCCGCCGCCGCCACCCCTCCCCGTGCCCTCGGCCTCTTGGAGAAGCTGCCGCGCTGGACGGTGAGACTCCAGGAGGGCGCCCCTCGAGCGGCCGCAGGCACGGGAGGGGGAGGCGACGGGGCGCTGCCCGCCTGGATGGAGGCGCGGAAACGGCGGGGTTGTGGCGGCCCGCGGTAGCCGCACCTCCCCGGCGGGTCGGGGTTGTCCCACAGATCAGGGAGCAGAGGGAGGCTCAGACAGGTCAAGGGACAGGCCCCAGGCCCCACAGCTGGTAGGGGGAGGTACAGTGGGATCCGCACTCGGACGGTCGGCCCCGGAAGTTCTGATGTTAGGACAGCCGGCTGCCAAAGCTCCGGGACCTTGCGGGCCGGCTGGAGTCGGTGGACCAGTGGGAAAGGAAGCCTTAACTGGGGCAGGTACAGGGATGAGCGAGGAGGAGCGGAGGTCCGTACACACTAGGGTGTTTGCACAGGAGGCGTCTGCCTTGACTCAGGTTTGAAAAGATGGCAGCAGAGGGCGACCTGGGGCGGCTTCTCTTGGAGCCAACAGTCAGAAGAGCAAAACGAGGTGCTTGGGATAGGTTCTTGTTGGGGATGCTCGTGGGAATCTCCATGCGGGATGAAAAAGCAGCAGATCGGACCAGTTTGCCTTCTGACTTGTCTGTCAAGGGTAACAAGTGATCTTGAACTGAAAAGGGGAGATCAAGAGAAACGGGGCATTGAAGCTCCAGAGGAATGACAAGTTGCGTTGTTTTTTCCTTAATATTGAGTTGTAAGAGTTATTTCTGTGTGCTGGATAGAGGTCCTTGATCATATACATGATATGTGCAGATATTTTCTGCCAGTCCACGGCTTTTCTTTTGATTTTCTTAAGTGTCCTTTGAAGAGGCAAATGTTTAAATTTTAATGAAATTCA
Organism: Diceros bicornis minor; assembly: GCF_020826845.1. Classification (NCBI taxonomy): domain Eukaryota; kingdom Metazoa; phylum Chordata; class Mammalia; order Perissodactyla; family Rhinocerotidae; genus Diceros; species Diceros bicornis. The sequence goes on along the minus strand of NW_026690882.1, from coordinate 139,134 downwards.
GTTGATCACTTTTTCTGCTGTGGATTGTGTTTTTGGTATGTGTAAGACGTCTTTGCCTAACCCAAGATCACAAAGATAGTTTTCCTATGTTTTCTTGTAGGCGCTTCATAGTTTTAGTTCTTCTGTTTAGGTCTATGAGCCAGCCATTTGAGCTGGTATTTGTGTATGGTGTGGGGTAAGGGCCTTTTTACGTGTGGATGTCCCATTGTCCTAGGATCATTAGTTGAAAGACTATCCTTTCCTTATTGAATTGTTTGGCACCTTTGTCCAAGTCAGTTGCCTGTAAACAGTAAGGGTTTATTTCTGAACTGTTGGTTCTGTTCCGTTGATCTATATGTCTAACCGTATGCTAAAATTATGCTCTTTTGATTACTGTAGCTTTATAATAAATTTTGAACTTGGGAAATGTAAGTCCTCCAGCTTGTTCTTGTTTTTAAAAATTGTTTTGTCTATTCTGAGTCTTTTGATTTTCCACGTAAATGTTAGGATTAACTTGTCAGTTTTTGCAGAAGTACTTGCTGGGATTTTGGTAGGGATTATGTTGAATTTGTAGATTGATTTGGGCACAAATACTCTCTAAAAATTCTTTTGTCTTCCAATCCATGAACGTGGAATCTCTCATTTAAGTAGGTCTTTAATTTCTCTCAAGTATGTTTTGTAGTTTTCAGTACAGAAGTCTTGCATTTCTTTTGTTACAGTTATTCCTAAGCATTTTATCCTTTTTGATGGTATTTTGAATAGAATTCTATTCTCAACTTAATTCTTGGAGCGTTCCTTGCTAGTATATAGAAATACCTTTGGTTTTTGTATATTGACCTTCTATCTTTTGACTTTGCTGAACTTGTATATTAGTTTTATATGTTGTTGTGTATTCCTTAGGATTTTCTACTTACAGGATGGTGTTGTCTGGTTGTCTGTGAATCAAGACAGTTTCACGTCTTCATTTCCAATTTGGATGCCTTTGTTTCTTTCTCTTGCCTAATTGCACTGGGTAGAGCCTTCAGTACAGTGTTGAATTGAAGTGCTGTCCGTGTTCTGTTCCTGATCTTAGGGAGACAGCCTTCAGTCTTTGACCATTGCGGGTGATGCGAGCTGTAAGGTTTTCACAGATGCCTTTCCTCAAGTTGAGGAAGTTCCCTTCTTGTCCTACCTTATGCGGAGTTTCTTTTCTTTTTTAAAATCCTGAAGAGGGACTAGATTCTGTCAAATGCTTTTTGTATATCTGTTGAGGTGATCATGTGATGTTTGTCCTTTATTCTGTGAATAGGATATATTACGTTAGTTGATTGTTGGATGTTAAACCAGCTTGCATTCCTGGGAGAAATTCCTCTTGTTCTTGGACAATAATCCTTTTTCCACTGGGTTGGTTTTGCTAACATCTTATTGAGGATTTTTTTCTTGTGATGTCTTTGACTGATTTTGGTAATAGGATATTCCTGGCCTCATAGAATGAGTTTCTGGAAAAGTTTGTGAAGAATTGGTATTATTCCTTAAGTAGATGTTGGGTTAATTTACCAGTGAAGTAAGTTATCTGGGTCTGGACTTTCCTTGGTAAGAAGAGCTTGTTTTATTCCTAATTTAATTTTTTTAAGCTTGTTTTAGGTATATTAAAATTTCAATTTCTTCTTGAGTCGGCTTGGGTAATGTGTTTCTTTCCAGGAATGTGTTTTTTCTTGTTAGTTATCTAATTTGTTGGCATAAAGTTGTTTCTAGTATTCACTTCTGATCTCCCACAGTTCTGTAGGTTGGTAGTGATCTTCTCTCTTTAGTTCCCAAATCTGGTAATTTGTACTTTCTCTTTTTTGCTTGGTCAGTCTAGCTGAAGAATTGTCAACTTTATTAATGTTTCAAGAACCAAATTTTGGTTGAATTGATTTTCACTGTTGATTTTCTGTTTTCTGTTTGATTGATTTCTAGTTGTATTTTTAGTATTTCCCTTCTTTGCTTGCTTTCGGTTTAGTTTGCTCTTTCTAGTTTCTTAAGGTGGAAGGTTTGCCTATTGTTGAGGTCTTTTTTCTTTTCTCATGTAGGTATTGAAAGCTACATTACAAGCTTTAAACTTTAGTTTAAAGTTTATAATTTTGTCTCTAGGCACTATTTAGCTACAGCCCATAAATTCAGATATGTTGTATTTCTTCTGTCTTCATTTACCTTCATGTAGTTTTCAGTTTTCTTTGGAATTTCTTCTTTGACCCTGGAGTTATTTAGAAGTGTTTACTTTCTAAATATTGATGGCTTTCCTAATTTCTTTATTTGTGGATTTCCAATTTCATTCTCTTGTGGTTAGAGAACATACTTTAATTTCAGTCCTTTTAAATGTATTGAGACTCCTTTTTCGCCTAGCATATGATCTATCCTGGAGAATGTTCCGTGTGTGCTCTAAAAGGATGTGTATTCTGCTGTTGTTTGGGTGCAGTGTTCTAGAGATGTCAGGTCAAGTTGGTTGATAGTTTCTGGGTTAATCTATATTGTTTGCTCCTACTATTATGCACCACCCAGGCAGCTTTAATGTTCGTTATTAGTCTCTCATTGTTTTCAACAGACACCCCAGGAGGAAAGGCTGCTCTGGGTGATATCTGCATCAGGTCAGAAAAATAGAGCCTTGTTAATGGGGTCTTGCAGGGCACCACCAGACAGATGAAATGCGAGTTCTCTGGGAGTGGGGCTTTGAAGTTGTTCCAATCCTTTTCTGCCTCCCCCAGTGGCTGCCAGATTGCTGATTTCCACTGAAATTGTGAGCTGTTGGTGTTGAGGGCTCCTGCAGAGCTGAGGAGAGGTGGATAGGAATAGGTCAGATTAAAATGCCACCAAGCTTGCTGTTCTGACTGAGAGTCAGCTGCTTTCCTGAAGTAAACATCCCCCAGATTGCTTGAAGTCTTTGGTTCTTTGTCAGAGTTTTGAAAAGTGGATTCTGACAGTTTCCCCGTGTTTTTCTTGCTCCACTATTTTCACTGACGTTGCTCAATCCTTGTCCTTTGAATGTAGTTACGGATGTGGTCGGATCACATCTGCCGTTTTGCTCTTTGTTTCTTTATGTCGTTTTTATCTCTCTGCTCTTCCTTTGAGGCCCTCTTTTGTGGTTAATAGGTATTTTTCTAGTGGACCTTTTAAATTCCTTTGTTGGGTGTTTTACTATATTTTGTTTGTTTGTTTAGTAGTTGCTCTTGGGATTAAAATGTGTGTCCTAATTTATCACAATCTGCTTCAGGTTAATAGTGACCTAATCCTGAGGAAACTAACTTTGTTCCAACATTGCTGCATTTCCTCCTCTCGCGTTTGTGTGGTGGTTGTGATATATAGCACATCTTTATACATTTTAAGTCCGACAAAGCAATTTAGGATTATTATTTTATGCAATTGTCTTTTTAATCTCTTAAGGGATGAGGATAATCAAAATATATTTGTGCAATGTTTTATATTTACCTTTATAATTACTCTCACTGATGTTCTTCATTTCTTCTTGTCACTGTTAGTGACCATCTGCTGTCATTTCCCCTCAGCCTGAAGGACTTCTTAAGACAGGTCTGCTAGCAGTGACTTCTCTCAGTCTTTGGTTGGGAATATCTTTATTCCATCTTCAATTTTTTTTAAGTATGTTTTTGTGGGATATAGAATTAACGCTTGGTTGACAATTTCTGTCTTTCAGCACTTTGAATATGTCATTCTACTGGTTTCTGTTCTCCACAGTTTCAGAAGGGAACTGAGCCATTAATCTGATTGTTGTTGCCTTGTACTTGATGAGTCCATTTTCAGTACAGGTCTCACTTTCTTATTTCTTTGCACGTCTTGTATTTTTTTTTGTTAAAAACTGGAATTTTTGATGATATAACAACTCTGGATTGTGGTATTTTTCCCCCTGGGTTTTTTTTTTCTTTTCAATTTTTGGGGGCTTAAGCTATAGCCTCAGCCTCCTCTGCTATGCGTGGCTACTGATGTCTTTGCTCAGGTTTCCTTTTTGTCTCCGTCCCTTTAGTTTTTTTAGCCTGGCTGCTTAAGGGTTGCCCCCTGTCTCCATACCTTTGTGGTCAGGCAATGATTTGGGCAGAGGTTGTGCTCAAACACCTTGAGCTTCTAAGGTTTCTACCCTCTACCTTTGGTTCTGTGTGTAGGTTGGAACCAGATCAAAATTCAGCCTGTTCTCCAGTCTCCTCATCTTTACTTTCCACTGGTGCTCGGGTCTCCTCTGTCCATCCGTGCTGTTGCCCAGGTGGCGTGGGTGTGTGCAGAGCCTTCTGTGGCTCTCTCCTTTCTAGCATCTTCCCATCAAATTTCTGGCTGGTCTGCCTCTCCTCTTGCCCCCAATCAGGATTGCAGTCAGGCTCCTCGAGTTGCGCATTTTCCCTGTTTGTTTCCTACTAGTTTCCTGCTGGGCCTGAGTTTGCATCCTCCAGTTTCAGCACCCAATTTAAGTCTGTCCTTTCTGGCAACAAAGCTGAAGGTTTTCGTGGCCAGCCCTGCCCTGTTCCAACTTCCATGCTAACTGAGCTGGGGTGGACGAACAGCACAAGACAGCAAGTCTGGAAACTCCAGCTGTTCTTACCTGTAGTTCTCGCAGTCTTCTGTGAATGATTCCTCAGTTTCTTTGCCTTTTATTGATTTCCCAGGCTGTGAAGTGGTGTTCTTTAAATAATTTTGTCCATTTTTGTAGTTCTTTATTGGTCAGAGCTTCACTAACTTCTTCACTCCACCATAGTTGGAAGTGCTCTGCTGGCACATTATTATAACACACATTACTGAATGCTGACTCTGTGTCAGGTGTTGTTCGAAGCCTTTTCCCATACTAGCAGATTTAATAACACAGTAGGTGCTCACCAAGTATTTGTTGAGTGTTGAATCAACAGCTACCACAAGCAATGAGAGAAAGCATAGAGTGCTGGGCATCCTCTGTGGACTCGCTTCTTTTCTATGTTTCTTGCCATGTGGTCAGGGGCTGACTCCTGCCTCCCCAGTGGGTCATTTCTGTGGACCCAAGCCGTTCCCAAAGGCCAGGGAACTGAGCTTTTTGACTCACACAGGGGTGCATGTGTATATGTTCCCTGTGAATGTGAGGAGAGAAAATATCACAGGGCAAAAGGAGGGATATGTCACTTTGAGATGACTTGATTAAACAAGTCACCAACAAGTCAAGTTTAAAGGAAATACTTAGCTAGCTTTCTTCCAGAAATGCTGGAATTAAAAAAGAATTATTTTCCTTTGTTTTTTGCACAGGAAGTGTCACCCTGAGCTAACACATGTGCCAGTCTTCCTCTATTTCCTATGTGGGTCGCCGCCCCAGCATGGCCACTGACAAGTGGTGTAGGTCTGCGCCAGAGAACTGATCCCAGGCCACCAAAGCAGAGCACACCAAACTTAACCACTGGGAAGTAGACCACTGGACCGCCCCCCACCCCCCAAAATTCTTCATCTTTGTTCACTATTAGTGGTCAGCTGGCATTTTCCCTAGGAGTAGATTTACGTGTAGTCTCTGAGATTGACTCTGGAGGCCTGTGATGAACTGTAAACAGCTAAGAGACAGTGGGGGCTCATGTGGGTGACCATAGAATTTGTCGTCCAGTTTGTTTGAGAGTGAACGCTGGGACATCAGGTGTAAACTAGGCCTATCCCAGGCCACACGGGGAGGTGCTCACTCTGGGTTTTATGCGAAGGGGGTTAATTCTAAAGCCAGGCTGCCTTTGATTGGCTTCAGCACCACCTAATCCTCAGTTTCCTCACGCGGCCAGTGAAGGTGAGGATTGATAACATCACATGTGGGTGAAACACCCCACAAAGCCGCTGGGCTGTGAATGTGTCACGTTGGATGTAGCTGTGGTATGAATGCTTCTTCATGGCAGGGGTTTGAGAATGTCACAGTGCAGCATGAGGCTCACGGGAGTGCATTCTGGAACCAGACAGCCTCCACTTATTAGCTGTGTGACTGTGTCGGGAAACTTATTTAATCTCTAGGAGCCTCGATTTTCTCCTCTACCGCATACTCCTCCTGCTACCACCAGTAATGATAGTGAGTATATGCCGTCGCTATTACACGTTAAGTCAGGTTCTATTCACTGTAGGGGCTTTAGCTCTATTAACTCATTTAGTCCTCACAACAACCCAATAAGAGAGGTATTGTTCTCAACTCCAATTCACATAGAGGGAAACAGACACAGAGAGGTCAAGCAGTACATCTCAGGTCGCACAGCTGGTCAGAGTCTACCAGCTGTAGACCCCATGGTCTTTCCAAGATTCAAACTAAGGTAATCTTCAATTTAACTGCTCTGTGAGACTGTGTCTTCGTAAACGGGGAAGATCTGATACCTAGACCCTTGGATGAGTGTGAAGATGAAAAGAGACAGTACATCTCAAACACGTAGCACATAGGAAACGTTCCTTAAGTGTTTGTTGCTGTGTTAATACTGTGTGTTCTTGGAGTGGGTGAACAAGCTGCCATTTATTGCTGGAAAAACTGGACGTCCCAGGTCAGTGAGTGCTTTATGGGAACTCTTTTTCAGATTTCACCTGCTGCCTGTGGCCATGGATTCACATTGCTGTCCTCTAAAACCAAGGATGGGACGAAAGTTTGGGGGATGGAACTCAACAGAGAGTCCCAGCTTGGCTTTCACAGGAGCCAGGAAGAGAAAAGTGAAGCTCTCCCCTTGGCTTTCTCTGCTGTGATTGGCTGAGGAAGCTCCCTCTGACTTTCAAGAATCTGATGACATAAACCAAACCATAACAACAAGGATGGAGTCTTGAAAGCCATGTTGTTTGAAACCATCTGGGCTAGATTATTTTTCAGCTCGTTTGGTAAAGGTCATTTGCTGCTAAGTAGGGCTGTTATTTTTTGGCCCCAGAGTGATGACCTTTGTTTCCTCACTTGAGATAGCCTGAGACACTCAACAGTGCCTAGAATGTGGTCTGGGGAAGAAATTCAATGAAAACCTTAAGATGGAGGCTTTATTCCAATTATTTGAAACTGGATTGTAAAAATGTTAGAAATTATTTATGATATTTTAACAAATATACATTAGTCAATGAATAGTATGAGGACAATAAGAAGCATTTTTTAAAATAAAGTGGAATTACCCAGAAGTACATACTGGACAAATCTTTCTTGTCATTTTTTTCGTGTTCCCTCATTTGTATGCAAGTATCTTTTTATATAATTTTGATCACTGTATATTTTGTGTTCTGCCTTCCTTCAGTTAATTTTATATCAGAATTCTTTTACAGTTAGTATTGAAGTCTTGATTGGCTGTATGATGCCACATTACGTTTCTTTTTACCTTTTGTTAGGAACAATTGTAGACATACACAGAAGTGGCTGGAATAGGATAATGCACCCCGTGGGCCGTCGTCAGCTTCTGCCGTCATCAGCACATGACGGTCTTGTTTTACTCATTTCCCTCACCTTCCCCCTCGGCAAATTGGGAACAATCGTCAGATTATTGATTTCATTTATGAATATTTCAATCCGTATCTAAAAAATAAGGACCCCCAAAAAAGTAAATACATCATCACATCTAAAAATAATTAACAATATAATCCCTGAATATCAAATATGTAGTCAGTATTCAAACTGCCTTTTGTCTCCGAACTGTCAATAGATTTTTATTTTAAATTTAAAAATTTATTTGAATCAAGGGCCAGAGAAAGTCTAGGCATGGCAACTGGTTGATAAGACTTTTATAGTCTTTTAAGTCTGTTTTAATCTTTTCTCCTTGATATTTATTTAGTGAAGTCACGTTGTTTATTCTACAGACTTTTCCAGTCTGCAATTTGTTGAATGCATCCCTGTGGTGCCGTTTGTCATGATCCTCTGTCCTCTGTATTTCCTGCCAATTGGTAGTTGGACCTAGAGCCAGATTCCCTTTCGATGTTATGTATTTACTGCTTCGCAGGCCCTTAGGGGTCTATGCAGATAGTAATGGGGGATGTGAATCAGTTTTCAGTATTTTAAAGTACTTCATATTTTCAGCTACTAATATAAGCTAACAACATTGTCCATTTTCTTTGATTTTGCCTAGAATCACATCATCTCATTGAGATAAACCAGATATTTCATGCAGGTAAAAAGTTGTCTGGAAATTATATCATTCACTGATGAATACGAATGGGCAAGTGTATTATTATAACAGTCATAATGCCATTTATTTGGTAGACGAGATCTTTTGAAAGATGGGGATCATAGGAGAAAGTAGGGGATCCTTAGTAAGGAGTATGTTGAGAACCAGTGCATTTGCAGACCTTCTCCTGAACTCTAGCCTCCATTGTAAATATTCAGAAGGTCATCATTTAAAACCTGCAAGAGGCGTTCCCTACATAGACCATCTGGCTTCCTCGGTAGGATTGTAAAGAATAATAAGTTTCTTTAGAGTGACTTCTAAACATCTTTCCCCCTTACTTGCTTATTTAAAAATTAAAATTTTCTATTATGAATAGATGCCATGTTTGCATAATTCAGAATCCTAGAGGCGCAGTAGAACATATGATGAAGACTCTGCTTTCCACCTCTGTCTTCCCAGCACCATGGTTTCTCTGCCTGTAGACAACCTGTGTTAACAGTTTCCAGTTCATCCTTCCAAAGGGATTTAATGCATGTGCAAGCAAATGCATGTGTGTATTCTTTTTACCTCCTTTTATTCTAAGTGCTGTCGTATAATATAGATCCTGTTCTTCACCTTACTGAGAAATCCTAGTGGCTATTGCAGGAAGTGACTATTGCTTTTACTTTCCTGAAGAATTCAAATGGTGTGAAATGACACGTGAAGAGTTTTCTTTAAAAACTAAGAATGCTTTTCCCTAACCCAGTGTGTCATGGAGGCAATGTGGTGCAGTGGGTTGGAGTTGGGGACTGCTCCTCACTCTGCCACTAACTTATGTACCTTGAGTAAGTCTTTCCAATCTCGCTGCGTAACAACGTGAGGATGGGGCAGTGATCTCTCATGTTAGAAATGCTCTGACTCTGCGTCAGTGCACTGACCCCGGTTGTGTTCATTTGAGCGAGGGGAGACGAGTGTGTTTTAGAGCTCTCACCTGTCCCACTGCCTCTGGATAGACCTCAGGAGACACAGGTGTACAAGTCTCCTGTGCCAGAGCCCACTCTCTGGTCCTGACAGACGGTGAAGGAGGTGAATTGACCTGTTGGAGATTGGTGGAGGGTGGGGGGACCACTTTCTTGCCATTGGGCCTGAAGTTGACCATTTGATTGAGCCACATGTGATTTGTGAAGCTGTTGGAATTTCCCGGGGCAAATCAGTAGGATGGCTCAAGAGAGCTGTGTTGGGCAGACCTTGCTGACTCTCTTCTGTTTCTGCACTCTGTGGTTCTTGGGAAATCTCAGGTATTTATAAACATGACAGCGCACACCAGGCAGCCTCATCAAGGCCTCCCTTTGCCGTGAAGTCACTGAGCCAGGCTGCGTATGTAGATGGCTTTTTCTATTGTACTGAGAGAAGGCTGTTTGCTAAGGCTTCCTCCAAGAGAGGGGGTTTCAGAGTCCAGGCTCCTTGGTGACCCTGATCGTCGCCAAAATGTGGTTATCCCAGGGAAAGCCACCTCGACTAAATTTTTCACATTTCATTTTCTGGCTAGGGGTGCTTTGTAGGAAAAGGCCAAGGTGGTGTTTAGGAACTCTTTCCAGAGGGGACTTGGCCTCGAGGGCAGCCCTTTGACAGGTCCAAGGAATGGGGGTGCTGAGGCCTTTCACAGGAGGTACTCGCCTCTTATGGAATTCCTGAGAGGCAGAACGAGGGCTCAGAGGGGAAGCAGAGGGAAAGTACAGGTGGCCCAGTGTGTTGCAGCAGGTCTGCACCCCAGTATGCCTGGAAGTGTGCCTGCACTGGCTGGGAATATTGGAGAAGGAAACCCAGTGGCAGTTGGGTGAGCAGTTGGACTAGGACCACTTTCCAGACCCCCTTCCAGTCCTGACATTCTTGGGTTCCACACACCTGTAGAACTGATTTTATTAGTGGTGGTATTCTTTAGTCTTCAGCCTGGCAAACGGCTATTATGGACAACGTGGAAGGAAGGTGGTGGAAAATGAACTTTACAGGTGAGTTCCCACAAGGACTACCCCTCCCCAAGTTGTGTTGAGCATTAAACATCTCCGGAGTGATTACTGTGTGATAGAGCCACAGAGCAGTACCAAGCAAGGTTCCTCATGCCTGAGAGGAGCAGTGAGCGCTTCCCAGAGAGCTGTGGAGAGTGTTGTTCCATCGCAGGGGGAGCATCAGCCTGGTGCGAGGGCAGGTGCATGAGCATTGATTGGGATACCTGGACTTTCTTTGGATTCACTCTTTATTTTTAACCAAATTGATTAACTTCAAAAATTCCTCTGTTTCAGTTCTATGTCTGTTTGTCTTTAAAAAAATTTCTCTCTAGATCTTCGCATTATGCTGGTGGGTCTAAATACCAGTCTCAACTCTGGCAGCATATTAAAATCACCAAACGATTTTGTTTGTTTTGTGTTACTTTCCCACCTGGGTCTACCTCTGCCTGCTATTTGACCTTGAGAGTTTCCCTGATAGTTATTATGTGTGTGGGGGACCACCAGTTAGGGGTGACAGAGGAGAGACCAGAACCCCACAGTGCTTACTATGACCATATGTCTTGCTTCTACCCAGATTGCCCTCAGTCATTAGCGAAAGTCAGAAAGTCCATAGAAGGCAGGACGTCAGTGGACAGGTGGTCCAGGTAAGAGGCTTGGGCTGAGAGCCACTCATTCTGCCTCCTGGGGCACTTCTAAAAGCGTGAAATTTGGCTGGGGTGATGGCAAATTTGTTAGAGGGATTTTATGAATTAATAAGATGTTTTATAAAAATTATTACCTGCCTTCTATAGGCCAGGATGTATCATAGATCATGGGGTATGAAGTTTGATAATCTTTGGGGGGATAACACTGTTGTGGGAAAGACAGGATAAAAAACTAGCTGTACCCGAGTGTGTCCCGGCACTGTGTGTGTTCCAGGCTGCCTTTATCTTGCTCACCATTTATTCCCACCCCAGGGGCAGTGCCTGGCACATGGTAGATAGCTATAATCAATACTTAAATATGTAAGTGAATGCATCTAGAAAGTGCTATAAGAGTACCAAAAGGGGAATTGTTAAGTCCGTGGGGTGGAATGGAAGGGAGAGAAGGCATCGTGGAGGAGGTGGCAGAGGAATCTACCAGATAGGCCTGGGATGGAGGGTGGGAAAGGTTTCATGGCAGAGGGGAGGGGACTGGTGGAGACTTTAACTGCTGAGAGCATGCGGGGTGGCTGGAGTTTGGCATACTTACAGGGGACTGCTGTGGCATAGGCTGGAAGACAGGTGGAGAGTGAGCGATGCAGGGTTTTCTAGGGTTGGGGGAGGAGGTGATGAAGGCCACTTGGGAAGGCGTGGGGAGAAGGGACATGTGGAGAGACATGTAAAGAGGATTGACCAGATTTGGGGCTTGATAAGAGGTCCAGGGAGTGAGCTAGAAGGAGTGGAGCCTGACTCCACTGGCAAATGAGTGGCTGCTGATGTTCTCAACCCAGATGCGGGAGTCCTAGAGGAGGGGCAGGCTTGGATAGAGTGGGAGGGAGACGCGAGGAGGAGGTAGAGACTGAATTTGCTTTTAAGTTTGCTGTAGAGTGTAGTGCTTCTTGCACAGATTTGAACGTCCCATGGATGCGAGTTCAAGTCCCTGCTTCCCCACATATTAACTGGATGACTTTGGGCAAGTTACCAACCTTCTCTGAGATTCAGTTTCTTCGTAGGTGTTCTTGGTTATTGACTTAGCACAATGCCTGGCATAATAAGCATTTAGTAAACAGTGCTTTTCATTAGGCAGTTAGAAAAGCAGGTCTGGAACTCAGTAGAGTTGTTGGGAGTGGAGATAGCAGTGTAGAGGTGACAAGGAAAGCCTTGGAAATGGATGCAGCCTCCCAGGGGAGCGTGAAGAGGAGGAGAGAAGAGGGCAGAAGACAGACCTTGGAGAAGGATTCCAACACTGAAGGGTAAGCAGTAGGCCTGAGCTAAGGAACAAGATTGGAAGCTACTGGAGAGGCAGAAGAGAGGGATGGGGAAGAGAAAGGCTTGTGGAGGAGGGAGTGGTTCCACAGGGATGGACTGGGATGGAGGAGCTCTTGGGTCTTCTCAGGACATCTGGCCCTTTCCTTTAGCAAGAGCTGCGTCAGTGGAGAGGCAGGCAGAAACCAGGCTGCAGTGGAGTGAGAAAGAATAAGAAGTGGAGGCCGTGTGGAGCCTGCCTGGGCCCGGCCCCCTCGGGGCTCAGGGGTGGTAGGGAATGCTCCCGTGCTTTGGGTCCCTCGAGCGGGACACTGGGCTTCCAAGGATTTCTTCTCCTCAGCCTTCCCTCTGTTCGTCTGATAGGTCGCCAGTGTTCAGGACCATAGTCTGTTCCTAACGGATAAAGGAGAAGTCTATTCTGGTGGATGGGGCGCAGCTGGGCAAACAGGTAATGGACCTTACACCCCCTTGTGATGGTGCAGTATGGAGCTGTGAGCGGTGGGGCTCTCATGGGCTAAAACCACCTGCCTTCATTTGACTCTTACCTCTCTTATCACTTCCTGGGGCCACTGTTCTGTTTGTCCCTTCCCAGTTCCCTCAGCCCTGGCTCCCATGGAAAGGAATGGATAAAGGATTGGGTGGAGGATTAGAGCCACTCCTCAGCAGAGGAGCTGTGAGCCTTTCTCTCAGCAGAGACAGGAAACTGTGTGAGGCTTTCAAAGATAAAACAAGTGTCCCCTAAAAGGAGCTTGATTTTCACTGATTTGAGAAGAATGTGATTAGTGCAGGGAGGAATGATTGAGAAACTTTCTCAAGCTTGTATATTTAACCTTTTTGTGTCTGATATTTGTCTGAAGGGAGGGCCATTCAAAATAAGATTGGATCTTGTGTAAATCCTCAGTAATCCTACCAGCACATGACATCATCTTTGTTCATTGTCTAGTGTTTTCTTCCAGTCCTCCTTCAGATGTGCACATCATTTATACTGTAATCACAGCGTAAGTGTCGTTTTATATGCTTGTTTTATCATTTCCATTTCCACGAAACTTTTTTCCATGTTGGTACAACTATCACAGTTACAGTTTTTAAAATTTGTATGACAGAGCATCAATTTAATTTACCATAATTAATTACTCTTTTAGTTATTTTATTAAATAATTACTTAAGCGTTACCCTGTTGTCAGCTGGCATACTTCTTTGGGGGGCTGGGTGCAGTGGCCATTGGAGATATTATGACATTTGTCTCGTGTGCATACGTAACTTTTTCTTTCATTTGGATTATTGCTCTAGGATAAATCCAAAAAGTGTGTCAAAGGATTAGGATATTTTTATTGTTGTCGGAATATATTGTTAAATTTCTTTCCAGAAGTTTTACCCGTTTATACTGCCAGCAGCAATGGATAGAAGTACAGCTTGAATCATATCCCCACTAGCAATGAGTATTGGCAATTTCAGTGTGCTAATTTCATTACTATGTCAGTTTTTTTATTCTCTCAATTATTTTATTGAGGTCATATTGGGTTATAACATGGTATAAATTTCAGGCATATTTTATTACATCTCAGTTTCTATATCCGCTGCATCATGTTCACCACCAATAGTCTAGTTTTTATCTGTTGCCATACATTGGTGCACCTTTCCCCCTTTTGCCCTCTCCGCACCCCCTTCCTCTCTGGCAACCACTGGTCTGTTCTCCTTCTCCATGTATTTATCTTCCACACATGAGTGAAATCATACAGAGTTTGTCTTTCTCTGTCTGGCTTATTTCGCTTAGCATAATAGCCTCAGGGCCCATCCATGTTGTCACAAATGGCACAATTTTCTCTTTTATATGGCTGAGTAGTATTGCATTATCTATATATATATAGCACATCTTCTTTATCCATTCATCCATTGATGGGCACTTGGGTTGCTTCCACATCTTGGTTATTGTGAATAATGCTATGACGAACATAGGGATGCATAAATCTGTTTGAATTGTTGATTTCCTGTTCTTTGGATAAATACCCAGTAGTGGGATAGCTGGATCATATGGTATTTCTATTTTTAATTTTTTGAGAAATCTCCATACTGTTTTCTGTAGTGGCTGCACCGGTTTGCATTCCCACCAGCAGTGTACGAGGGTTCCCTCTTCTCCACATCCTCTCCAACATTTGTTATTTCTTGTCTTGTTATTTATAGCCATTCTGACGGGTGTGAGGTGATATCTCATTGTAGTTTTGATTTGCATTTCCCTAATAATTAGTGGTGTTGAACATCTTTTCATGTGCCTGTTGGCCCTCTGTATATCTTCTTTGGAAAAATGTCTGTTCATATCCTCTGCCCATTTTTTAATCGGGTGGCTTGGTTTTTTGTTGTTGCGTTATATGAGTTCTTTATATATTTTAGAAATTGATTCCCTGTCTGATACATGATTTGCAGATATTTTCTCCTCATTGGTGGGCTGTCTTTTCATTTTGTTCATGGTTCCCTTTGCCTTGCAGAAGCTTTTTAGTTGGATGTAGTCCCATTTGTTTATTTTTTCTTTTGTTTCCCTTGCCTGAGTAGACATGGTATTCAAAAAGATACTGCTAAGACTGATGTCAGAGAGTGTACTGCGTGTATTTTCTTCTAAGAGTTTTATGGTTTCAGCTCTTACATTCAAGGCTTTAATCCATTTTGAGTTAATTTTTGTGTGTAGTGCGAGATAATGGTCTGCTTTCATTCCTTTGCACATGGCTGCCCAGTTTTCCCAGCACCTTTTATTTATTTGTTTGTTTATTTGTTTGTTTGTTTTTGTGAGTCAGACCAGCCCTGAGCTAATATCTGATGCCAATCTTCCTCTTTTTGCTGAGGAATATCACCTCTGGGCTAACATCTGTGCCCATCTTCCTCTACTTTATATGGGACGCCACCACAGCATGGCTTGACAAGCAGTGCGTTGGTGCGTGCCTGGGATCCGAACCCCGGGCCACCGCAGTGGAGCACGCGCACTTAACCGCTGTGCCACCGGGCCGGCCCGGAACACCTTTTATTGAAGAGACTTTATTTTCTCTATTATATGTTGTTGGCTCCTTTGTGAAAGGTTAGAGGTCCATAGATGTGTGGTTTTTTATCTGTGCTTTCAATTTTGTTCCATTGATTTGTGTGTCTGTTTTTCTGCTGTTTTGATTACTGAAACTTTGCAGTATATTTTGAAGTGAGGGATTGTGATACCTCCAGCTTTGTTCTTTTGTTCTTTTTTTCCTCAGGATTGCTTTGGCTATTTGGGGTCTTTTGTTGTTCCTTATATTTTAGGATTCTATGTTCTATTTCCGTGAAGAATGTCATTGGGATTCTGTCTCCATCCTGGTGACCTGGGGAAGCATGGCCTCCTGCCTGTGCCCTCGAAGAAAGCCTCCCCCTCACTCCTTCCACCACCTCCAGCCAGTCGGGAACCAGGGGCCAGGTGATCCTCACCTGCACACGTGTCCCCACCTTGGGGCTGGAGCTGACCCTGTTAGCTTCACACCATCTCTCCCCAACCATGCGACCACCCAGAACCTGAGCTTCCTGGCTGTGAGACCTGCAGAAAGCCCCCCAGAGGACCCTCAGCTGGAGCTGCAGCCCGCTCTCCTCCACCCACACCCTCATGCCTGTTGGACTGCGCCACCCACCAAGGAGAATCAGGGCATTGTTGGGTCCACCCATCCTGCCTGCACTGGCTTGCCCACGTCCTCCTCATCCCTAGCCCACCCGTGGTACCCCACAGACAGGCAGAGTCACCAGGAATTGCCGAAGCTCTTTACGTGGAACCAGGAAAGTCGATCCAGGGCTGGGAGAGGAAGGGCAGTAGGGGTGGCAGGAGGGGAGAGCAGCCCAGGCCCCAGAGGCAGGAGCTCTGTCCATGTCCTGCAGGAAAGAGGGTTCTGGTGGTGCCGCCCTGGGGCTGCTGTGGAGCTCTGGTGCCCCCTGCCCTAGAAAGGAGGGAGGGTGGGTGAGTCCAGGACAGGGGGAGGTGGGAGGGGCAGACATGGGGCTCTCAGGGCTGCAGGGTGGGGGCAGATGTCGGGTTGCCAAGGGAGTCAGGTGCAAAGCTCTCAGGGGTGCTGCGTGGGGGCAGGATCCCACTACCACCAGGTGCATCGGTATGGTAGGGGACAGGCCCTAGCCCGTTGTTCCTGAGTTACACAGACATTTAGACAAAAGAAGGGAGTCCCTAAATGCCCGGGGAATGATGCTCGGGGACAGACATCCCAAGTGAGGATCCAGTCCCAGAGGGGATCTCAGAACAGACAAATCAGACAGAGATCCCTCCTGTCGGCAGCTTGGGGGGCCCCGGTGCTCTTGACATCCCACTGAATCCAGGACTCTTGTTTGCTTTAAGGGTCACTTACCCTAGTCACCTTCAGGAATGCAGCTTTCTGTAGAAACCAAGGAGAATTCAGGAGTGAGAAGATGCCCTGGACAAGGACACAGACCTCATCGCTGCCGCAGCTCAGACACCGACAGTGAATACCCAGAGTGGGGCCCTGACATCCCTGTGCCATGTCACAGTGCTGATGTCTCCCCTGTGGAGGGGATGGGCGAGGAGGCGGGAGGGTCATGGGGGACAAGGAGGGACACGAGAGACCCAGTGTGACGTGAGGAACCTGGAGGAAACACAGGGAGGCACGCTGGGGACAGAGGGGAATGCAGAGTGGACCCAGGGAACATGGGCAGAATTGTCCTCTTACCCAACTGGACAGGCATGAAGCTGTTCTGTGGCAATCCCTGTGTGGCAGGAATTTCTTCAGGGCTTCCAGGTTCAAGTCGGGATTTCTGCCTGCAGGTGAGGTGACCAGGTTAGCCCGGGCTGTCAGGAATCAGACTCTTGGAGGAGATGACCCCTCCCAGCACTTTGGGGGCTTTGTCCTGGAGCAGCAGAGGCCGGGAGTGGAGGGCTCAGCCTGAAGGTGGGTGCAAAACAGGCACAGAGTAGACAAGCGACCACCCAGCCGACAGGTCGCCAGGAAGGGGGATAGCCATGGGGATACCCAGAGCCACTGAAAGCCCCTGGGGTCCCGGGCCCACTCCCAAAGCCAACCTGCAGGGTCACACCCCTGACCTGGAAGAACCTCGTGACCTGAAGGAACCGTGCTACCCTCTGGCCAGAGAAATCTTGGACTTCCCCCAACCCTGGAGGGTCACTGCCCCGAGAAGGCCTCTCTCAGCAACAGCACACTCCCCCACGCCGACCTGGCCCCACCACCAGGCCCCAGGAAGTCGCACTTTATAGCTGTGGCCCCATCCCCCTTGTGAGTAGTCAGGTCACCGAGGGAGCATGGACTGGCCGTCCCAGGACAGCAAACCATGCCAGGCCCAGAAAGACAGCCACAGGGAGTTCATATTTCCCAGATCCAGGGCTGAAACCAGTTCTACTGGTTTCTGGAAGCGGAGACTGTGGGGCTGGGTCAGGAGAGGCAGATCTCAGAGGACCCGGACAGCAGCCTGTTACTCATGAGTTTTCCCATGCAAATCAGTTTCCCTTGAAGCTGGCCCTCGCAGTAAAAGATGTGGTGGTCCTTCACTGACAGCTCCCGGGTGTCCATATGCCTCTTGCCCCCATCTGTAGACAGACGGAGAGAAAATGGGTCTTGAGTGTCTTCATTCCTGGAGAAAATATTTGAGACCACATTAGGGAACATTTGGTGCCTCTCAGTTCCACCCTCGTGGCACTGGTCCCCCTTCCTGGAAAACAGGAGGCAGGAGAATCTGCACTTGAGAAACATGCTTGAGCCAACCTGAGCTCACCTGGCACATGGGCTTCTGCCCTGGTGTCCCCACAAATTCCACTGTCACCCCCCACAGCCTGGGACTCTGTCCCTTCAAGGTCAGGGGACATTCATTTTACCCACATGCCAAACTGGGATGGGAAGAGGCACCAGGAGGGGCTGCTCTGGGCCACCCCACAGCCTGGGGAGGGGGAGAGGGAGAGGGAGGAGAGAGCTGGACCCTAGGAGGAGGGACACTCACATGAAGGTGAAAATGGCCTCCACGTCTCCACCATCCAGGACAGTAACCATCAAAGGGGACACCTTCCTGGGCCTCTTCTCCTTAGGTAGGTCCTTGTCAACCACCATGGCCTTCACATACCATGTCCCTGTGATCTGAGCAGGGTGGGGGCCGTGAGCCCAGCAAGGGCACGGCCCAGATTCTCCTCCTCACCCCCCTGCCTGCCTCCCCGGTGCACAGGCTGCAGCCATCCCCAGACGTCCCCAGCACCCCGGCTGCAGTCCTCCACAGGCCGGCTTGGTTCCACACATCTGCACCCCAGGGCTCGGTCAGAACAAGCCCAGCACTCAGGGCTCCCAGCCCTAAAGAGAGGCAGGGCTGTCTGAGACCCCACGAATCTCTTTGCTGGGACCAGGCCACAGCTCCCTATGAGTCCACACTTCACAGGACCCTCAGTGCCTTTGGGGTCCCCAGGAGGTCAGTTCAACAGTCCTTGAGCTGAACCTGCTCCCCTGCTTCAGCCTCTGGGCCCAAGGAGCTGCCCTATCTGAAAACACAAGAACAG
Organism: Diceros bicornis minor; assembly: GCF_020826845.1. Lineage (NCBI taxonomy): Eukaryota > Metazoa > Chordata > Mammalia > Perissodactyla > Rhinocerotidae > Diceros > Diceros bicornis. Next base: position 120,647 of record NW_026690882.1, on the reverse strand, counting down.
AGCCCTCCTGCCCCCTCTGACCACTGTCTGCAGGGAGCACAGGGTCAGAACTTTGACCCTGAATGACACCTCCTAGGACAGGGCCCCTGGTCACTGCGCACTCACAGCCAGTCACCATCTTTCGCCTACACCCATCCTCCCCGCCCCTCCCCAGGCTCACACCCTGTCTCACCAAGGGGAAGAACAGGGGGTCCTGGGTCTGCAGGGCCGTGATCAGGCCGAGGGTGGTGGGCAAGAACAGAACCTTCATCTCCAGGGCTTTGCGCTCACAGCCGCCAGCAGGTCACTGGGCGTCTGGAGGAGGCTGTGCGGGCCCCTCACAGGGCTGCCCCTTATACCCAGCTCGGCTCCTGCCCGTGAACACTTGGCACAGACCACACCCCTCCCACCCAGCATCCTGGACAGTCCTGCATCAGGGAAGGTGGACTGTCATGATTGTTGGAACCTGACTTAACCTGACAAGTTAAGTGCCAACCACATAATAAGACTGATCCTGTCATCCCGTTTGCACCTCCAAGGGCGCTCACTCCAGGTGAGCCATCTGGAGGAGGATGTTATCAGAATGGGCAGGTGTGCGTGTCTGCACTACGGTCACAGAGGGAAGGCCAAGGGCTTACTTCCCTCCCTCCCACCCCTGCTCCTCCCAGGAGCCCAGGACTGGACCCTCAGCAAGTTCTCTGGACACGGGCCCCCGCCAGCTGCTGAAGGGAGAGGGACTGAGCTTTAGAACCAAAGAGACACGGCATGTGATCAGCCGAGTCCCACAGGCTCCCCAGAGCCCAGGCTCTCACCACCCTGGGGCCCCTGCATTTGCTCCTCCAGGGACTGGGATGCTCACCCAGATCTTCCTGGGGTGGGGGCACTCTTTTAGGACTCGGGATGAGTTGAAATATCGCCTCCTCAGAGGGGCCTCCCCAGGCCACAGGAGGGAGCGCTTCGTCTACCCTACCCCTTCATTCTGGACCCCGTGGCCGGGCTGTGTTTTCCAGGAAGCACTCATTACTCTCTGAATTGGCTGCTCATTTCTTCACACGTGTGTTCACCGCCCGCCTCCCCTGTTAGAATTTAAGTTCCCCAAAGGTAGAGGCTTGATTCCTGTCTCACAAGGGCGATGCCACTGTATGGGGAGCTCCTCCCACATGCTCGGTGCTCTCAGACCTCTGTTCCCTCAGGAGTAAACCAGTTACTGAGTCTCTCGGAGCCTCAGAGCATTCCTCTCCGACAGGGGACCCACAACTTCTATCGCTTTGATCTCCGTGAGGCTCTGCTGGGACGACGTGTGAAGCCCGCTCCCTTGGCAGGTACAAGGCTCCGTGAACGAGGGCTCCTCCCCTCCGTCTGCCATGGACCAGGTTCCATCAGAGCCTGTCCAAGCCCACACTTGTGCAACTGCCTTAATTTCCATTCTTGCAGAACCCCGGCTCTCCAGAGCACTTTCACCTCCCTCCTCAGCCTTGACCCCCCCCCCCCGTGTCCCTCAAGACAGGCCTCAAATCTCATTCCCTTTGGATAAATGTGCCGAGTGAGGCACAAAGAGGCCACGTGCAGGGCTGTGCTCAGAGTTCATGGCTGATGGCTGAGCATCTCTGGGCATCCGGCTCTGCTGGCCTCAGCCCCGCTGCCTCCTGAGCGAGAACTTGGCCTTCTCCCTCCCTGACCCTGTAGTTCCTGGGCTTGAATCATCTTCCCTGAGAGCCACAGCTGACCCAGAGCCTGTACGCAGGGGCTGGGCCACACAAGGGCACCTTTGTGCCTCTCTGGCCCGGGATTGGACACCACCGTATGTCGCTCATCCCCAAGTACTCCCTGAATAATCATCATGAGCGCTCCCTAATAAGCCCTGGGGGATTGCACTGAGGGTGCGGGCATGACCCAGTGATTAACTCCCAGCTCAGATGGTGCTGCTGAGCAGAGAGCCTGCCCTCCTGGGAGAGGGACAGGGCGAGGCCAGTGTACTTTAGGACCAGAGGTTAGTAAACGTGCTGGAGTCTCTGTATCAGTGTGAGAGCTCTTCCTGTCCCTGTTCTTGTTGACTGTACCACAGAGACCTGGTATTTCCCTTATTATATGGAGTCACTGAAAGAAGCATCTTGTGACATTGACAAATGTAGTTCGTTCCTCGAAAAAGATGGTGGAAGACATGCAGAGATCATTGAGAGTCCAGGCGACCCCGTGAACCCTATACTTGGTGCGATTGGAACTCTTCAGGGGCTGCCCATCATCCACCATCTTGCCCTGTGCCCCAGCAGGTGAACTCTACAGAGTTCTCCAACGGTGTTCCCTTTGGATACTGGATGTGTTCAACTGGTGGTAGACACCACTGGGAGACACCGGGGCAGGAGGAGTGAGCTATCCATGCCCCCGAACCCCATGCCCTGAGGCATTTCTTTGGATGGCTGCATCCCTTTCTGATGGGAGACCCTCACACCAGCCACACCATGAGGACTGCCCCTACTCCACAGCTCTAGCTCTCACCACTTGTGCTGACACTTCTCGCAACTTGTCCTTTGAATCTCAGAGTGGTCTCAGCTTCTCAGTGCTGCTACTTCTCAGGTGCCTCACTAAAGGGGACAAAGTCTGGGCTTTCCTTGGCATTTGGGGGCAAGATGGTCTTGATGGCCCCACCAAACAAACACCAAGTCTAGAGGGCATGCTGGCTGGGACTGAGGGCCATGTGGAAGGGGTAGGAGAGGAGTCAACGTGAATACCGATTAAGGCCGCAAGACCAACTGGAAAATGGGGACTGTAGCTTGTTCCACTAACCGTCTATTTTCATTATTTTAGAGATCATGGTAAGCTCCCACTCTGAAGCCTCAGTTCCAGAATTTGCCAGAACGGCTTGGATTTGGAGCACGAGTGCATCAGTGCAGTGCGAGGGGTGGACTGTGGTTGACAGAGCTGATGACCCACCCCCTCAGCCCAACCGCAGCTGCAGTTCCTGCACAGTGACAGGTTCCCAGCTTCCCACCTCAGTGCCCGCACCCTCTGTTCTTCTCTGCTTCCCCTTACACACGTGGTGAAACCATATGTGCAGGTGAATTCACACACCACGTCACTGGAGATGGTAAGTGATGGGCTAAATGTCCTAAGTTTTTTGTTCTCCATAGGGCAGTCTGAGATGGTTCCACCCTCTTTAATGGAGGGTCTTCAGGAAGACTGAGTCTGAGTTGCCCTGATGGTGACCTTCTCATTAACATACTCTTTATTGGATATTCTGCCTTCCCCATCTCACTTGATCACAGACTTCTGCTTCTAGGACTCTGGGAGAATGAAAGTCTGTGTTTTAGTCAGCTGGTTTGTGGCACTTAGGTACAGCAGCCCAAGGAAACTCATACAAGCCCTAACATATTAATGATTATATCAAATAGAAATGGACTAAATAGAAAAATTAGAAAACAGGGATTGGCAGAGTAGACTAGAAACCTTGATACAACCATATGCTGTCTTCAAAATCTTACTTTGATAGAGGCAAGTTGGAAGTAAAAGCATAGAATACAGAAAATAAACAAAATAATAAGGGAATTATGGTGCCAGTTATCAATGGATTGCCTCTGTGTAACAACATCAGTGTGTTGCCCTCCATTGTCTGTTCTGCAATAATGGAGCTGGACCCAATAGGCATGTCTCTTTTGCACCTGGCAGAGCTTAAGCTTTGTTAGAGAAGGTTTAGGACAAAGGGCCTTCCTTCCTAATTCTGGGGTGCTTCCATTTTTTCCTTTTTCTTTCTCCTGCAGTACAAGCAGCCGTGGCACAATTCAGGGATGTCCACAGGGACTCATCCACAGTGGGTGATCCATGTTGGGTTCAGTGGATCCCCTTGGATGGCTTCCTAGGGAGATTCAACAGCACCTCCACAAGTGGAATCCCAGTGAATCCTATAGCATCCCAGCCTCAGCCCACCTGCCCCTGGGAGGGCACAGGCTTTCCTATTTGCCAGTCTCAGCCTGCTGTTCCCTACCTGCCGAGCTCTGCCCTGACCAGGGACCAGTACTGGCCTTGGGAAGCATGACAGTCTTCTGCCCCATCCCTGTGCTGCCTGAACACAGCCTTGGCGAGGGGGTCTCCTCCCAAATTTGTTTCTTTCTTAACTACTTTGCTGTAATTCTGGGCTATTCTCTATAGTTCTCTTTGAACATTTATAGTTAATTGTTCATTATATAAACTATCCCTGCTCAATCTATTGATTGGTTTCCTTGTCCTGATTGAACACTGATTCTCATAATTATACATTATTTTATAGGGTTTTAGCGCTAAGGGGAAAAATCAAAGGCGAACAAGTTGGATAGGGAGCATCAGGGCAAGGGGGTAGTTTGTATTTTAAATGACATGGTCGATACAGCGTCACCAAGATGACATTTGAACACAGAATTAAAGATAGTGTAGAAAATGAGGCATGAAATCATCATGTGGAGGAGGACTCCAAGTGGAAGGAGCAAACAGTGCAAGTCTTCAGGTGGGAGAGTGCCTGGCATGTACCAGGAGCACAGTGGAGGGCAGAGGGACTGGAGCAAATGATACAGGAGACGACTGGCCAAAGATGATGTCAGAGAGAGGGTGGGACCGATTGTGTTCGGCTTGTAGTCCATCATAAGGACTTCAACTTTGACCCTGAGAGAAATGGAGAACCCCTGGAGAGATTTTACAATGTCAGCGTGTGATTATTGGTTTTAAAGGGTCACTCCAATTGCTGCCATGAGGATAGATTGGGGGAGGCCAATATAGAGGCAGAGAAAAGTTAGACGGCTACTGCAATAATCCAGGCCAGAACAATGACACAATGTGGTGTACCCAGCCATCAGGGAGTAACAGACTATGGACTTACATTCCAACACAAACAAAGAAAAAGCTGGTCAAAATACATGATATGATTGTTTCACTAATGACCAGTGTACATATGCAGTGGGTGAAAGTCCACAAGGGCAGAAAAACACAACCTTCATGTAAAGAAAACTTTTAAGCAATTGAAAGTTAAACTACCCCCAACAATCACAGATTCTAGAATTAGTTTAGATGCCAAGACAATGAGGAGGGAATAATCTTTCAACAAGTAGTGCTGGGACAACTGGAGATCCACATGTGAAAGAATAAAGGTGAACCCCTACCTCACACCACATACAAAAATGTTACATCTTCTTACAATCAAAGATGTAAATGGAAGACCTAAAACTATAAAGCTCTTAGAAGGAAACATGGCCCTGGATTAGGCAATCGTTTCTTAGGTGTAGCACCCAAAGTGTAGGGAACCAAAGAGAAAACAGATCACTTAAACTTCACCAAAAGGAGTACTTGAGTGCGTCGAAAGATGCTATCAAGAATGTGAAAAGACAGATCACGAAAGGGGAGAATGTATTTGCAAATCGTTACATGTCTGATAAGGATCTACTATTGAGAATATATAATATAGTCTTACTTCTCAACAATAAAAATACACATGGCCCAATGAAAAATGGGCAATGCATTTGGATAGGCATTTCTCCACAGGAAATAGATGCCTGTCTGGTGTTGTGGTGTCCTGGCCTGAGGCTGCAGTTCCTGTGCTGGCCATCAGGTGGCAGCCTCCTGTGTCTGTGGTGCCCACTGAGCTTTGCTGGAGCAACTGGAGAAAGGAGGAGTCATGCAGAAGTCATGCCAACCCTCCCCTACCTCAGGACCCACTTGCACCTCCTATTACTAGCGTTCATCTCCACCATCGGAGCAGGTCAAAAGCAGGAAGGAGGGATCCAAGATACCCCTTTTTGTTCATGCAGCAGCTATGTGCCAAGCCCTCACCCTGAGCCAGGAGCCCTGGTGGGCCCAAGGGTAGTGCTGAAATCTACCCAGCAGTCCCTGCCAACCAGGAGCTCAGTCTGCAGAGAGATGGACGAAAACACAAAATCAGAGACACGTGAAAGAGAAGAGCATGGACTGGAATGAAAATAAAGAGAGTCCTGCAGGGAGGGCTGGGGTCTCACTGGGTAGGAGGGTCTGAAAGGCCTGACAGAGGTGACATTTGCTGTGACCAGAATGACAGGAGGACCCAGCGCTGCACTCACCTGTGATCAGCGTGCCAGGGAAAGGGCACTGCTGGTGCGGAGACACGCAGGCAGAAATGAGTTTGGCCAGAGGAGGTTAGAGAGGTGGGCACTGTGGCTGCAGAGAGCCTGGAGGGGAGAGGAGGGAGGGGGCAGGCCAGACCCGGGAGCTGGGAGATGGTGTGAGGTGTCTGCTTCTCTCTGACAACTAACTCTGCTCCCCACCCTGCATCTTTAAACCACAAATATTCCCTCTCTCTCCATCTCTGTGGACCAGGAATCCTGCACAATTGAGCTGGAGCCTCTGCTCATGGCGTCATCCAGGTTGGGGCTGTGGCCTCCACTGAGGCTGGACCAGGGTGAGATGTGCTGTCAAGCTAACTACCATGGGCGTGGTCAGGATCAGCTGGACTGAGAGCAGAGCTCCTTTCTGTCTGTTGGCCAGGGCTCTCCCTCGGTTGTCTCCTGTGTGGGCCTCTGCATAAGGGAGCTCAGCACGTCCATGTGTGTCCCCAGGTCCAGGGTAAGACAGACTGAGACAGGGAAACAAGAGGAGAGGGAAGAGGGAACACAAGAGTGCGAGTGAGAGGGAACGACGGCCTCGGTGATGGAATCTGGGAAGGGACGTCCTGTCACTTGTGCTGGGTCTTCTGGTCAGAAGCCAGTCCCTAAGCAGTCAGTGGTCCACAGGGACGTATAGAACAGGCAGGGAGATCATCCCTGCAGGGGCACGCTGACCTTGACTCGAGGGTCCTGGTGGTGAAAGGCTCCCTTCCTACCTGGGCTCATCCTGCGTTGAGCTCAGATCCTCTTCCCAGGGAGTGTTGCTCCTCGGGGCCCAGGTGTGGTCTCCTGGGTTCCCTGGGCTCCTGTCTCCTCCAGGAGGGAGATGTACACTGAGGGGGCTGAGGCCAGAGCAAGCAGGGACCACTCCCCCCTCCCAGCTCATTTGCTTCCTTCCCCAGGAGGGCCGACTCCTCAGGAGCCTCTCCTCACTGCTCACCATCTTCTCTGCTCTGAGAGCACCTCGTTCAGTCTCAGAAGAAGACCTGGGGAGAAGTTTCCAGGTGGGAAGGCCTCTCTCCATGGGAGCCCCAGAGTGGACAGGGACCTTCCACAGGGCTGGGCATTGTCCCCTCAGTCAACTTGGACTTCCTTGGAGGCAGCAACCCCTGGGGGCAGGGCCTAGGCTGGTGGCAGGTCTCTAAGCGTCCCCACAATCCCCATCTGCCTGGTCTCTCCTGATTGGGCACAGGCCTGCACAAGCACACAAACTTTCATACCCCTGGGGTTATGTGCATCCCATCAAGGTCGCTGTGTCTATCTCATTGTGTGGTTGTCCATCTCACCTTGCTGGCTGATTCATTGCTCTGTTCTAGATCCAACCTCAGGCGGCTACAAAGTTGACCTTCCACGTCAGCTTGCCACTGAGATGGCTACTGTTTCCAGAAATGCTTAGGGGCTGGGCATTGCCCAACCATGGCGAAATCAAGTGGGCAAACTCTGACAGTGAAGCCATCCCCCTTCAGGCTTGCCCCGCTCACAGGGCCGTCACACTGAGGATAGGAGGACGGGACCTGCCCTGGGCAAAAACACCACAACTCTCACTGTCCTTCCCTCAGCTTCAAATGCTCCTCAGTTGGTTGTATTTATTTGGTCTCTTCCCAGTGGCCTGACCTGGTTGTGTTCTGACAGCGTGTCCAGTGTGATCATTGCTTTCTGGGAAGAGGATTGGCTGAATTACTCACTCCACCATTTGGTGTGTCCTGCCGCCCCACCCCAATCACGTTCTGAAGGTGCGTCCTTTCAGCAATCTGAGGACCCAAGATTGTGAGTCTGTGTCCTGGAGGGATTTTGAGAAGAGCTGGTGGGATGGCAGTATTGCAAAGCATAAAGTCTTGCTTCCAGAAAGCTCTCTGGGATCCTCAGCATCTTGCTGTTTTGGAGTCAAAGCCCTGAGACCTTTAAAAAGCCAGCAATGTTAGAACATGGGAGGACAAACAAAAGTCTCTTGGCTCCAAAACCAAATAAAAATATTCTGAATTTCTAGTAACCTGAGATGAGAGGAAAGGAATTGGGAGTGTGGAGTGGAGGGGCGGTTTGGTCCAACCACGCATCTGGGAGGAGAAATGCCATGCAGAGCAGCCTTTCTGTGGGCATAAGGGTGAGACATGTGTGCAGACCCCTGCTGCACACATTGCTGCTGCTGCCCCTCAGCTCCCTCAGCCCACTTGAGTCCCTGCAGTCCCTGGGAGCCAGTCCCCAGCAGGCACACAGTGTCCCCCTGGAGCACCTGCATCCACTCTCTGCCTGAGGGCTCTCTCTTGCACTGGGAGCTTCCTCTCCTGCAAGCCTGTGCCAGCCTGTAGCACAGAAGCCTTCATGACTCGGGGTAAACCCTCCACCCACGGGGACAGAGACAGTCCAGGTGGAATCTCGTCTCCCAACAGGACTAGGATGGATGGTCACCTCAGTGCTCCCTCGTCAGGCCCCGCACTGGCTCTCCTCCTCCAGGATCCCTTCCCCATGGCCTCCCTCGGGCCTCATCCATCACCTGCAAACAAACCACTTGCCCTACATCCTTGTCTGCTTTGGGGGCCCAAGCCCTGCCGAGACTCCACGCTGGCTGTGACTTGCAGCAGGTCATCTAGCCTTCTGGACTTGAGCTTCCTCACCTGTAAGATGGAGACAAAAGGCCTGCCTCCCGGAGTCATCAGAGGAGACACAGCGTGGGAAGATGCAAACCGCTGCAAAGAAGGATGCCAGGTGATCACCCAGTGAAAACACCAACCTTGCCAAAGAAACAAGAGCTCGTGAGGCTGAGGGAGGAACGGGGGCAGCCTGTCCAAACAACGTGGAGAGTCACTGACGAGTGTGGCCATGCAGGGTAGGCCCCCGAACAGTGGAAGAGCCATTCGACAAGGAGGGTGACAGGACAGAGGCTTCCAAGGAGAAATATTTAAGTGTTGGAGGATCACAGAGGCCTTAGGAAAATCGTGAGGCCCTGGAAAATGTTTACTGAAATGCTATTATTGGCCAGAAAAATGTGTTACAAATACTCAGTCCACTCTGGATTACTTCTCATTGGTTGTAGGAATGAGTGCACACTTGTGATTAGAACCCACATTTTGTTAAATATAGGATATCTTTATTTTTCTTAACTTTTAATTATTTTTTTTTTGTCCATGAAGTGCCAAGCATGGGTTTTCTCCATTCTTCTCTATGCATGGGTGGCCTCTACTTTCAGAAGTGGATTCCTGGTGCTCATCACCCCTGCTAACCCGAGGGACAGCCCTCTTTCAGGTCACACAGTGGATGTGAGCTCCAGGTGGGCAGTGACCACGTCGGGTCATACTGGTGAAGTTACAGTGCTCGGCCCATGGCAGGGACCAGCGCATATTGGCTGAATGAGTGAGTGAAACAATGAACGAATGCATGAATGAGTACATGAGTGCAGGAGTGAGTGAGTGAGCTAATGAGTGAAGGAATGACTGGGTGAATGAAGCAATAAGTGAATAAACCACAGAAGCTGGATCCACAAAGGAGGAGACTTTATCTGTGGCGGGCTCACAGGGCGTCACAGCACAAGCCCTGGACGGTGGCATGGAGCATGTCCAGCTGTCCTTCCAGCGCTGAGCCTCCATCACCTGCAAAACAGCGTGGTCCTGGATCTTCTTCAGCTCCTCCTCAAACAATGCTGAATGTTCCCGGGAGCAGGGCAGCAGGAAGGGAACCTGAGGAGGGACTTCCCAGACCCTGCGCCCTGGAGGACCACTGTGACAGTCTGGCAGGGGGCTCTTAACTCGCTCCAGGCACCAGGCTAGAGATGCTCAAGCCATTCCTCAGGGAAGTCTCCCAACAGCCCATCAGTAGGCCAAGTTATTTCCTCATTGTACAGATGGGGAAACTGAGGCTGAGAGCCTCACCTGCATCACCAGCTAGAAAGAGGCTGAGTAGGGACTAGGACCCCTGTTTCTCTGACTTGGGATCATTCCAAACCACTGTCCTGTGCTGCGGCCTCCTCAGGCTCAGGGGTCCTGGCCTCCCTGGGGCCTGCACCCTTCTGGCCTCCAGCCATCACTGAACTAAAGGCACAGGGTCACTCCATCTGCTTGGGGCTGGGTATGGTGGCCGGGGAATGGCCAGCCGTGGGCGCTGTGGGCTCTCCCAGTACTAAGGACCAGCCTATCCCCGCACAGAGTGAGGTCTCTCTGGGCATCAGGACCAACAGTTCTCAGAACTTTAAGGAAAAGAGGTCCCTCCCTGAGCATGTGGGAGCCCTTCTCAGGCAGGCCCCATGGGGTCTAAGAGGCACTGGGTTCAAACCCCGGCTCTGCCACTCTGCAGGGCACAGAGGGGGCAAGTCTCTTTGAGCCTCAGTTTCCTCATCAGTGAAATGAAAACAATAATTGCTCCTCCCCCAAGGAGTTGTGGGGAGGATTCAAGGAGATAGCTCAAGAGGAGAACAGAGGCCCCGGTAAGTGCTCATCACAGTGAGCTGTTCCTGCTGATGTCACCCCACTGAGAGCCCCCTGGGGCCCTTCGCCTTTGCCCACTCTGATCTCCTACCAGGCATGCCCAACTCGCTCTGACTCCGCTGTTCCTCTGGAATGCCTTTCTCCACCCCATCTCGTCCCACGGCAGTCAGCCAGCCAGGTGGGGATCCAGGACCCAGCCCCATCTCTCCTCCCGTGATTCCTCTTCATTAGAGCTAGTAGCTGTTGAGATCTGAGAAGGTGCAGGGCACTCCAGGTGCAGCCTCAGCGAACTTGTCTGACACCACCATGAAAGGTCGGCTGCCACCCCACTTCACAGGTGAGGAAACCGAGGCTCCAATGGCAGTGCCTCTCCGAGGTCACCAGGGCTCTCTCCCTCATCTCCACTGAGCAGGGCCCCTCCATCGCAGAGGCTGAATGTGCTGGATATGTGGGATGGGGCTGGCACAGTGCTGAGGCAGCCAGCACTCATGGAAGACCCTGAGATGTGCTTTGTGCACAATGACCTTCTCCAAAGCCTCCAGCCCCGTGCTCTGACCTTCGGCACCTTCTATGACACCTCCACTGTGTCTTGTCAAAGTCACTTCTGCTCACACAAGCTCAAGTGGGTCCTGCTCTTGCAACTGAGAACTCCCCCTGGAGGGAGCATGTTCAAAGAGGTCCCTGTGACTCACTGCACTGCCCTAGATGTGCTTTCCCTACTGAGGATGGGGCTCTGTGCTTGGAGGGAGAGGGAGCAGGCAGGAGTGTCCAGACCCTCATCATCATCTGTCCTGGATGGCAGGCCGGGCTGCTCAGCTCAGGTGAGTTAGGGAGCAGGAGGGGCATGGGCAAGGCCAAAGCGCAGTCAGGTGTGGTAGGGGCGGGGCCGGGGGTGAGGGGAGTGGCAGGGACAGAAGCAACAGGTGCGGGGCCTTCCAGCTGGGCAGGTCACCCCAGGTACCTTCATCCCCTGCATCCTAGCTGCTCCTCCTTCTCCCTCCCTCCCTCAGGTCTCTGCTTCAGGGTCTCTGGACTCCCTGTTCCCAAACAAGATCACAGCGTAGAAGGAGACCTTGGGTGTCAGAGACTGTGACCAACACCTTAACATCACGTTTACATTATGAGCCAGAATCGCCACCTCTAGGTATCGGCCCTAAAGAAGTAGAGATTTATGGATGCAGGTGGTCCTTTCAGCACGATGACAGGGGTGAAAAATCAGAAATGATCCGTGTTGCCCAACAGAGGCTCTTTGGAAATTCTGAGGCTGACGCAGAGGAGGAAGAGGATTGACTGGCCAGGGTCCAGCCCTGGGGAAATCAGGTTCCAGAAGAGCACACTCCCTGCAGTCCTTCCCACACGATAGCCGCAAGTGCACACCCACACACACTTGCACATAGACATACCCATGTGCATACAGATGCACACAGCTGAATGGGCACATGCACTCACATGCACACACACGTGCATACAAGGGCAAAGGACTGAAACGGTGAACACTGCCTGTTAAGGGCACTCCTGAGTTTCCACTTAATTCTTAATTCCCTTAGAATTCATTCTTTTACTATAATAAAAGTTCATTATCTTTGTAATAATAACCTTTACAAAGAAAAACGAAATAATGTACTTCAGTCCAAAGATGAGTGATAAATGGATAACATTAACCATGTGATTTTAATCTTGTTAGTATTAGGAGAGGAATAGAGGCACATTCTATCAAGTTGAAACATCACGCAGGCCCCTAAAGGTGAAGAGAAGCGAGTGGCAATTCCCCTCCCCAGAGGTGAACCCCATGGACAATTTGGTGCGTATCTCTCTGGCTCTGTCTCTCTCTTTCTGTCTGTCTGTCTCTGTCTCTCTCTCACACACAGATTCATTTTCGTAGATGCGTGTCTCCCGGCTGATATCACATATACATGGTCTTACAGATGCGACGGATGGATCCCATCGCCTCACCATGGACAGTAGCGTTCCTTACAATTGCTTGCTATTGCAAACAGTGCTGTGATGAATACTCTGGAAAATACATCTTTGAAAAGTTGGGCAGTCATGTCTGTGGGATGAAGTCCTGGGATCAGCACCGCCAACACAGGCGTGCCCCTGGGGACTGCGATGTGTCCTGCAGGGTGGTCTCCAGAGAGGAGTGTCCTTTAACACTTGTCTCTAGGGGTCTACTGGGGCCTCTGCTTGCTCACATTGTCACCAGTCGTCACCACACTGGAACCCAGCCCGTATGATGGGGTCCAGTGCCCTCGCCACAGTGTCTCCATGTGCGCGTCTCCTCCTCGGGGTGCTCGAGCATCTCTGACACATGCTGCCCCTGTGTATCACGTCTCGTTGGCGTTCAATGTGTTTGCTCTTTATCTCTTTTTAAAACTCTGACTTTCGAGCATTTTTTTGGACCCCAAGGATGCGTTACCTTTCCCTGGCCTTGTGTTATGAGGAATACTTTCCGGTTTGTGGTTTGTCTTTCCAGCTTGCTACCCATTCTGGTTTTTGTTTTGGCCTCAGAAAGAGCAACGCGTTTCGTGTGTGGCTTCTGGCTCTGGTGTCCCACTTAGAACAGCAGTCTGTACCCCAAGATTATGCACATATTTACCAAAAGGGCTTTCTTTGATACATCAAATCTAGACTCACTCTGGGATTTTCCTATCAAATTAGAGAAATTCTATTTCAAATAAAAACAGAAAAGGAAAACCTATCAGGCTGTGTGAAAATAAATGGGAAGACACACATGGCCACCTACGGCATGATTTCACTTATAGGAAACATCCTGAACAGATTTAAAAAAAAACAAAAAACCAGTGACCGAAAACAGATTAGGAGTTGCCAGGGCCTGAGGGAGAAAGTGGGAGTGAGTGCTTTTAGAACAGGGTGTTCTTTTGGAGAATGAAATATTCTAAACCCATACAGCGGTGATGTCTGCACAGCATTGTGAATGTACTTAATGCTCATGAAGTGTACAATTTAAAATGAAAAACATTAAAGAGTTAAAAGACGAAAGTGAAATTTATTTTAAATGATCAAGATATAAACAATAAAAGAAAATCAATGTAAGAAACCAAGAAATAGAGAAACACAATTAGGAGGGTGGGGAAGGAAATTTGTGGTAAGGGAGTAGGTGGAATAGATGGGACTGGAGGTGCTAATGAGGGAGGGTCTAGAGCCAGCTCTCCCAGGCCGCAGAGATTGGCCTCAGCTGCCTCCCTGTCTCCTACAGGCGCCTGTGCAAGGGATGGCTCTCCCTGCACTGAGGCTGGGCCCTCAGCTGCCTCCTGTTCTCCTGCAGGAGCCTGTGCAGGGGATGGCTCTCCCTGCGCGGAGGCTGGGCCCTCAGCTGCCTCCTCATCTCCTGCAGGAGGCTGTGCAGGGGATGGCTCTCCCTGCACAGAGGTTTGCGCCTCTTCTGCCTCCTGGTATCCTACAGGAGCCTGTGCATGGGATGGCACTCCCTGCATGGAGGCTTGGGCTTCAGCTGCCTCCTGGTCTGCTGCAGGACATGGTAGATATGATTGTTCTCCCGGGATTGAGGCTGCGTCCTCTGGTGGCTCTGAGGGTTTTATCACTGTCACTGCAGACCCTCTCCCGGTAGCTGCTGATCCAGTCCTGTGGGACACAGGCACCTCCATCGGGGAGATGGATGGAATATCCCCTTCCACCAGCTCCACGCTGATCTGTCTGGAGCTCTGCAAAGACAGTGACTGGCTCCGTCCCAGAGGCATCAGAGCCCTGCCCCGCTGTCCTTACTGCTGCTTCTGCCCTCTGGACCTAATTCTCCCAGATCAGGCACACACCTGTGTCTGCACAGTATTCCACCCCTGAGGAAAGACCTACACCTCAGGGGCTTGGGATAAACCTCAGGCAGAAGGGCGCCACCCCTGTAATCCACATCCCACTCAGCCGGCCTTGACCTGAGCTTTGAACCTGACCGACCGCCCCAGGCTTTTGACACCTCACCGACAGCTCCTGCTCATGGTGGTCCACCCACATGAACCCACCCTTCCAGGCACACATGGGGAGGGGATGTAGGACTGCCCAGATGGGACCACAGTGGTAGCCTGGTTTGGAATGGCCTTCCCTGGGCCTCCCGGTGTTACCTTTCCGTCCCTCCGGGTAAAGGGCCAGAGCCGTCGGCCGTGAGAGGGGCACCAGCATCTGCATCGGTCTTTGGGGGCTTTCCTGGGTCTCCGCCCCCTGGTCATTGGGAAGCAGCAACTAAACATGTTGCTCCTTCTAGACAAGTGCTAGACAAGTGAGCTCGCTTGGGGCTGCGTTTAGGATGTGGGTGCCTCGTTACCAGGGTTCCAAGTTCTGTTGGGCTTTATGAGGTCACTTCCTGGGATCTACTTACCTAAGCTTCCTCCTCACACAAGACTTTCCTAAGGCCCCCCCCGGGCTGCTGACTGCTCACTCTCCATCTCCATACCCTGTCCAGACACAGTCACACCAACACAGTCCACCCCACAGCCTCTGGGGAGGTCTGGATGCAACCGGGGCCCCAGCTTTGAGGACACAGAGTTGAATTCAGTCCCGCTCCTGCTTCTTGCCAGTGATGTCACCCTGGACAACGTTGCGCCTCTCAGGGCCTCCCCTCTCAGGGTCTCTCCTGTGTTCCTGTCCCTCTCTGTGTAGTGGGGGTCATTCTAGCATCTACTTCCTAGGGATGTCATCAGGTGTATAGACCTAGAGATCCCTTCAGAGTCTGTGAATCCCGTGGGATGCTCCCACACGTATCTACTGCACAGACTTGGCAGTGACAGGATTACAGAAAGGGCTGGCTGTGGCAGAGAATACAACGCAAAGAGGCTTGGGTCTCCTGGGCGTCTGGGAGAGGCACTTCCCCTCTTGCCAGTTTCCCAGTGTCCCATGGAGGGTTGAAATGAAATGACGTTCAGACATCATCTCCTTCTGGCTCGCAACCCTCCAGGGCCTCCTGTTATGTTTAGACTCAGGTCCAAGTGACCGAGTGGCGGTCATCTCAGCCTATGTGGTGGGCAGCCCCCATAATGGCTCCCAGAGTTCCCGCTTCCTAGGCACACATCCTATGGAATCCCCGCTCCTCAGTGAGAATGGAATTTGCGGCTGGCTTCTAACCAATAGAATAGGGCCAAGTGATGGGATGTCACTTCCACGGTCGGCTTAACGAAAAGTCTGTGACTTCTGCCTGCTTCTTTCTCTCCTGTGTTCATTCTCTCTCTCTGTCTCTGTCTCTCTCTGTCTCTGTCTCCCTGTCTCTGTGTCTCTGGCTGTCTGTATCTCTCTTGGTCTCTCCCTGTCTCTCTGTCTCTCTCTTTGTCTCTCCTCTCTGTCTCCCTGTCTCTGTCTGTGTCTCCTCTCTTTGTCTCTCCTACCCATCTTTCTATCTCTGTGTGTCTCTGTCTCTCTTTCTCTCTCTCTTCCGTCTCTCTGATCCACTATTCAGGAGAAGCCAGATCAGATATTATGAGCTTCCTTCTCTATGGCACCCCCTAATGCAAAGAACTGGCAGAGGGTCCCGGCCCACAGACAGAAATGGTCTGAAACCCCCCATCCAAACTGAATCCTACCACTGCCCCGATACTTGTGAATGATCTCCGAGATGGCTCCTGCCTCTATCGAGCTTCAGTTGAGAACACAGCACAAGCCTCCTGCTAGACCTTGACGGGGAGCCTCCCAGCTGACCTGAGCCTGGACCCTGGTAGAGACACTGTCAGATGCTCAATGATAGGTCCCGTAAGTGCTAAGTGAGGCTAATGATGTCACCCAGCATCGACAGCTAGTACCTCCTTCCAGGCCTGGGTCTGGCCCTGCCATCCTCTCTCCCTCACTTCTCTCCTCCCCAGCTCACTCTCGCCACACTGGCTCTTTTCTCCCCTCCTCTCTCGTCAAATTCTCTTCTGCCTCCAAGTCTCTGTGCCTTTGAGCTTCCCCCCAGCATGCTGTTTGCAGACAGATGCAGGGCTGGTTCCTCTTGTCCTTCTGCTCAGGGCACAATTGTCCCCAGGGGGGCCGTTACACCCACCTAGGGGCTCCAGGCCCTCCCTCCTCCAGCACCCTGCTTCATTGCCCTGTAGCACATGCTCTTCTTTTTCGTATGGATTTGTTCATGATTTTGTCCCTTCCACCTCTAGGCTGTGAGCTCCTGAAGCACAGGG
Organism: Diceros bicornis minor; assembly: GCF_020826845.1. NCBI lineage: Eukaryota > Metazoa > Chordata > Mammalia > Perissodactyla > Rhinocerotidae > Diceros > Diceros bicornis. The sequence goes on along the minus strand of NW_026690882.1, from coordinate 104,027 downwards.
ACCATGTGGGTGCTTTCAGCACTGCCCTCAGGACTAACATGGGCCCTGCTCAGGGTGAGTGCTGGGGCGACAGTAGCTGACAGAATCATGGGAGGATCTCAGAGTCCCCTCCCGCCTCTGAGCAGCTCCCATTGTGGACGTGGATGCCAGTAATCAAAGGTGCCTGTTGCTTTGGACAGGGGAACACCCAGAACGAGCCTTGGGCGTCCCTTCCCTGCTCCACTTGCTTCATTGAGCACGAGTGGACACAGGACACCCCTGGTGGTCAGCCCCAGCCTTGCAGCCCCAGGCAGGAAAGCAGAAAGCAAAACACACACCTTTCTTTGTTTCGGGTCCTCAAGGTAATGGTGCTGCCAGGGCCGAGGACGCAAAGGAGCAGGACCTGTGGGCTCCAGGATGGACGTGAGGGACCTCAGAAGCCTCTCTTGCTCCCCACTTTCCTTACACTGGCCCTGGCATGTCCCGTTGACTCACAAGGCCTCCTCACCCCAGCCAGGGCAATGACTCCACCTCACTTCCAAAGGAGGCCCCCGAGGCTCCGACACGGATGGCCTTGTCCCTGGTCCCCAGACAAGTCGACCAGTGTACTGCCATGTTCTGCACTGCCCGGGGCCCCAGTCCCCAAGCACTCAGGCTTCCCTCTCTTCAGAAAGACCTCGAGGGAATTGAATGCATTTTACAAGGACTCAGAGAACAGTGGGTCATGGATGGAAAACGAAGGTCAATAGACTCTTCTACAAGCCTGTGGGACCCTTAGAGTCACCCCATCTATGCTCCCCAATTTACAGAGGCCTAACATCAGGCCTTCTCTTGTAGTTCCTCCCCTCTAGGGGATTACATCCTAGTTCCCGTTGCCCAGAGTGGTGGACACAGGATGCCGGACCTGGTTCTCTGCAGGCTGTTCCAGGGATGGCCCCAACCCCTGCATCCCCCTGTGCACCTTGGGGACCCCCTGCCCACCAGACTGGCATCTCTACCCTTCATGCTATGTGCCTGCGCATGTTGCTAGGGGACCGGATGCCCCTGCCCCATGGCAGACCTGCCTCCAACCTCTTTCTTCCTTCCTCCTGTCACCTCCACAGTGTGTACATCCCTTCTGACACAGGGCTGGGCAGTCAGAGTGTGTGTGTATGCTTGTGTGTGTGAGTGTGTCCACGTGGGGATGCGTAGAGGAAAGGGCCCTACATGGGGGATGTTGGCAGGGGTCCGCCAGGATCTTAGGGGCTCTCATTCCCAAAGCAAACCCCTTGGAAGTGTTGAGGCTGGCCTAAGAGCTTGGAATGCTCTCTTCTCCTCTGGACTCTGCCCACCTCGTGGGCCCAGGGCCTGTCCCTGCTTCTCCTTGCCTCAGTTTCCCAGCTGTCCTGTGAGGGTTGGACACGGAGCAACATCAGCCCCGATGAGCATGGACATGGCCCGGGATCTCTGCCCGCATGAGTGTGGCAGGGATACCCTCACGGTCTCGCAGGCCTCTCTCCTGTGGGGTAACCAGGCCTCCTGTCCACGGTCAGGCACACAGAGGTGCCCTGCAGACAGCACTTCCGGGTGACACAGCCCGCAGCACACACGTGTAACACAACGGTCCCCTGACATGGCTGCTTTCATCTCTCCCCTCCTCCAGCCAACTGCTCGGTGACCCTCACATCCCCTAGGTCCCGGGAAACGCCACACAAGCCAGGTGGGCCACACGGTGCGCAGTTGGGTAGGTTGAACATCTGGGGACATGAGGGTCACTGAATATACACCGACCTCACTGTCCTGGTCCACAGACTGCATCCCAGGGTCAAGCTCCATGCATGGCTGTTCCTGCGGACACGAAGACAGTGGTGGACACAGACCCTGGGCAGGGAGAAGGCCAGGCCGCCCTTTTCCCTCCTCCTCTACACCCCCTCCCTGCCACATGAGGTCCAGCCAGTCCCTGCATGCAGCGCTGGCGGGTGTAGGAGGAGCTGAAGGGAGCCCAGCTGGGCAACTAGTGGAGGGTGTCACTGTTATTAGGGAGCCCCCTGGGTGCTGAGTGATTACACTCCATTTTACAGATGACGAGTGGTCCCATCATTCAAGGTCACTCTGCTCTAAGTGACCAAGTCCAGACGTGAACGGGGGACTAGAAATCCTTGATTTTCACCAGCATTGAGCCCAGCATTGACCATCGAGGCCTTGTCCTGCGTTGGGGCTCCCCCAGCCAGGCGACCTCCTGAGTCCAAGCACTTTGGGCACCTTCTTCTCCCTGCTTGAATCCCAACACACCCTCCTGAGGTCAGAGTCACTGACCCCATTTTTCATGGAGGAAACTGAGGCTCTGAGAAGACACCACATGACCTTGCCTGTCACAGGGCTGTGAGGTGACGCAGCTGTGGGTTTGACCCCAGGTCAATCTGACCCTAAAGGCTCTGCTAGCACACGAGCCTGAGGAGGTGGCCTGTGAGTCCAGCACAGAGGTGAGTGCATCCTGGAAGGGGGCTCGGGGGAGGGGCACTGCAGGCCAGGAGCTCTGAATGGGGCAGGGGCTTGGCAGGGTCCTTGGGGAGGAAGGCTCTAGGGAGGGTGGGGTGCGGTGAGGGGTGCACTCTGGGGACGGTGTCTGGACCAGATCACACAGGGCTGTGACTCAGGCAAGGAGTCGGGCCTCACTACAGGTTGGTTGGACGTGAACGAGCAGTCTCATCAGAGCCTCTGGCGGTTAGATCCTAGATTTGGAGGGAGCTTGGTGTGGGCACCTTATCCACCTCCACTCAAGCCCAGATCCCCGAGAACCAACAGGATGAGAAGGCTGCATGCATTTCCTCCCATGTACAGTGGGCACTGTGGCGGTCGCCTACCTCCTCCCAGGGCTGGGCATGCTGCCTGGAGGGCCCAGAGAGGGCTTCTTGTCAAAGTAGCCATTCAGGACAGGTCTGTGCTCAGAGAGCTCTGAGTGATGGGACCAAGGGCATGTCCCACCAGTGGGCTAAACAAGACGCTCCTGTCCACGTTGCTGTTGTTTATTCCAGGTGGACTGGGATGATGCAGCATCGCCCACCGGGTGCATGGAGAGGGCCAGCGAGGAGCTATGGTTGAAGAGCCTGAGACACAACGCTTGTGTGTGACCAAAGCTGCCACGGGTGTGGTGGAGGCTGAGGAGGAAGAGGTGCTGCTGGACGCCAAGATGAAACCAGAGACCATCGGGGACCAGGGTGCGGTTGATTTCCATAACTGTGGGGGATGGCATGATCAGCAGATTTTCTGGACCCGGCAGGATACCCCAGGCCGGCATCCAGCTCCTGGGCTTCTTGGCCCTTTTGTGGGTGTGGATGTGAAACACTGGTCCCAGGCAAAAAGGGACTGGGAATGGGCTGTCAGGGAGAATGGGTAGGTCAGTCACCTTCTTTTCCTTGAAATCAGGGGACTCTGGGTCAAAACTCATGTTACTCTCCTCACCTTGGACCTGGAGGAACGAGCCAAGTGCTGCTGAGCATTGGACAATGTCCCTGCCGCTGAGGTCCTGGCCCCATCTGAGGTGTCCAAGTGCTTGGTGTGGGAGCTGTCCCTGGTCCTGAAGCCTATGTTGGGGCCTGGAGGCTTGGAGGCTGGATGGAAGGGCTGCATTTGCAGAGGTCACGCCCACTGGGTGAGTGGGGACTCTGGGACACCTGAAGTCATAGATGCAAGTGACCCGCACCTGGGAAGGTGTGAGGGAGGTGCACAGAGGGCAGTGCCTCAGTGGCAGGCAGGGCTTCATGCCCATGGGCAGCACTCCTTGGCAAAGGTCAGCTAGTCCTTTGGACCCTAGAGGGCAGAAGGCACCTAAGGCTGCCGGGGTCCACGGCAGGCCAGGACAGCCTGCTGACTGGCAGGCATCAGGCCTGCAGCAGGAGAGGTTCAGGGTGAAACTGCTCCTGGGTAGCCTGGGCCAGCGGGTTGGACAGAAAAGATGGCCACCTGGTTTTTGTCACTCTAGTCTGTACGTGCTCGTCTCCCCAGCTAGCCAGACCCTGGGGAGGGTGGCCCTGTGGCTGAACAGCACTAGGGACTGAGGAGAAGGGGCCCTTGGCAATATAGAGTCCCTCCTCTTCGCGTGAGACCGGGTTGAGCTGGCTCCATGCCTGATCTCACCCCCTTGGTGACGGTGGGCTTCTTCAAGTCAAAGTCATACTAGGCTTCGGAATCATGGCACTGAACACATTGGCATCCTCAGGGGTCTTCAGCATGGGGGGGAGCGGCCAAAGGAAGGTTGGCTGTGCTCAGGACAGCCATACCAAGCACAGGGAAATGCACAGAGACAGGAAGCAGATCAGTGCTTGTCAGGGGGTGTGGGAGTGGATATGGGGCCATGGCTGCTTCATGGGTACAGGGGTTCTGGTGGGGTGAAGCAATGATCTGGAACTAGATAATGGTGACGGTACACAGCATAGAAGATGTAGTTAATGGCCGGCCCTGAATTGTACAACTTTAAGTGATGAAAACATTAAACTTTATTGAATCTACATTTGAACACATAAAACATAAAAAATCATAAAACATAGAAAAGGGAAAAGACATCCTGCCCTCACAGGCAAGGTGAAGGACAGCTCTAGGGTGGAGCTGGATCCGGCCGGGCCTTACTTACTGGCGATGAGGGCGGTGCTGCAGCTGCTCTACGCTGGAGCCACTGCTGTGGCTGGAGATCCCACCAGCTCTGGCTGTGCAACTGGCCCAGGAGCTGGACCTGATGTGGGGCTGGAGCTCGTTCTGTCTCAGGCGATGGTGCCTGACCTGCTTCTAGAATTGGCTCCGGTCCTGAGACTGACTCTAGCTCTGCATTGTTGACAGAGTTGGTGCGGGAGCTAGTGATGGAAATGGCTGCTGCTCTGGAGCTGGTCAAGTGTGGGAGCTGGAGGGAGCTCTAGTTTTGGAGCTGGCTGCAACTGAGCTCTAGAGCTGGCGCCAGACCTGTCACTAGTCCACAGCTGGAGCAGGATCTGGTGCTATGTGGCTCTAACTTTGTAAGTTGAGGTAACTCTGGCTCTGCTGCTGGTGACCGAGCCTTCACTAGCTCCACAGCTGGTAAACAACCTTTAGATGGGGTCCGTGACATCACCAACCCATCATGAGCTGTCCATGAGATGGTGGGAGCACTCCAGCAAATAGGATCTATTAGATTAGTGTTATTTCATCTTAGTTCCAGTTACATATTTATTTTAAATATACTTAGAAGGAGACTAGGATAACAGAAACCATTTACTCTTTGCTGAGATTTAACAGAGCACACCTTATTGATGTCATTTTTTAATAAATATTACAGAGTGGAAGACACCATTCTCCTTCCTCTCTCTTTCCTGCCCAGACGTAACTACTGTCTTGACGTTAATATATGTATTCCGTACACATTGTCGTTTGCAAAAAGACAATCGTCGCAGTAAAAGCACATTTCAGACTGGATTCAAGGCACACTCCGGAACAACAAAGTAATCTAAACTGATGTTGGGAGTAGATTAAAACTGGATTACTTCCAGGGATCAAGCAATATCAAGAGAAAGATAGAGAAGCAAGCAAGTGAGGGAAGTCAGAGGGCGTTGGCCCTCAGCATTTGGGGCTAGTATTTGGGAATGACCATCAGGGACCATAACCGGCTGCAAGACATCCTACAAGTCATAAAGTCAAAACACCTCATTCATTTACAAAAATGCATTTCATGTATTGACTTTTGTTTTAACCCGTCCCCTCTATTCAGACGGGAGATCCAGAAAAGGGAGACAACTAGTCAGTAGCAGAACCAGGACTAGAACCCAGGGCCCCAGACTCCTGGTCATTCATTCACGGGGGCACCCCTCGTTCCTTGCCGCCTGCCAACCTGTAGGAGGACAACATTGGTGAGGACAACCTGAAGGAACTGAAGTTCTTGCCTTCACAGAAGTTCAAAGGAGGTGCTTGAGCTGGAACTTAGAAGACGACTAGGGGTTTGCCAGACATCTGAAGGGCATTGGAGGCAGTGTGTGCAAAGTAGGGAGGCCTGAAACAGTGCGGGGATCAGAAGGCACAAGTGGAGCCCTCTGCTCAAGTGGATGAAGCGCTGAGGAGCGAGGTGAGCCGGGGAGGAGGACGCACTGTGGAAGACAGCGGGGAATACCTGCGGGGGGTTTTGGCAGCCAATGCCAATAGGAAGAGCTACCCTCTAGCTCACTGTGGCTGGAGCAGGGACTGAGTGGCCTAGTAGCTGATGGGGGCGGGGGACACCCACAACAAGGCCAGGGAAGAGATGACGACGGACAGTGGCAAAGGGAGTACACAGGGCAGGGGAAGGACTTACCTGGAGATGCGCGGAGGGCGCCACCCCTCCAGCGTTTCCCCGGCTGATGCAAAGAAGCAAAGGGCCTCAGGACAGGAAAGCGCCCTGCGGCCGCCCGAGCCGGGCAGATGCTCTGGAAACGTGCGCTGCGCGGGGAGGGGACGGCGCTCAGGCGGAGCTGGAGCTCAGAGGAAGGTCGCGCACCAGGTGGCAGGGACAGGACCAGGGCCCCATCCACCACCCTGAGGATCCCAGGTCCCCGACTTCGCCCAGCCCAGCCACTCCCCCTGGCTGCGCCATTGGGGGCCCTCAGCGCCTCTGCCTTCAGCCAATCGGAAACCTGGTGGCAGGCGCATTCGCCGGGGCATGGGGTCAAGGGTCACACAAGCTGGCCTCACCGGGTGGCCTGGAGGCATGAAGGGGCGATGGCGCCGGCGGCGACGCCCCGTCTGGGTCGCCGGCTGGGCAGCCCAGGGCAGGGACGAGGGCTGTGGACGGCGGCCGTGTGCTCGCGGAGCCGGCAGGAGGCGGCAGAGGCCGGGGGCGCGTCCTTGGGCCGGTAGGTGGGCGAGCGCGCGGCCCACGCTGACCGCATCCTCGTGGGGTCTGCAGCTTGTCGGGGCACACGGCGGCCCCCCTTCGTGCTGCCCAGCTCCTGGCCGAGGCGCTTCCCGGGCCCTCGGCCTCTTGGAGAAGCTGCCGCGCTGGACGGTGAGACTCCGGGAGGGCGCCCCTCGAGCGGCCGCAGGCACAGGTGGGGGAGGCGACAGGGGCGCTGCCCGCCTTGATGGAGGTGCAGAAATGGCGGGGTTGTGGCGGCCCGCGGTAGCCGCACCTCCCCAGGGGGTCGGGGTTGTCCCCGCAGATCAGGGAGCAGAGGGAGGCTCAGACAGGTCAAGGGACAGGCCCCAGGCCCCACAGCTGGTAGGGGGAGGTACAGTGGGACCCGCACTCGGGCGGTCGGCCCCGGAAGTTCTGATGTTAGGACAGCCGGCTGCAAAAGCTCCGGGACCTTGCGGGCTGGCTGGAGTCGGTGGACCAGTGGGAAAGGAAGCCTTAACTGGGGCAGGTACAGGGAGGAGCGAGGAGGAGCGGAGGTCCGTACACACTAGGGTGTTTGCACAGGCGGCGTCTGCCTTGACTCAGCTTTGAAAAGATGGCAGCAGAGGGCGACCTGCGGCGGCTTCTCTTGGAGCCAACAGTCAGAAGAGCAAAACGAGGTGGTTGGGATAGGTTCTTGTTGGGGATGCTTGTGGGAATCTCCATGCGGGGTGAAACAGCAGCAGATTGGACCAGTTTGGCTTCTGACTTGTGTGTCAAGGGTACCAAGTGATGTTAAACTGAAAAGGGGAGATCAAGAGAAACGGGGCATTGAAGCTGCAGAGGAACGACAAGTTGCGTTGTTTTTTCCTTAATATTGACTTGTAACAGTTATTTATGTGTGCTGGATAGAGTCCTTTTTCATATACATGGTATGTGCACATATTTTCTGCCATTCCACGGCTTTGCTTTTGATTTTCTTAAGTGTCTTTTTTTTTAAATGTTTAGATTTCAATGAAATTCAGTTGATCACTTTTTCTGCTGCGGATTGTGTTTTTGGTATGTCTAAAAAGTCTTTTCCTAACCCAAGATCACAAAAATAATTTTCCTATGTGTTCTTTTTGGAGCTTCATAGTTTTAGTTCTGTTTAGGTCTATGGTCCAGCCATTTGAGCTGGTATTTGTGTATGGTGTGGGGTAGGGGTCTTTTTGCACGTGGATATCCCATTGTCCTAGGATCATTAGTTGAAACACTATCCTTTCCTTATTAAATTGTTTTGGCACCTTTGTCAAAATCAGTTACCTGTAAAGAGTAAGGGCTTATTTCTGAACTGTCAGTTCTGTTCCGTTGATCTATGTGTCTAACCATATGCTAAAGTTATGCTCTTTTGGTTACTGTAGCTTTATAATAAATTTTGAAATTGGGAAATGTAAGTCCTCCAGCTTGTTCTTGGTTTAAAAATTGCTTTGTCTATTCTGAGTCTTTTGATTTTCCACATAAATGTTAAGATTAGCTTGTCAGTTTTTGCAGAAGTACTTGCTGGGATTTTGGTAGGGATTATGTTGAATTTGTAGATTGATTTGGGCACAAATGCCCTCTAGAAATTCTTGAGTTTTCCAAATCATGAAAGTGGAATGTCTCATTTAAGTAGGTCTTTAATTTCTCACAAGTATGTTTTGTGGTTTTCAGTATACAAGTCTTGCATTTCTTTTGTTTCAGTTATTCCTAAGCATTTTATTCTTTTTGATGGTATTTTGAATAGAATTGTATTCTCAACTTAATTCTTGTAACGTTCCTTGCTAGTGTATAGAAATACCTTTGTTTTTTGTATATTGACCTTCTGTCTTTTGACTTTGCTGAATTTGTATAGTAGTTCTATATGTTGTTGTGTATTCCTTAGGGTTATCTACATACAGGATGGTGTTGTCTGATTGTCTGTGAATCAAGACAGTTTCACGTCTTCATTTCCAATTTGGATGCCCTTGTTTCTTTCTCTTGCCTAATTGCACTGGGTAGAGCCTTCAGTACAGTGTTGAATTGAAGTGCTGTCCGTGTTCTGTTCCTGATCTTAGGGAGACAACCTTCAGTCTTTGACCATTGCGGGTGATGCCAGCTGTAAGGTTTTCACAGATGCCTTTCCTCAAGTTGAGGAAGTTCCCTTCTTGTCCTACCTTTTGCGGAGTTTCTTTTCATTTTTAAAATCCTGAAGAGGGACTAGATTCTGTCAAATGCTTTTTGTATATCTGTTGAGGTGATCATGTGATGTTTGTCCTTTATTCTGTGACTAGGATATATTACGTTAGTTGATTGTTGGATGCTAAACCAGCTTGCATTTCTGGGAGAAATTCCTCTTGTTCTTGGACAATAATCCTTTTTCCACTGGGTTGGTTTTGCTAACATCTTATTGAGGATTTCTTTGTTGTGATGTCTTGACTGGTTTTGGTATGAAGATATTCCTGGCCTCACAGAATGAGTTTCTGGATCACATCTGCCGTTTTGCTGTTTGTTTCTTTATGTCGTTTTTATCTCTCTGCTCTTCCCTTGAGGCCCTCTTTTGTGGTTAATAGGTATTTTTCTAGCGGACCTTTTAAATTCCTTTGTTGGGTGTTTTACTATATTTTGTTTTTTTTTTTAGTAGTTGCTCTTGGGATTAAAATATGTGTCTTAATTCATCACAATCTACTTCCGGTTTTTAGTGACCTAATCCTGAGGAAACTAAGGCAACTTTGTTCCAACATTGCTCCATTTCCTCCTCTCTCGTTTGTGTGGTTGTTGTGATATATACCACATCTTTATACATTTGAAGCCCAGCAAAGCAATTTATAATTATGATTTTGTGCGATTGTCCTTTAAATCTCTTAAGGGATGAAGATAGACAAAATATATTTGTTCAGTGTTTTATATTTACCTTTATAATTACTTTGACTGATGTTCTTCATTTCTTCTTGTGATTGTTACTGACCATCTGCTGTCATTTCCTGTCAGCGTGAAGGACTTCTTTAGTTCTTGTTTAGACGCGTCTGCTCTCAGTGAATTCTGACAGTCTTTCTTTGGTCATGTCTTTATTCCAGCTTCAATTTTTTTTTAAGTGTAATTTTGCTGGGTATAGAATTAATGCTTGGTTGACAGTTTTTGTCTTTCAGACTTTGAATATGTCATTCTATTCATTTCTGGTCTCCATAGTTTCTGATGAGAAGTGAGCCGTGAATCTGATTGCTGTTGCCTTGTACCTGATGAGTCCATTTTCTTTGGATGCTTTCCAGAGTTTGTTTGTTAACAGGTTAACTGTGTTTTGTTGAGCACCTGTGATCTGTAGATTTCTGTTTTTCATAAAATTTGGTAGGTTTTCTGCCGTTCTTTCTATAAGTGTTTTGTTCTACTTTCTTTCTCTCTTGCCCTTCTGAGACTCCCATTTCCTGAATGTTAATACACTTGATGTTGTGCCACAGGTCTCTGCAGCACCATTCGTTTTCTTTTTCAGTCTTTTTTTTTCTATTTTTCAGAATGAATACTTTCTATTGGTATTTCTTCAAGTTCACTGATTCTTTCTTCTGCCATCTCAAATCTGTTGTTGAGCCTATATAGTGAATTCTTTATTTTGTTATTTTGCTTTACAACTTTAGAATTTCTATTTAGGATTTTTGTGTTTGTATTTCTGTATTCAGCATCCGTATTTGTCAAGTCATTGTCATCATGTATTCATATGGTTTTTTAACATGGTCTTAAAATAGTCTTTGAACAACAGTTCATTGAAATCTTTGATAAATCTAACATCTGGGTCAACTGTGTGTCAGTTTCTGTTGGCTGCTTTTTTCCCCCTGGTATATGTCACACTTTCTTAATTATTGTATTTTTTTTGTTAAAAATTGGAGTTTTTCATGATATATAATAACAACTTTGGATTCTGATATTTTTCATATTTTTATGGACTTGATCTATAGCCTCAGCCTCCTGGGCTGTGCGTGGCCACTGATGTCTTTGCTCGGTTTCTGTTTTGTCCCCCTCCCTCTTATTTTTTTAGCCTGACTTCCTGAGGGTTGCCCCCAGTCTGCATCCCTTGTGGTCAGCCAATGATTTGGGCAGAGGTTGTGCTCAAACACCTTGAGCTTCTAAGGTTTCTACCCTCTACCTTTGATTGTGTGTAGGTTGGAACCACAACAAAGTTCAGCCTGTTCTCCAGTCTCCTCATCTTTACTTTCCACTGGTGCTCAGGTCTCATCTGTCCATTTGTTCAGTTTCTCATTCAGCCGTGGGTGTGTGCAGAGCCTTCTGTGGCTCTCTCCTTTCTAGCATCTTCCCATCAAATTTCTGGCTGGTCTGCCTCTCCTCTTGCCCCCAATCAGGATTGCAGTCAGGCTCCTCGAGTTGTGCATTTTCCCTGTTTGTTTCCTACTAGTTTGCTGCTGGGCCTGAGTTTGCATCCTCCAGTTTCAGCACCCAATTTAAGTCTGTCCTTTCTGACAACAAAGCTGAAGGTTTTCGTGGCCAGCCCTGCCCTGTTCCAACTTCCGTGCTAACTGAGCTGGGGTGGACGAACAGCACAAGACAGCAAGTCTGGAGACTGCAGCTGTTCTTACCTGTAGTTCTCGCAGTCTTCTGTGAATGATTCCTCAGTTTATTTGCCTTTTATTGATTTCCCAGGCCGTGAAGTGGTGTTTTTTAAATAATTTTGTCCATTTTTGTAGTTCTTTTTTGGTGAGAGCTTCACTAACCACTTCACTCCACCATAGTTGGAAGTGCTCTGCTGGAACATTATTATAACACCATTACTGAATGCTGACTCGCTGACTCTGTGTCAGGTGTTGTTCGAAGCCTTTTCCCATACCAGCAGATTTAATAACACAGTAGGTGCTCACCAAGTATTTGTTGAGTGTTGAATCAACAGCTACCACAAGCAATGAGAGAAAGCATAGAGTGCTGGGCATCCTCTGTGGACTCGCTTCTTTTCTATGTTTCCTGCTGTGTGGTCAGGGGCTGGCTCCTGCCTCCCCAGTGGGTCGTTTCTGTGGACCCAAGCCGTTCCCAAAGGCCAGGGAACTGAGCTTTTTGACTCACACAGGGGTGCATGTGTATATGTTCCCTGTGAATGTGAGGAGAGAAAATATCACAGGGCAAAAGGAGGGATATGTCACTTTGGGATGACGTGATTAAACAATTCACCAACAAGTCAAGTTTAAAGGAAATATTTAGCTAGCTTTCTTCAGGCCATGCTGCAATTAAAAAAATAATCTTTTTTTTTTTTTTTTTTTTGCTGAGGAAGAGTCACCCTGAGCTAACACACGTGCCAATCATCCTCTATTTTGTATGTGGGTCGCAGCCCCAGCCTGGCCACTGACAAGTGGTATACGTTTGCACCCTGGAACCGAACCCAGGCCGCCCTAGCAGAGCGCGCCGAACTCACCCACTGGGAACTAGTCCACAGGGCCGGCATCCTCGCCAAGAAAATTCTTCACATTTGTTCTTTATTGGTCAGCTGGCTTTTCCTAAGGATTAGGTTTATATATAGTCTCTGAGACTGACTACAGAGGCCTGTGATGAACTGTAAACAGCCAAGAGACAGTGGGGCGTCATTTGGGTGACCATAGAATTTATCGTCCAGTTTGTTCGAGAGTGAACGTTGGGACATCAGGTGTAAGCTAGGACTATCCCAGGCCACCCGGGAAGGTGCTCACTCTGGGTTTTATGGGAAAGGAGCCGATTCTGAAGCCAGGCTGCCCTTGGCTTCAGCCCCACCTAATCCTCAGTTTCCTCACGCGGCCCGTGAAACTGAGCATTGATAACATCACATCGCGTTTGGGTGAAACACCCAACAGAGTCACTGGGCTGTGAATGTGTCACTTTCGCTGTGGCTGTGGGATGAATGCTTCTTCATGGCAGGGCTTTGAGAATGTCACAGTGCAGCGTCAGGGTCAAGAGGGTGCATTCTGGAACCAGACAGCCTCCACTTCTTAGCCGCATGACTGTGTTAGGCAAGTTACTTAATCTCTAGGAGCCTCGATTTTCTCCTCTATCGACTACTCCTCTTACTACCACCAGTAATGATAGTGAGTACGTGCCGTCGCTCTTACACATGAAGTCAGGTTCTATTCACTGTAGGGGCTTTAGCTCTATTAACTCATTTGGTCCTGACAGCAACCCAATAAGAGAGATATTATTCTGAACTCCAGTTCACATAGAGGGAAACAGTCACAGGGAGGTCAAGCAGTCTGTGTCACGTCACACAACTGGTCAGGGTCTACCAGCTGTAGACCCTCTGGTGTTGCGAAGATTAAAACGAAGGTTATGTTCAACTTTACTGCTTTGCGAGACTGTGTCTTGGTGAACGGGGAGGATCTGATAACTAGATCCTTGGGTGAGTGTGAAGATGAAATGAGATAGTGCATCTCAAACACTTAGCATGTAGCAAACATTCCATAAGTGTTGGTTGCTGTGTTAATAGTGTGTGTTCTTGGAATGGGTAAACAAGCTGCCATTTATTGCTGGAAAAACTGGACGTCCCAGATCAGTGAATGCTTTATGGGAACTCTTTTTCAGATTTCACCTGCCACCTGTGGCCATGGATTCACACTGCTGTCCTCTAAAAGTAAGGATGGGACGAAAGTTTGGGGGATGGAACTCAACAGATATTCTCAGTTGGATTTCACAGGAGTCAAAAAGAGAAAATTGAGGCTCTCCCCTTGGCTTTTTCTGCTGTGATTCGCTGAGGAAGCTCCCTCTGATTTTCAAGAATCTGATGACATAAAGCAAACCGTAACAACAACATAGATGGAGACTTGAAAGGCACATTGTTTGGAACTATCTGGACTAGATTATTTTCAGCCTGTTTGGTAAAGGTCCTTTGCTGATAAGTAGGGATGTTATTTTTTGGCCCCAGAGTGCTGACCTTTGTTTCCTAGCTTGAGATATCCTGAGACACTCTACAGTGACTAGAATGTGGTCTGGGCAAAAAATTCAATGAAAGCCTTAAGATGGAGGCTTTATTCCAGATATTTGAAATTGGATTATAAAATGTTAGAAATGATTTATGATATTTTCAAAAGTAGACACTAGTCAATCAATATTATGAGGACAATATGAAACATTTTTTAAAATAAAGGGGAATTACCCAGAAATACATACTGGACAAATCTTTCTTTTCATTTTTTTCCCTCTTCCCTCATTTGTATGCAAATGTCTGTTTATAGAATTTTGATCACAGTGTATATTTTGTTTTCTGCCTTTTTTCACTGAATTTCATATCAGAATCCTTTTACCCTTAGTATTGAAGTCTTTATTGGCTGTACGATGCCAAATGACATTTCTTTTTACCTTTTGTTTCGAATGATTGTAGACATACGCAGAGTGGATGGAATAGGATAATGCACCCCATGGACCGTCACCAGCTTCCGCCATCATCAGCTCATGACGATCTTGTTTTACTCATTTCCCCCTTGTGCTCCCTCAGGAAATTTGGAGCAAATCATAAGAAAATTGATTTCATTCATAAATATTTCAGTACATATCTACAAAAACAAGGACTGAAAAGAGTGGTAAGTATAGCATCACACCTAAAAATAATTAACAGTGTAATCCCTTAATATCAAATACTTGGTCAGTGTTCAAACTGACAGTTGTCTCATAAGTGTCAATAGATTTTTATCTTAATTTAAAAATTTATTTGAATCCAAAGCCGGATAAGGTCTAGACATTGCAAGTGGTTGAGAAGACTTTTATAGTTTTTTAAGTCTGTTTGACTCTTTTTTCCTTGAAATGTATTTAACGAAGAAATGACATTGTTTATTCTATAGAATTTTCCAGTCTGCAGTTTGTTGAGTGCATCCCTGTGGTGCTGTTTGACATGATCCTCTGTCCTCTGTATTGCCTGTCAATTGGTAGTTGGAGCTAGAGCCAGTTTACCTTTCAGTGTTATATAGTAACATTTCCCAGGCCCTTAGGGGTCTATGCAGATAGTAATGGGGGATGTGAATCACTTGTCAGTATTTTAAAGTACTTCATATTTTCAGCTACTAATATGAGCTAACATCATTGTCCATTTTCTTTGATTTTGCCTAGAATCACATCATCTCATTGTGATAAACCAGTTATTTCATGCAGATCAAAAGCTCTGTCTGCAAATTATATCAGTCACTGATGAATATGGATGGGCAAGTGGATTATTATAACAGTCATAATGCCATTTATTTGGTAGATGAGATGTTTTTAAAGATGGGGATCATAGGAGAAGATAGAGGGTCATTAGTGAGGAGTATGTTGAGAACCAGTGCGTTCACAGACCTTCTCCTCAACTCCAGCCTCCACTGTAAATAGTCAAAATTTCATTGTTTAAGACCTGTCAGAGGAATTCCCTACGTAGACCAATCTGGCCTCTCCAGTAGGATTATAAAGAACGCTAAGTTTCTTCTTTAAATCATTTATTTATTTATTGTGAGGAAGATCAGCCCTGAGCTAACATCTGATGCCCATCTTCCTCTACTTTATATGGGACGCTACCACAGCATGGCCTGACAAGTGGGGCGTCGGCGCGTGCCCGGGATCCAAGCCAGCGAATCCGAAGCGCAGCACGCCCACTTAACCGCTTGCGCCAAGGGCCGGCCCTAAGTTTCTTCTTTAGAGTGACTTCTAGACAACATTCCCTCTTTCTTGCTTATTTAAAAATTAAAATTTTCTGTTTTGAATACATAACATATTCGCATAATTCAGAATCGTAATGGCGCCATAGAACATATGATGAAGAGTCTGCTTTCCACCTCTGTCCTCCCAGCATCATGATTTTTCTCCCTGTCGTTAACAGTTTCCAGTTTATCCTTCTGGAGAGATGTAACGCATGTGCAAGCAAATGCATCTACAAATGTATTCTTTTTGCTTCCTTTTATTAGAAGTGGTGTCATATAATATGTGCTGTTCTTCACCATACTGAGAAATCCTAGTGGCTGTTGCAGAAAGTGGCTATTGCTTTTACTTTCCTGAAAAATTCAAATGGTGTGAAATGACATGTGAAGAGCTTTCTTTAATAAGACTAAGGATGCTTTTCAGTAACCCCGTGTGTCATGGAGGCAGTGTGGTGCAGTGGGTTGGACTTGGGGACCAGGGTTCTGGTCCTTGCTGTGCCACTAACTTATGTGGCTTGAGTAAGTCGTTCCGATCTCACTGTGTAACAATGTGGGGGTGGGGCAGTGTCATCTCTCATGTTAGACGTGCTCTGACTCTGCATCAGTGCACTGGCCCTGGTTGTGTTTGTTTCAGCGAGGGGAGACGCGTGTGTTTTGGAGCTCTCACCCGTCCCACTGCCTCTGGACAGACCTCAGGGGAGACAGGTGCTACAGGTCTCCTGCGGCAGCGTCCACTCTCATCCTGACAAGACGGTGAAGGACGTGAATTGACCTGTTCAAGATTGATGGAGCGTGGGGGGACCACTTTCTTGCCATAGGGCCTGAAGTGGCCCCTTTGATTGAGCCACATCTGATTGTGAAGCTTTGGAATTTCCCGAGCAAATCAGGAGCATGGCTCAAGAGACTGTGTTGGGCAGACTTGGCTGACTCTTTTCTGTTCTCTGCTCTCTGTGGTTCTTGGGAAATCTCAGGTATTTATAAACATGACAGCGTACACCAGGCAGCCTCATCAACGCCTGCCTTTGTTGTGAAGTCCCTGAGCTGGGCTATGTGTGTAAACGGCTTTTCTACTGTACTGAGGGAAGCCTGTTTGCTAACACTTCCTCCAAGACACGGGGCTTTCAGAGTCCAGGCTCTTGGGTAACCCCGACCGTCTCCAAAAAAGCGGTTATTCCCGGGAAGGCCAACTTGACGAAATTCATCACATTTCATTTTCTGGCTTAGGGTGCTTTGTAGGAAAAGGCGAAGGTGGTTATTAGGAACTCTTTCCAGGAGGCCTTGGCCTTGAGGGCAACCTGGTGACAGGTGCAAGGAATGGGGTGTTATGAGTGGTTCGGGGGATTCAATCAGAGACGTAAAAGAAACTCCACTCCAAACAAATGGACTGAAGGTATATTTTATTATATAGAGGATAGTAAAGGCGATAGTCCTCCAACAGATCTGAATAGGTCAAATAATAAGAGGGAAAAACACCAGCTCGATCAGAAAGTGAAACACCAGATCGACTGAAGGGAAATGACACAAGTCAACTGGAAAGAGAAACACCAGGTTGACCGAAAAGAGAACACATCAGATCAATTACTTCACAATAAATCAATTACTCACAGCATCCACGCCCCACGCCGGGAGAGTCCTGTCAATCGACTCGGCTTGTTGGGAATCATACGTCCGGGGCAAGGCGTCCCTTCCACAGGTAGAACTCTCACCAGGCCTCGCTTTCCAGCTGTTTATATAAGCAGTTACAGAGTTTACAGAGCAAGCATTCAGTGTTTCCATGCACAAAAGATTATCAGTGGTGTATGTGCACTGAGGCCCCTGGCTATTGTCACAGCCCAGTAGTTGTGTACGTGCATTGTTTTTGTGGTTTCGTCCCAGCCCGGCACAGATGGCCAGTCACCCCAGGCTACGGCGCCCGAAGGGCCTTGAAATTTTTACACATTGCAACTATGTCCATGGGAGAAGGGCCAGTTGCCACCATGCAGAAAGCAGCTTTTATATTTCTTTTTGTGCTGCTGGCTGTAGGTCAATGGAGCGGCCAAACATGGCTGTACTCATGTCAAGACATGGGGGTGCTGAGGCCTTTCACAGGAGGTGCTGGCCTCTCATGGAATTCCTGAGAGGCAGAACGAGGGCCCAGAGGGGAAGCAGAGGGAAAGTACAGGTGGCCCAGTCTGTTGCAGCAGGTCTGCACCCCAGCATGCCTAGAGGTGTGCTTGCACTGGCTGGGAATATTGGAGAAGGAAACCCAGTGGCAGTTGGGTGAACAGTTGGACTAGGACCACTTTCCAGACCCCCTTCCAGTCCTGACATTCTTGGGTTCCACACACCTGTAGAGCTGGTTTCATTGGTGGTGGTATTCTTTAGTCTTCAGCCTGGCAAACAGCTATTACGGACAATGTGGAAGGAAGGTGTTGGAAAATGAACTTTACAGGTGAGTTCGCACAAGGACTACCCCTCCCCAAGTTGTGTTGAGCATTAAACAACTCCGGAGTGATTACTGTGTGATAGAGCCACAGAGCAGTACCAAGCAAGGTTCCTCATGCCTGAGAGGAGCAGTGAGCGCTCCCCAGAGAGCTGTGGAGGGTGTTGTTCCATCTCAGGGGGAGCTCCGTGCATCAGCCTGGTGGGAGGGAGGGCGCATGAGCATTGATTGGGGTGCCTGGACCTTCTTTGGATTCCTTCTTTATTTTTAGCCAAATTGATTAACTTCAAAAATTCCTCTGTTTCAGTTCTATTCCTGTTTGTCTTTAAAAAAGTTTCTCTCTAGATCCTCGCATTATGCTGGTGGGTCTAAACACCAGTCTCAGCTCGGGCAGCATATTAAAATCACCAAGCGATTTAGTTTGTATTATTTTACCTTCGCACCTGTGTCTAACTCTGCCTTCTTTTTGACCTAGAGAGTTTCCCTAACAGTTACTATGTGTGTGGGGGGGGGGCCACCAGTGAGGAATGACAGAGGAGAGGCCAGAACCCCGCAGTGCTTACCATGACCATATCTCTTGCTTCTCCCCAGCTTGCCCTCAGTCATTAGCGGAAGTCACAAAGTCCACAGAACGCAGGCCTTCGATGGACAGGTGGTCCGGGTAAGAGGCGTGGGCTGAGAGCCAATCATTCTGCCCCCTGGGGCACTTTTGAAAGGGAGAAACTTGGGTAGGGTGATGGCAAATTTGTTAGGGGGATTTTCTGAGTTAATAAATTATTTTATGCAAATGATTGCCTGACTACTGTAGACCAGGATGTACAGTACTGGAACATGGGGTAGCAAGTTGAATAAGGTTTGGGGGGGATAACACTCTAGTGGGAGAGACCATTGAAAAAACTAGCTGTACCCGAGTGTGTCCCGGCGCTGTGTGTGTTCCAGGCTGCCTTTATCTTGTTCACCATTTATTCCCACGCCTGGGGCAGTTCCTGGCACATGGTAGATATCTATAATCAATACTTAAATACATAAATGAATGCATACAGAAAGTGCTATAAGAGTACCAAAAGGGGAATTGTTAAGTCCGTGGGGTGGAATGGAAGGGAGAGAAGGCATCGTGGAGGAGGTGGCAGAGGAATCTACCAGATAGGCCGGGGATGGAGGGTGGGAGGGTTTCATGGCAGAGGGGAGGGGGCAGGTGGAGACTTTAACTGCTGAGAGCATGCTGGGTGGCTGGAGTTTGGCATGCTTACAGGGGAGTGCTGTGGCATAGGCTGGAAGACAGGTGGAGAGTGAGCGATGCAGGGTTTTCTAGGGTTGGGGGAGGAGGTGATGAAGGCCACTTGGGAAGGCGTGGGGAGAAGGGACATGTGGAGAGACATGTAAGGAGGATTGACCAGATTTGGGGCTTGATAAGAGGTCCAGGGAGTGAGCTAGAAGGAGTGGAGCCTGACTCCACTGGCAAATGAGTGGCTGCTGATGTTCTCAACTCAGATGGGGGAGTCCTGGAGGAGGGGCAGGCTTGGGTTGAGTGGGAGGGAGACGCGAGGAGGAGGTAGAGAGTGAAATTGCTTTTAGTATGCAGTAGAGTGTGGTGCTTCTTGCACAGACTTGAAAGTCCCATGGATGCGAATTCAAGTCCCTGCTTCCCCACATATTAACTGGATGACTTTGGGCAAGTTACCAACCTTCTCTGAGATTCAGTTTCTTCGTAAGTGTTCTTGGTTATTGACTTAGCACAGTGCCTGGCATAATAAGCATTTAGTAAACAGTGCTTTTCATTAGGCAGTTAGAAAAGCAGGTCTGGAACTCAGTAGAGTTGTTGAGAGTGGAGATAACAGGGTAGAGGTGAGAGAGAAAGCCTTGGAAATGGATGCAGCCTCCCAGGGGAGCGTGAAGAGGAGGAGAGAAGAGGGCAGAAGACAGACCTTGGAGAAGGATTCCAACACTGAAGGGTAAGGAGTAAGGCTGAGCTAAGGAACAAGATTGGAAGCTATTGGAGAGGCAGAAGAGAGGGATGGGGAAGAGAAAGGCTTGTGGAGGAGGGAGTGGTTCCTCAGGGATGGACTGGGATGGAGGAGCTCTTGCGTCTTCTCCTTAGGACATCTCGTCCTTTCCTTAGCAAGAGCCACATCAGTGGAGGGGCAGGCAGAAACCAGGCTGCAGTGGAGTGAGAAAGAATAAGAAGTGAAGGTTGTGTGGGGCAGCCTGTCTGGATCCGGCCCCCTCGGGGCTCAGGAGCAGTAGGGAATGCTCCCGTACTTTGGGTCCCTTGAGCAGGACACTGGGCTTCCAAGGATTTCTTCTCATCAGCCTTTCCTCTGTTTGTCTGATAGGTCGCCAGTGGTCAGGACTATAGTCTGTTCCTAACGGATAAAGGAGAGTTCTATTCTGGTGGATAGGGCGCAGCTGGGCAAAGAGGTAGTGGACCTTACACCCCCTTGGGATGGTGCAGTATGGAGCTGTGAGCGGTGGGGCTCTCATGGGCTAGAACCACCTGCCTTCATTTGACTCTTACCTCTCTTATCACTTCCTGGGGCCACTGTTCTGTTTGTCCCTTCCCAGTACCCTCACCCTGGCTCCCATGGAAAGGAAACGATAAAGGATTGGGTGGAGGATTAGAGCCACCCCTCAGCAGAAGAGCTGTGAGCCTTTCTCTCAGCAGAGACAGGAAACTGTGTGAGGCTTTCAAAGAGAAAACAAGTGTCCCCTAAAAGGAGCTTGATGTTCACTGATTTGAGAAGAATGTGATTGATGCAGGGAGGAATGATTGAGAAATATTCTCAAGCTTGTATATTTAACCTTTTTGTTTCTGATATTGGTCTGAAGGGAGGGCCATTAAATATAAGACTAAATCTTTTAGAAATCCTCAGTGATCCTACCAGCACATGAAATCGTCTTTGTTCATTGTCTAGTGTTTTCTTCCAGTCCTCGTTCAGATGTGCACTACTTTTCTTTTCCCCCAAAGCCCCAGTAGATAGTTGTATGCCATAGGTGCACATCCTTCTAGTTGCTGTATGTGGGACACGGCCTCAGCATGGCCGGAGAAGCGGTGCGTTGGTGCGCGCCCAGGATCTGAACCCGGGCCGCCAGCAGCGGAGTGTGGGCACTTAAGCGCTAAGCCACGGGTCCGGCCCCTTTTTTCTTTTCTTTATTTTTTTTTGATGAGAAAGATTCGCCCTGAGATACCATCCGATGCCAATCCTCCTCTTTTGTCTAACAAAGATTGCCCCTGGGCTAACTTCTGTGCCCATCTTCCTCTACTCCACATGGGACGCCGCCACAACATGGCTTGACAAGTGGTGCTTCGGTGCACGCCCGGGATCTGTACCTGGGAGTCCCGGGTCGCCGCAACGGAGGAGCGTGCACACTTAACCGCTCCGCCACCGGGATGGGCCCCATGTGTGCACATTTGTATACAGTAATCACACCATAGATGTGGTTTTACATGCTTGTTTTATCATTTATACTTACATAAAGCATTTTTCCATGGTCGTAATGTTTTCACAGTTACAGTTTTTCATATTTGTATGATATAGCATCAATTTAATTTATCATAATTAATTATTCATTTAACCATTTTATTAAATAATTACGTAAGCATTTCCCTGTTGTCAGGTGGCATACTGCTTTGGAGGCGGAGTGCAGTGGCCGTTGGAGATATCATGACATTTATCTTGTGTGAATATGTGACTTTTTCTTTCGTTTGGATTATTGCTCTAGGATAAATCCCAGGAGTGTCAAAGGAGTAGGATATTTTTATTGTTGTCAGAATGTGTTGTTAAATTGCTTTCCACAAGTTTTACCAGTTGATACTGCCGGCAGCAGCGGGTAGAAGTACCACTTGAATTTTGTGGGTGAGGCATCTGGGGGGGCTTAGCTGGGTCTTTGGCTCTGAGTCTCTCAAAGGCTGCAGTCATCGTAGGGTTCCACTGGGAAGGCTCTGCTTCCAGGAGCACACCGATGGTTGTTGGCAGGATACAGGGGACCCCCAATTCCTTGCTGGTAGTTGTCCAGCAAATGGTTGCTGGCCAAGCCTTCCTCGGTTCCTTGCCATGTAGGCTTCTCCATGTGGCAGCTCCCAACATGGCAGCTGGCTCCGTCAGAGTGACCAAATGAGAGGGTAAGACAGAGTGCCAGTGAGACAGAAGCCGGTGTTCTCTCCTTTAATCTGGGCAGTGACCTCCCTTCACTTTTGCTGGCCTTCTGCTTGTGAGAAGCAAGCCACTAGGTCCAGCCCCCACACAAGGGTGGGGAGTACACGTGGGTGTGAACAGCAGGAGACGGGGCTCACTAGGGGCCATTTTAGAAGTAGCCCGCCACAACCATGATCTTGACTGTGGCCTGAGCCTCCCCTGTCAGTGACAACAGTGATTTCGTTCCAGTGGCCCTTGCCAGAGCACAGTTAGGTAAAGAAGCTCTCTGCAAGCCAGGCAGCAGAGGCCAGGCCCCAGCTCTGCCAGCCTCGCTCACCTAGGTGTACAATTTCTGGGTCAGTAAACCCCTCTTTTCCTTTGAGTCAACTTAGGGACTGTTGTTGTTCCGCTGTCTTCACCAAAGCACTTAGAATCTGTCTTTCCAAAGCACTTAGAATCTGCCTTTCCAAAGTTATCCCTCAGCAGAGGCACCAAGATCAAATCCTGCTAGAAAGCTAAGTTGGCCACACTTCATCCTCCAGACCGCTGACCCTCCCATCTCGCTCTCAGCAGAAGAACCTGCCTCCTGTTTCATAGAGGAAACAGATGCCGTCAGCTGAGAAAGCCCTCAGTTTCCCACTCGGACTCCTGCACACTTGCCTCTACCTTTCCCCGCCCTGGGTCCCTTCCCTTTATAGCGGTGGGGGAAGCGTGTCTCATCCTGCTGAAGCTGATGCTTCTCTCTGTGTCCTGGATCCCATCTCCCCCCCGTTCCTCAGAAGCCTCACTCCATCTGCTGGGCCTTCTTCCCCACAACTTCAGCCTCTCCCTCTCTACTCGTCCCTCACCATCAGCATTTACACATGACTCAGGTGTCTTCCATGTTAAGGGGCCCTGTGTGGAGCCCTCCACATCCTCCCGTTCCCCCAAGTCTCACCCCTTCGCTTCACCTCCTGTCTCCACTTCTAGGCCAGACTTCTCAGGAGCTGCATTGACTTACTGTCCCCATTTCCTCGTCTCCTTCTCATTCCTCTGTCCGTTCCACTCAGCTTCCACCCTTATCATTTTGCTGAGTGGCTCTTGCTAGGGTTACGGTGACCTCCATGTTGCTGAAAACAAGAATAAAGCACCTGGAGACCATTGTCCAATTTTTCCCTTTCTTGATCTCTCAGCAGCGTTTGACATTGGCTGTGACTTGCTGAGCATCTTGGTGAAGAGCGGTCTTCCTTTCGCCCCTGTGACTGGGCTCTCTGAGGGCTCTCTTCCTTTCTCGTTCCTTCTGGGCTCATTTCCTGGCTGTGCTCCTGGGCCAGGCCCTCCCATGTCGGAGGTCCCCATGGCAGGACTGTGCTCTCCTCCTTTCCTCTGCCTTCTCCTTCAGAAGGTCTCACCCTCACCGTGGCTGCAGTCACCGTCTGTGTGCTCAGGACTCTCCAGCTGGCAGCTGAGGCCCAGCCTGCTCTTGGGAGGTGCAGACATCTCTCAGTGCCACTTGACGTTTGCCCTTGGCCATCTCTAAGCACTGTGAGTTCAGTGGGTCCAAAAGTGAACCCCTGCTCGTCCCCCACCTGCTCCTTCTCCACTGTTTGCCACGTCCACTCACGTTCCCCTCTAGGAATCATGTCCACTCCTTACTTAGAACACTTACCGGCTACGCATTGTGCTGAGAATAAAGACCAGACCCTTCCGTGGTCTACAGCATCCTGCATGATCTGCCCTCCCTGCTCCCCACTGGCGTCTTGCAAATATTCCCCCTCGTCCCCTGACTTCATCCACTGGGCCCTTGTTTAAACTCCCTCAGTGGGCCATGGCCCCTCCCTCCCTGTGCAGGTGCTGTCTCCCCTACGTGGAATACCGTGTTCTCCCCTCCCCTCCACACTCCTACTCATCCCTCAGACTGCGTGGATAGAGTGAAGCCTCCTAAACGCTCCTGCCCATGAACTACTTCAGGCTCCCTGAGTTTCCTCACGGAGGCCCCTGTCCTGCCATCCTTGCAGTCAGCACAGATTAATTGGGTGATAATTTTGGCTGACCTCTGCCTCCTCCACTAGACTGAACTCAGAGAAAGGGACCGGGTCTCTTCCTTCCCCTCATATTCCCATCACCAGTTAGATGTTTAGCATATGTTTGCTGTTTGGGACATATTTGTGGAGTGAATGAATGACCTGGCACTTATCTGCTCCTTCCGTTCACCAGAATCCTTCCAAGTTCTCACCGGTTTGTCTTCCTAACAGTATGGACCCTTCCTGTGACTCGGGTGAACGTCCCCCGGTACTTGCCCTTCTCAGTTGTGGGGACCGTTAAGCACATGGCGTGTAGGGGCACTGGCTGTGCTGTATGAAATGGTGAGAGCCTCTTGCAGGCAGGTCATTGGGAAGCTCTAGAGGGGTCGATGGTGAAGGGTCGGTGTCTGTTGGATTCACAGGCACAGACCTCAGCCTGAGGGAGGGAACGTGGCTGTGGGAAGACCTAGTTAGAGTGAGTACAGTTAATAGAGGGTGAGGGTGACGTTCCTGACAGAACGATAGTAGCCCTGGTTTCTCTGTAGACAAATAGCCAGCCCAGAGCTTAGTAATTCTGTAGTAAACCTCTGGAGTGGAGAAGGAACTGCTTTCTCCCCCTCCCGTCGCCTGGGCCAGAGACTCTGGCCCTGCCTTCTCCAGAGAGGCTGCACCAAGAAACAGAGACAGAGGGAGAAGAGCCTTAGGGTTTCGACGCTGAGGTCCATGCCCCTGGCATGAAACATCTGGCACCACTGATGGGTATTCCACTTTTTATAAGCAAAACATCATTTCTGATACTTTTCGGGATCTGGCCCTAAGTTGATTTGTACTTGGCTTGCTCTCCTGGTCAGTGTGAATCTTAGACCTGTTAGTAGGGGGACAACTGCCCTTCTGAGGCTCTCCTGTGTTCACATGGGGTTTCTGGGTGATTTGTTGACTAGGCCCCTCCAGCTTGCCCTCCAGGTGTGGGAAGTTTGTATTCTGAGCTTGGTTAGTTTGCTTGACATACGCCCAGAGTAAGAATTTAAAAGAGGAGAAAAGAAACTGATTCTTTTCCAAGTGTCATTAATGTGTTTTTGCCAAGCAAGGAGGAGAAAACAATCCCTGTGGATCTAAAGCATCCCGGCGGTGCAGTTTGAATTTCTGGTGAAGAGGGCTGCACTTGGTTTGACTTACTGACCGCTGTTTTTACTGTCATGTAGAAGGACATGTTTTTGTCTGAGGCTACGGAATTCTTGGCAAAGGACCAAACCTAGTGGAAACTGCTCTTCCGGAAGTGATTCCACCCACTCTCTTCAGCTTGATGGAGTTCAACCCAGAAGTCCAGGTTTCCCGCATTTGCTGTGGACTCAGCCGCGTTGCTCCTCTTACCAGTAAGTGGCCAAGCCCGTGTGGCCCCAGTGACGGGCCGAGCTGCATTCTCTTAGGTTCACCCCAAGCCGTGGGCAGCTTTCAGTGTCCATCCGTCCAGTGGAGGGGCGCCCCACGTGGATAATTACAGAGAGCAGCTCATCCAGACGTTGTTTGGCTTGAAGTTGTATAATGTGTGTCTTTTTTCATCCTGGAGTTTTGTTTTTGGTTCCTTTGGTTTGTGGTTGGGCTCATGTGAAAGTGAATTTTCTCAAGAGGACGCCAGTCGGTGGTAGGAGGGGGACCTCGAGATGTCGGGGTGCTGGGGAACCCAGCAGAGTTTTGGTGAATCCCCGGGAGAGCCATTGGGAAATGAAAGTGTGGGACTCATCCCGCTCCTGGCCAAGCCCAAACCCTGACCCGACCCAGGAATGGGGGACGGCAGGACGCTGATTTGTCAGATGCCCTGGGGTTTTGTGGAGGAAAATATGCCCCATTTCTCCAAAGTGCCGGGAGAGAATGATCAAAGCCAAGGCTGGAATGGAGCTGTTCTTGAAGTTTTGCCCAGTTACAAAGACGTCAGACACCCAGGTGCCTCCCGCCCTCGGTTGTGCGCTTTCCTTGATTGCCTCTCCCGTTCCAGCACAGTAACTGTCGGGTCAGTCTGCTGCTCTTTAGTTGACCTGACTGGTAAGACTGAAGAAAATTAATTTCATTCTGTGAGGATCCTCACGTAAATTCGCTATTTCCTTGCACCTAAGAGTGTTAATTTGTAAATCTCAATTACTCATCTCTGGAGAGTTATTGTTCTCTCTTTAGGCGTCTGGGCCGGGACAAGGAGTTGGGTCATCCTCGTTTGTGTTCTCTGGCCCCACGCTCCTGTGAGGACTATCCAAGTGCCCCCCGACCCAGAGTCCTGACTGCCCTTCAGTTGTCTTCTGAGGTTCAGATCTCAGGCCTGTAACACACACGGGCTGTGGCGTGGACTGTGGGGGGGTGACTGTGTGCACAGCACCCTCGGTCACAGTGATGACCGGGGTAGTCCCTCAGCACCGTCACTCGGAGTCAGCACTTCCATATGCTAATGTATTGAGGGTGCCAGACTCTTCTACAGCTATTTTGATTTAAAAAATGAGAGTCATTATGGACTCAGTCTGGAGGTATCAATGATCTATGGCTTAAACTGTGCAGAGTCACATCCTTGGAAATCCGTATGAAATGTGCCAAGTATTCAACTAGAGTACACTGTTTTCTGTTTGCTGTCATGCCATGTGGACGTTTTGGGTCACACCGAAATGAAATCCCCTGCTAGATTTCCTCCAAGACCCCACAGCCACCCTCCAAGTGCCGTGACTGTCCTCAGTAGAGGGAGCATCAGAGCTGGGTATCTCCCCTTCTGTGCCCAGCATTTGCATGTGGTCAGCTGGGAGTTGGACTTGATTGGTTTCCCCTGAGATCTGCTAACCTTTTGGGGGCCAGACTGAATTGTTCTGTTAAATATGTAAAATCTGAGGGTGGAGGCCCCAGGGTGGTGGTTAGACCAGAGGGCCTCTGACAGATGGGAGCAAAGGGATTCCTTATTAATCAGTCAGATTATTTTAGTCCTGGCTTCTCCATGTCTTGTCTACTTCTTGTGCTTCTCAGGTGGAGGTGGTTAAATGGGGCCTCTGTGCCAAGGAATGCCTAGAGCTGATGTGGACGGAAGTGGTATCTAAAGGCTGGGTAGCGGGAGGCTGCCCCACGAGGTTGGGGTCCCATCCTGGAGGTGGGCATTCCCGAGCTCAGTCTAGATTTGTTCTCCTGGACTGTCCTCTAGAGCACTCTTGTCTGTTCTTGTCCCTCCCGGCACTTTTTACAGTTTGTAAACATGTATATATTGGTTTGATCGTTTGTTTCTTTGTAACTGTTTGACTAGCTCCTGCCCCATGAGGACAGGAACCGTACGTGTTCACTCACTGTCCTGTCCCAGCTCTCAGCACACAGACATCGACCCGGCCCAAAGAGGTGCCCAGTCACCCTGTGTCCCTTGACCAAATGCTCCCGAGTTGTGGAAACCCAGACAAGGAATGACAGATGGAGGTCTCCCTCTATCAGGACATGACCAGGACTGGAGTGTGCTCAGAATTCGGGAGGTGTGGAGGGCAGGGTGTGGTCGGATGTGGCTGTGGGTGAGGGGCGTGCATAAGGGGCGAGCAGAGTGGGCCATGACTGTGGGTGAGGGGCGTGCATAAGGGGCGAGCAGAGGGGGCCGTGTCCAGGAGCCTCCTGGGCCTACAGCTCCGTGCGTGTGCTCTTCTCCATGTGACGGACACACCGTCATTCTGGGCTTGCACATGTCTTTGGTTTGGGGGTAGTATACCTTTCCCTTCAAAAGGAGGCATTAATGCCTGGTAGAAATTGAAGTTTAACATTGGGCTCTGTTTGTACCTGGTTCTAGAAAGCGTATTCTCATGACCCTTCCTCTTCTTGGTGACTTGCCTCTGGCCTAGCCCAGCCAAGCCACCCTTTTCCTTTCTGTGCAGACAAAGGAGAGCTGTTTGTGTGAGGCAAGAACATCCGAGGGTGCCTGGGAATCGGTTGCCTGGAAGACCGGTATTTGCCATGGAGCGTAAGGCTGGACTGGACGGGCGTGAGTGCGTGCCCACAGAGCAGACTACCTGATGTGGCAGCAGCGTCCAGTGTGCGGCTGGGCCAGGACCAGGTCCCTGGGCACTGCTTCCCCTCCCAGGTCCCCGCTGGCCTCCTCCTGCCCCAGCGCACCCTCTGCCAGGGCATCAGGAGAGACCGCGTAGTGGTGAGGAACCAGAGCAAGCGCCCAGCAGCAGCTTCTCAGGCTGCAGGCTCCCTGGCGCTGCGCTCCTTCCTGGGGCTGTGAGTGAGCAGCCTGTGCAAGCAGGGGGCAGCCTGACCAAGGGTTCCAGTCCCCCTGTGCCCTGGAAGAGGCCCTGTCAGAGGCTGTCCACGGGCACGTGGAGCAGAGAAACAGAGGCCCCCCGGGACCTCACTCAGGCAGAAGCTACAGGCCGGGCTCCACGAGGCCCAGAGGGGCTCCCAAGGGGGAAAGATTTGAAATGACAAAGCTGGCGTGCCAGGAGCTGTTTGCAGAGGCCCATTTGGAGGAATGATTTACAGCGCATTTAAAAGAAAGCAGGATATTTAATATTTAGAGTGCCTTACCACAGCCACCCAAGTGAAATATAATGGTTTTCATACCGGGGAGGATGCAATTAGACCAAAAGGCTCATTTCAGAGTTAAAGGGTTCTTTCTTAAATTGTAGTTTATCTTACTGTTTACTAAGTCAGTTCTTCTAAACAAAGCTATTGATATTTTTGGACACAGAACATATGTACTTGGTACAAAGTGTCTTATGAAAACTAAGTCTCCCGTCTCTTGTCCCAGAGGCACCACCGGTTCTGGTTCTCATGTTCCCTCCAGAGAAAGACTGCGGAGAGAGCATCTGTGCGCGCGCGCGCGACCATGTGCACACACAGACCTAAGTATTTCCTTTGCAGGCAGGATTTTAATAATGTCTTTTGAAATTGTGAAAAGCATTTTTAAAAAACACTTGTAAAAATGCAAAAGGAATGTATAATTTAAATACAATAAGGATTTATCTTTCAAAAACCCACTGCAGAGTGTTTCGAGGCACTTTGCTGTTTCAGGGGCTGTTTCCATCGGGCCTTCCCTCTGCCGCTGGCTCTCCTGGTTCCCTGTGACCTCGGCAGGCCCAAACACACAGAAACTGTCTTTGTTTGCTATAATTTATCGTTTTTTTTCCCTGCGAAAAGTCTGTCTGCAGGCTCCGGGCTCCTGTCACTTCAGTGAGTGTGTGATGACACCCTGAATGCAGTGACCACGGGCCACTCCGACGTGTCCCCTGGCTGTCATGACGTCTTACACTCAGGCTCTGTACTTCTGCATGTATTCGGGTCTGTAGAGGAGGGCAGTGCAGAGCACGAGTGGCAGGTGTGGCCTGAGAAGGTGGAGGGACTCTCGTCACACTGTGGCCACCACAGTCTCCCTCAGTGGATAGCCATTCCCAGGCGCCTAGGTCTCGGTCTTCTGTTACCTGACCACATGCCGAGCATACAGGCTGCCACTCCATGATGATTTCTGGCGGGGACGGGGGTCTCTTGCTGGCATGCAGACCCTGACATCAGTGAATCCAAAACACTTGGCCTGCCATTCTCGTCAGGTCCGCCCCTGACTCACTCAGGAGAGTCCTGTCCTGACCACGTTTGTTTCTTGAATATGTGGTTGTCTCACATTTTCATGAGGTTAGGAAACACCTACCGTGCACTCACTGTGTTCATGTGACACAGTCAGACGCTGAGCACCACACGGCAGGAAGAGTGCTCTGACTTGGCACAGCAGGTGACAGTCTCGATGAGCACCTGGCACAGGGTAGACACTCGGGCTGTATTGCTGAAGATTCACACTGTTCTCTCTCACATTACACTCAGGTCCCAGCACCTCCTGACCAGCAGCAGACTTACTCACACCTTCTGAGGGCCAGTCTCCCTGCAGGGGCTGCATGGGAGCTGCTCAGGTGCCTCGGCCTAACCATGCTGCCTGACCTTCCCAGAGACCACTTCAGATGGCCTTGGGGGTGGCCCCCAGGACTGGGGTGGCTCTGTGAGGCCTCCATTCTCCTGGGGCCTGCCCTGCCACGTGATTGAGCCCCAGGAATATATCACCTCCCCCCAGGAGACCACACTTGCCTTCTCTCTCCCAGGGTGCATCACCCAGCTACCCTCATGCGCTCATGCTCAAGAAACCCAGCCTTTCTTCCACACAAACCTTGATATTTCACACGGAACAGCCCAGATTGAGCTTGAGCTGGAGACAGTGCTTGGAGTCCCTCTCGTTGTGATTTTCTTGGGGCCACACTGAGGCCATGCTGTGCAGTCAAGTTTAAAAGGAAAAATCCCAAGAGTGTGGTCACCTCCTCGAACCAGGAGTCCATTGTCTTGCTAGGGAGGCAAACAGGTGGGATGTAGCTGGTGTGGGGGCTGCCCATGAGGAGCGGAGAGACTTGGTCTTGCTGTCGCTCTGGTAGGGTGGTGCCAGCTGTTGCCAGAGAAGAGCACAGGAATCTGGGCCCAACAGAAAAATGGCCCGTGTGAGTCCACCCTCAGAGACTGAAGCTGAACAGGTTCAGGCTCATGACTGGAAGCTGTTCCTCAGCTAAGTCATCCACCCTCATTACAGCGGGAGAACCCTGAAGATGAAGCAAAAGCCTGATTGGGTCCCTGTTCCTGTCTGACTGTACGCCAGGAGTTGCCAGGTGCAGGGGATGCAGTGGTGATAAGGACGCGTTCATTCCAGCTGGCACATCGGGCGACAGGCTGCCTCTAATGATCTGGCCTCAAACTAGGGAATCAAGATGAGGCCGCCTGCCCCCAGAGCATCCGAAGGAGGCCATGTTCATGAGGGGGTTCCTTTGGGCAGGTTCTACACCTCACCCTGGGCCTCACAACCTTGCCTGTGTGATAGAATCATCTGGGAGGTTACTGATTGATTGTGTTGATGTACCGTATTCAACAGTTGGTGGTCATTTTGGGTGGTTCCGCTTTTTGGCTATTATGAATAATGCCAGAACTTCACGTACGAGTTTTACATTGGCCCAGCATTATATTTTTTTGGATCATTCGCATACAAGTGTCTGTGTGAACATGTTTTCAGTTTTCTCTAGTGTATACTTAAGGTGTGGGATCACTGGGGTCTTCATTTAATTATTTAAGTTTGGACACTTTTACCACGTATTTCATGACACGCTCGGTGATCTTGAGTCCAAGACACCAAGTATTAATTGCCCTGAAGACAACACGGGCTGTTCCCTACAGGCTCCTCAGAGGCTCTGCCTGCTTCTCCGAGGTTCTCCCTGGACATCAGGACCCTCCTGGTGCCCCATGCTCATCAGGGTGGGAGATGGGCCTGGGACTTGCTTATGCTGCACAGCTTCCCGCTGGGTCAGCTCAGGTCCAGAGCTCCTGGAAAAACAGTTCAAATGAGATGCTCCGCCACCAACATATGCGAGGTGGGAGCTCCGGGTTCTTGCCTCCGTCCTCCTCCTCCTTCTCTGTGCTGCCTCCACCATGTTGATAGGGACTTCCTTTAACCCTCAAGAGTGTCAGAATAACTCACATTCTTTCTTGGCCATCCTTCACGCCCAGCATCCATTCCTGTTGCTTTTTCTACCACATCGATATTTTTAAAACATTGACATGTGAGTCACATAACGCAAGACCATTTTAAAGTGTACAATTCAGTGGTTTTAGCGTATTGTCTATGTGGTGCAACCACCCCCACGATCTCATCCCGCACATTCCCTTTGGAGAGCTCGTTTTCACCATCATGAGGCCCCTGGCCCCCCAGAGGAATGTCACATGATAAACCAGGGGGGCCATGTGACCACAGAAGCTGCTCTTCTGTGGCCCAGTTCTTTACATTACTTTTTGAGAGAGGGTGGGGGACGTTTTACACCGGTATTTTATCCAAGAGAAACTGAATCAGACTCTTGGGGGTGGAGTCCTGGCATGGGTAACCCCCCTGGGGATCTGAATGTGAGCAGTGGTGAGAACCTGCCACGAGCAGCCAGACCTGCTCCACGAAATATGCCCTGGTTGGGCGAGGGGCACAGTCATGGTTCTGAGGGCTGGCTGGACATCTGCTGGTCCCCTGATACTCCACTGCCCCCACCACCCCAACTCTGCACAGGGACGACTCTAGGACCAGCCAGGGGCCTCCTCCTGAGAACTGAGGCCAGCACCCTTGCAGTCCCCCTTTCCTGCTCCTATCAGCCCTCTTCAGAACCCAGACTCCCACTCAGATGCTAAGTTTGCTCCCCTGCGTGGAAGTCCTCAGTGGCTCCCCATGGCCTATAGGAGGGTGAGGCCCCTGGCGGACCTGAGCACCCATCTTGCATTTCAGCCTCATCCCCTACCTGCCACATCCACTCCTCCCTCACCCGCCGCACTCGTCCATTTCAGCCAAGGCTCCCTCTGGCCCTCTGCGCCTTTGCTCCTCCCTCTGCTGGGTCCCCATCTTACCAAGCTCAACCCTAACGTCCTGGCTCTTGGTCTGCCCCCTACGGCTGGACAGTGGTCATTCCCTCCCCCTGGGCACAGCACACCCTTGTGGTCTAGCCTGGCCTTGCCTCCTTGGAATAGCTCCTTTCCCTGTCTTCTCACCTCCTAGAGAGACGCAGGTCCAGGGGCCACAGCCTGTTGCTCGGGATCCCCAGCACCTGGCACAAGTTCTAGCACCGCCCGAGTGACAGTGACTGTGAGTGAGTGGTGGGAAAGGGAGATCGAGCCCTGGAGGTCTTTGTAACTTTTGAGATTTTGGGGGACATCAAGAGTCCCCGTGGATGTCCCAGCTCCAATGGGGTCTCTGAAGGAATGTGTGGGGCATAGTCTGAAGACCCCAGAAGGGAAAGCATTCACAGCATCCAGAACTTTCTTGGGCTCAGGGTGGTGAGAGAGCTTCAGCCCCATTGTCACTCCCTTCAATCCCCAGGTCCGCTTTTCCTGCGAGCAGGGGTGAGGCGGGTGGGAATGGAGGTTGGTGGGGTTCAGTGCAGGCTCAGGTCTTCAGCACTGCCCTGGTCACACCGGCCCTCCATGGAAAGCGTCACAGATGGGCAGTGAAGGGTGTCCAAGGTCCAAGACCTCTGTCCTGCCTGGGCATCCCCCGTGCCTACCTGTCAAAAGGGCAGGAACCAAATGCCAAGAGCCCTGTGGGAGGGACGCTGGGTACGGAGCCCTCCCTTGTGCCCCCAGGGTATCTTGTCGGGAGGCATCAGCTCCTGGGCTTCTAGCACCAAGGACCTTCCTGGTGGTTTGACATCCACAGCAGGCCTCCAGGCTTGAGCCAGAGGCCCTGTGGCCAGGAATCCAGCCCCAGATCCTCCCCATGCAACAGCAAGGCCCTGTCCTGCTCCGCAGGCCCCCTCACCCCCAGGCCTGCCTCTGCCAGAGGTTTGGGAGGAATGATGGGCACAGTAGCCGGTCTCCAAGATGACCTCAGTGACCTTGCCCTCTTGGTTTCACACCCTTGTGCGTTCTCCTCCTGTGTCAAATCAGAGCGGGGCTGTATGGTGACAGAGTATGGTGGAGGCAGAGGCATGTGAATTCTGAGGCTCGGGGCCAAAAAACCATTTTGGTTCCTACACTGGCCCTTGAATCCCTTGCCCTGGGGGAATCCGGGCACCGTATTGTGAGGACACTCAATCAGCCCCATGGGGAGACCACTGTGGAGAGGAACAGGCTCCCTGCCAACAGCTGAGCCCAACTTGCCAGCCCTGTGAATAAACCACCTGGGAAGTAGATCCTCCAGTCCCAGCCAGGACTTCAGATGATTGTAGCCTCCCAAGGGACCCTGAGTCAACTGCTCAAACTGCTCCCCAATTCCTAACCCACAGAAACCGTGACACGTAAACAATCATTTTAATCCATTGCGTTTGGGGAAACTCGTTACGCTGCATCAGGTAACTAATACAGCCCCTCTCGCTCTGGGGATGTGGCCTCTCTCATCGCTGGGTGTGGACGGGGAGGTTGTTCTGCCTTCCTCCCAGCCCCTGGCCATGTTCCTCGACCATGGAATGGAGAAGGAAAGAGATGAGATGTGGCCCTGGAGCAGCACAAAATCAGACGCCCTCAGCCAACATGATATTTTTCTCCGTTTTAATTAACACTTTACAAAGTACAAAGTCTTTTGGGGGGAACAGTTGGTATTTGTTTCTCTCCATCACTCAGTACATGAATCTTGAGGGTCCCGTGTTTCTTCAAGAAAGAAAGAAATCGTGAGGGTCCCTACCAGGGTGTAAGGCTGCCCAGTTCTCCCCTCTCCAGACCTTGGGACAGATGTAAGTGCCACTGCTACTGCTGGTGACCTTGGGCAGGCCGGGTGAGGGCCAGACCCCTGAAGATGAGGTCCTGGGCAGGGCAAGGCCCCCCAGAATACCACTGTACCCCCAACATCCACTCACCCCATCTCAGGGTAACGGAAATGATCGTGGCATAGAGCAGGAGGTTGGCTTGGGATTTTGTTTGTTACCCCCTGACCCCAGCTTTGGAGCCAACCCTGCCCAGCACTCTGGAACATTTCCTGAATAGGTAAACTGAGGCAGGGAACAGGGAAGTTCACTGGGCTTGGCCTGTGACTTGGGACATGAATTTGGCCTATTTTTCATCCCCCCTTCCCGCCCCATCTCCAACTTGCTGGACCCTCTTCAGGGACAAGCCCCAGTAGGCAAGGGGGCACCAGCACCCAAAACCTCTCCCTGTGAACAATGTCCTCAAGGACTGGATGCTTCTGAAGAGCCACCTCAGCAGGTCTTGCCCCTTAGGGCTGCACGGACTGCCAGGCCTCGCGGTGCACAGCAGAGCCCCTGCTGGAGACACCTCTGCCCCCTCCACAGAGCAGGTTTACACAGTGAAGTGGGCTGGGGCAGTCCTGCCACACCCCCATCTGCTCCACATGTGGCCCCCGGATAAGAATGCTACCGAGGCCTCAAAATACTGGATGAGCCAGTCCCTCAGCTAGGATTTGTGCTCTGCACACGTGTGCTGGCACACACACTATTGTGGATGGCACAGCACATGCTCACACTTACATGCGTGTGTATGAACACACGTTTGCCGTGCACAGAACACTGTCCTGCCCCCAGGGCAAGGGCCACCTTGCACTCCTGACTCTCACAGCCTCCCACCTCCTTGAAGCAAGAGCCACAAACTCCCTCACCACCAGGCTGCCCACAGACGGCAGGGGCCGGGCCGCAGGCTCCTACCTCCCATCCAGCCGCTCCTGGTGCCGCCAGCCTCAAGGCCAGAGGCTGCCTCAGCCACCAGCTCCTGCCTTTACCTTCCCAAGAGAGCAGGCGTCATAGGAGGGGTGGACATCAAAGCTGAAGTTATGGAAAGGGGATGAGAGACAGGTAAGCTTGTACTTTTGCTGCCTCTAATTTGAAAATGAAAGAAAGAAAAGAGCCAGATGAGCTCTGAGAGGTAGGGAAAGGTCTCTCCTACAGCAGGGCTCCACTCCCCTCAGGACAGCCCCGCCACTCTTCCCAAGCCTGCCCTCTGCTGGGCTGGCCACAATCCACCACCCTGGTTTCTCCCCTACCAGGAGGCCTCTGTGAATGGAGGGCTGCTGCCCCTCCCTCAGCACAGTATCCAGGAACCTGAAAGGCCAAAGTTCATGTCTTTCCACTGCTGGGAGACTCCATCATCCTCCCCCAGGTTCCTCTCACTAAGCCAATCACCAACTCCATTTCTCCGTGGATGTGGCAGCAGTGACTGGCTGCTCCCTGCCCTGGCTTACAGTGGGCACACATATATTGGGGGTATTTTCTTCCTACCCCTGCCCAGTGTTCACACAGAGAGTGGCATCAAAAATTCCTCAGTCCCAGGGCTGGAGTGCTCTGCTCTCATATGGGAGCTCCTCAAGGATCCCTCTCTTAGCCGGGGCCGGCAAGGGCCCTTGTTGTTCCCACCTTCAGATCCAGAGGCTCAGAGAGGTGGCCCAGGGTAGCTGTGAGACTCCTAAAAGTCTTCCTGGGAAATACTGCCAGGAGGGGCTGGTGGTGAGTGAACAGGTTCATATTCGATGGTCAGGCAAATGGTGCCTTGGCATGGGGTGGGGGCCTGGCCCTTCCTATCTCCCCAGAGCCTTCTCTCCTGACCTCCATAGCCTCCTCTGTCACCACAAAGGGCCAGGCCCCACCAGAGCGTGCATCATATTCTGGACACCACACTGGTCTCTGAGGCCATGCTGACTGGTGGGGGGAGGTCACAGTGGGTGGCTCTGGGTCACCTGGCTCCCTCTCTTCCCTCCAGGGGACTGTGGCCTGGGGTTCGTGGGAGGGGGAGAATGCTGGTGCTTGGGGGGCTCTGGACCCTCTGGATCTTCGGGAGTAGAGTAATGCAAACCTCTCCATCTTGGATGAGTGCCCTGGGCTGAGGGCAGTGGTATGGGTAACACCTCTTGGGTGCTTTGGAGACCCCCATGGAGGAAGGAGGTGCAGAGTTGGCACTGCCCATCTCTCTCCTGGGTCAGGACTGAGGTCTGAGGGAGAAAGATGTTTCTTGGGAACCAAGGGAACCAATGCCAAATGTTGAGCCAGAGCAGATTTTTCTACTTGGTGGGGGAGGGAAAAGGGGTGGTCAGGGCTCCCCCTGCCCCTCACTCTCCTCTCCTGGAGCTCTCACCACTCTGGATGGGGCAGGGAGGGGCGAGGGTGGTGTAGAGGGTTTGAGCTTTTCTCACCAGGGAGAGGCACGGAGGCAAAGACACACACGAGAGTCCAGGTGGTGGATCTGAGTGTCCGATCACCCTGCCATTTGGCAGCCTGGCCCAGGAGCCCCATTTCCCTCCTGCGCCACCTGCCTCCCCATTCAGTGCCCAGAGATCCTCAGCCCCCACGGGGCATCATCCTCAGGTCTCCCTGAGCCATTGGCTGCCCTCAGCGCCCACCTTCGCCTTCAGCCATTGGGAAATGTGGCCCCCGGCTCTTCTGCTGGGGCATGGGGTCAAGGATCATGCAAGATGGCAGTGCCCAGCAAGGCTTTTCTCTGAACTTTTCTCTGCATGACTGGCCTCTATTTTCAGGTGTGGATTTCTGGTGCTCATCACCCCTGGTACCCCCAGGGACGGCCCTCTTTTATGTCACACAGTGGACGTGAGCTCCACGTGAGCAGGGACCACATCAGGTTGTGCTCCCTGGTGAAGTTACAGTGCTTGGCACACAGCAGGCACCGGAGGATGTTGGCTGAATGATTGAATAAATGAACCAGTGAATGAACGAATGAGTGAATGAATGAGTAATGAGCGAATGAATGAGTGTAGGAATGAATGAGAGAATGACTGAGTGAGTGATTGAAGGAATGAGAGAGTAAACGAAAGAATGAGTGAATGGGTGAGTGAATGAAAACACAGAAGCAGGTGTGATCCAAACAGGAGGAGCCGTTGTTTCTTCTCCTCTGGACTCTGCCCATCTCATGGGCCCGGGCCAGGCCCTGTCTCTCCTGGCCTCAGTTTCCCAACTGTCGCCTGACAGCCTGCTCGTGGAACTGCATCAGCCAGCTCAGTGTGGACGCGGCTCGGGCTCTCCCCGGCGTGGGGGCGCAGGGGCCTCCCTCCAACGGGCGGTCGCGGGTGGACCCGCGCGGGGCAGCCGGGCCTCACGTCCCCAGCCGGGCGCGCGCTCGGGGCCCACGCACAGCGCGTGCACGTGACCCCGCTCCGCCGCGCGCACGCGCAACACCAACAGCTGCCACAGGGCTGGTCCCGAGGGTCCCCACTCCGCCAACTGCTCTGTGACCCCCACATCGGGTGGGGCGTTGGAAGAGGCCCTGGATCCCGTGTGGGGCCGGGTCGTGGGCGCCGTGGGGTGGAGGACAGCGTGTGGGGACTCCTGTCTCCCCAGAACTCCCAGCCCCGCGTGTCGGTGCAGCCGGTGCCCGGGGACAGGTTTCAGAAGAGGCTGCGGCGCCCGGAGAGACTGGCCGCCGAGCCCGAGAGAGACCCGCCTTCGGTGCTGCCTCCGGGCTGCACGCGGGGGGACGGTGAACCCTTTGCCCTGTGTCCCGGGCCTTTGTCACGGAGGCCTGCTTGTTCGTGTGTGCAGGGACAGCCGGAGACCTCCATCGCCTCGGTGAGGGAGACGGGCCCTGACCCCGCCAGCCTGCAGGTGAGAGAGCTGGTCCCCCTCCCCAGAGGCAGCACCGTCCCGCCCACTGTGCCCGCCAGGTGTCTGGGCACCGGTGGGAGAGACGGGACCTGGTGGCAGGAGCACACCTGTCGCGAAGGTTGATGCTACTTGGCCGAGGAGACAAACGTGTTTCGGCTCATTGATGCTCATTCATGACGAGCTGATACATTTATTGTGGGTCGAGTATGCGGACGGAGGGGTCAGGACTCCAGTCATTTTGTTCCAATCTCTGTGGGGATGAACTGAAAATGGCAACTTGCCCTAGAGTTTTCTCTTGTCCAGTAGCCTGTTTTGTTTCTGTGTCAGGGAAAGAACTAAAATGATCCTATAGGGCCGGCCCCGTGGCATAGCGGTTCAGTGCGCGCGCTCTGCTACTGGCGGGTCGGTTCGGATCCCGGGCGCGGCCCGACGCACCGCTTCTCCGGCCATGCTGAGGCCGCGTCCCACATACAGCAACTGGAGGGATGTGCAGCTATGACATACAACTATCTGCTGGGGCTTTGGCGGAAAAATTTTTAAAAATTTTTAAAAAGGCAGCTTTCTTTGAAAATGTCCTAAGGATCAGCCCATTTCTGGCATAGAGAGGAGAGTTCTTCGTGGCTCCCCAATGAGCTAGAGCCCTGGACCAGAAGTCAGAGACACTCCTAGTGTGTCCTTGAACCCTCCCTGGGCGTCAGTTTCCTCATCTGTAAAATAGGGCTAGTGTGGAGGCCGTAAGTGGATTCCAGAAGTTCTTGCAGGTCTGAGAGTGATGCCTTAAGTTACCAAATGATCCTGAAGCCATGAAGGAGGGGTCACAAATGGTGTTGTTACCCCTTAACAATCATAAGCTAATAAATATAAAAATGAGAGGGGCCCAGCTCGCAGATGGATGATTCCAGTGAAACTCCTTCACACCTTGTGTGTCATGGAAAGTTCTCCTTTACATGCTCCCCGGGCAGGTCCTGCTCCTTACCTATCGCCAGAGTTCATCGTTGACCTTGGGCACTTTCATTGGTCTTTCGGGAGGATTTCTGTTCAACTTGATGAGTTCCTGAATATCGTACCCAGTGAATCACTCCCAATATTACTCAATAATTGCAAGTCCTATTTTTTAAAATCCTGTCTCCAGCCCTGTTCTGGGCAAGTTGTCTAAGCAAACCTCAGTGTCTTGGTCCAAGTGAATTGTAGTGAAGATATCCCCGTGTACACTCATGTTTTCTCCCCTTTGATGTATTTCCCACATGGAATAGCTGCTTTGAAAGTCAAAAGATAAAATTTCCACTCTGTCCTCTGCCAGCTACCCTCCTGCCAAGAGAGACACTCTAAGCTGCACGTGCTTCACCTTGGGAAGATCAAGGCGTAAATTCAAGGTAAATTTTCATCAGTGTGCAGGTTAGGGTTAGGGCTGCTCGCGCCCATGCTGCTGGCTGGAGCAAGTCTGCACCCCCTCCTTCAGGGGCCACCCCCCCATCCTTTCCTTCTGAGGACGTCTTTCCCCATTTCTCTGAGGGTGGGCTTTGTGAGGGTGGGTTTTGTGGGGCTGTGACCCATATAGTTTGGATGGGGTGGGGCTTGGTGCTATAGCAAGTCCGGCTGCTCCTGGGACAAAGACACATCTCCAAGTTGAAACAAATTATCTTTCTCTGTATTTTCTTAAAACAGCTGTATTGAGATATTGCTCACATGCCATTTAACCCACCCATTTAAAGTGTACAAATCAATGGCTTGTAGTATAGTCACAGAGTTGGGCAACCATCACCACAACAGTGGAACATTTTCATCACCTCAGAATGAAACCCTGGACCCATTAGCAGTCACTCCCCCTTCCCCCATCGCCACAGCCCTAGACAACCACGCCTCTACTTTTTCTCTCTCTCGATCTGTCTATTTTGAACCTCTTATATACACAGAATAGTACAATGTGTGTTCTTTTGTGATGGCTCCTTTAATATGTCATGTTTTCGAGGTTCATCCTTGTTTGTAGTGTATCGGTAATTCTTTCTGTTTTGTGCCAAATGATTTTCCGTTGCATAGATATACTGTATTTTATTGATCCATTCATCGGTTGAGGGACATTGGAGTTGTCTCCGCCTTTTGGCTGTTATAATAATGATGCTATGAACATTCACGCACAAGCTTTCATGTTTTCATGTCTGTTGGGTACACACCTAGGGTGGAACTGCTGGGTCACATGAAAACTCTCTAAATTTTGAAGAATTGCTAGACTATTTTCCATCTTTATTCCTGCCAACGATGTATGAGGATCCCAGTTTCTACCTATCCTTGACAACACGTCTTAATATCTATATTTTTAATTTACAACCATCCTAGTGGATGGGAAATGATACTTATTGATTGTGGTTTTGATTGCATTTTCTTCCTAGATAATGGTGTTGAGCGTTTTTCATGTCTTTATTGGCCACTTGTATATCTTCTTTGGAGAAATGTCTGCTCAGCTCCTTTCCCCATTTTTAAATTGGGTTATTAGTTTCTTTATTATTGAGTTGTAAGCATTCACTCTATCTTCTATTTGCAAGTAGCTTGTTATATATATGGTGAGCTGGTATTGCGTCTCATTCAGCAGGCTGTTTTCTCACTTTCTTGATACTGCCTTTAGATACACACAAATTTTTAATTTTGATGAAGTCCAATTTATTTACTTTTTATTCGTGTGTTTTTGGTGCCCTATCTAAGAAATCATCACCTAACTCAAGGTCAAAGGTTTTATTCCTAGGGCCGGCCCGGTGGCGCAAGCGGTTAAGTGCGCGTGCTCTGCTGCGGCGGCCCGGGGTTCGCTGGTTCGGATTCTGGGCGGGCACCGACGCACCGCTTGTTAAGCCATGCTGTGGCGGCGTCCCACATAAAGTAGAGGAAGATGGGCATGGATGTTAGCCCAGGGCCAGTCTTCCTCAGCAATAAAGAGGAGGATTGGCATTGAATGTTAGCTCAGGGCTGGTCTTCCTCACAAAAAAAACAAACAAACAAAAAAAAAGTTTTATTCCCATGTGTTTTCTTGTAAGAGTTGTATAGTTTTGCCTCATATTTAGCTGTTGGATCTATTTTGAGTTCATTTTTGTAAGTACTGTAAGCAAGGAGTCCAACTTCTTTGCGTGTGAAAATCCAGTTGTTTCAATACCATTTGTGGACAACACTGTTCTTTCCCCATTGAATTGTCTTTTCACTCATCAAAAATCAATTGACTGTAAATATGTAGGTTGATTTCTGGACTCTCAATTCTATTCCATTGGTCTGTATGTCTATTTTTTATGACAGTACCACGCTGTATTCATTATGGCAGCTTTGTAATAATTTTTGAAATTGGGAAGTGTGAATACTCCATCTTTGATC
This sequence comes from Diceros bicornis minor, assembly GCF_020826845.1. NCBI lineage: Eukaryota > Metazoa > Chordata > Mammalia > Perissodactyla > Rhinocerotidae > Diceros > Diceros bicornis. The sequence continues at coordinate 62,677 of NW_026690882.1, read as the reverse complement.
TTCTTTCTCAAGATTGTTTTGGCTCTTGTGGCTCCCTTGCATTTCCATATGAATTTTAGCCTTGGCTTGTCAGTTTCTGCAAAAACAGGCAGCTGGGAGTTTGCTTGGAATTCCACTGAATCTCTAGTTCTATTTGTGGAGTATTGCCACCTTAATAGTATCAAGTCTTTGGATACATGAAGATGGAATGTCTTTCCATTTATTTTGGTCTTCATTAATTGCTTCCAATGATGTTTTGTATCTTTCATTGTACAACTTTTGTACTTCTTATGGTAAATTTATTTCTAATTATTTCATTGTTTTGGATGCTATTGTAAATTAACATGTTTTCTTACTTTTATTGTCAGATTTTCCTTTGCTAGTATATAGAAATAAAATTGATATTTTAAAACTTGACATATGATATTATATTAGTTTCAGGCATATAGCATAATGATTCTATATATGTATATATTACCAAAGATCAACACGATAAGTCTGGTTAACATCCATCAACTCACATAATTACAGATTTTTTCTTGTTATCAGAACTTATAAAATCTGCTCTCTTAGCATCTCCCAGATGTACAATACACTATTGCTAACTATAGTCACCATGTTTTTTGTTACATTTCCAGGACTCATTTATTTTCTAAGTGGAAGTTTATACCTTTTGACCCCTTCATTCATTTGCCCAACCCCCACCCCCTGCCTCTGGCGACCACCAAGCTGTTCCCTGTATCTGTTAGCTCAGTTTTTTTTTTTTAATTTTAGATTCGCCATTTAAGTGAGATCATATGGTATTTGTCTTTCTCTGTCTGACTTATTTCACTTAGCATAATGCCCCTCTATGTTGTTGCATGTGGCAGGATTTCTTTCCTTTTTATGGCTGAATAAGATTCCGTTATATATATATACATACACCACATCTTCTTTACCCGTTCATCCATCAAAGGACACTTAGGTTGCTTACCGTGTCTTCACTATTGTAAATAAATGCTGCAATGAACAGTGGGGTGCAGATATCTTTTTGTGTTAGTGTTTTTATTTCCTTTGGATAAATATTCATAAGTGGAATTGCTGGATCATAGGGTAGTTCTATTTTTAAATTTGAGGAATCTGCATACTCTTTCTCATAGTGGCTGCACCAATTTATATTCCTATACAATGGATTTTTTAAATTTATCTTGTATCCGGCAGCTTTGCTAATCTCATTTCTTAGTTCCAATAGTTTTTCCATGTATTCTCTGTGATTTCCTGTATATGTGGTCACATCATTTCAGAATTGAGATAGTTTTACTTCATCCCCTCCAATCTAGATACCTTTTACTTCATTTTCTTGCCTAATTGACCTGGCTAAAACCTCCAGTAAAACCTAGCATAGAATTGGCAAGAGTGGCCAATGCTCGTCTTGTTCTTGACCTCAGGGGTGGCTTTTCCAGTCTTTCCCCACTGACTATGACGTCGGTGAGCTGTGGACTGTTCACAGATGCCCTGGACGAGGCTCAAGATATTCCTTTCTGTTTCTAGTTTCTTGAGTGTTTCTATCACGAAAGGGAGTTGGATTTTGTCAAATGGGTTTTCTGCACTTAGTGGATATTAGCTTTTGCAGCAGCTTTTAAACCATGAAATCATCTTCCCTTCCCTCTTCCTCCATCTTTCTCCCTCACACAAACACACAAAACCTCTCAGGAGGCAAACCAGAACCCACATATTAAATACTGGCTGAAAGCCAGTCGAATGACTAGTCTAGACCTCTTGATCCCGTCATCCCTGCCCTGGCTGCTGTGTAACTGGGGGGTAGGCCCACTCCAAACAGGTGACGACAGAAATTCACATACTCATGGTGATTCCGAGGGTGGTGGCTCCCTCTGGATTGCGTTCTCCGTCGTGTTCTCTTCTCTTTACTGACTGTAGAGTGAAAACATTTAGCATGAAGGGAGAGGATTGTGCAGGAAAGAGCATATATCAAGTGTGTGTGCTGAAAGGTAACAATAAATAGGCAAAAAACTTGACCTCTTCAAGAAATGTGTTAAAGGAAATGTGACATATTCTCTACAGACCTTCCTGGCGTGGAAGCCCACGTTCTGAAAATACGGTGTCTGGTTAATTTTCTGAGGCCTCGTGTATCACTTTTCTCTTGCAGGAGTCTGGGTGCTGACCCTGTTGTCGGCCGGCCTCACGAGGGTGAGCTTTCTGTTCCACATTTTGCTCGGTTTCAGGTAAGAGGCCTTTGGGGTCATTTGCATGTCTTCAGCAGGAAAGCGTCAGCCACGCTTTCTCAGAATTACCAGGCGGTGCCGGCAGAGCCCGACATGCGGTACGAGGTCTGGATTGGACAGACACTTCGTCTGCAAACTTCCTATGGCACTGAGTTTCTGAAGCCCTTAAAGCACAGTGATTCTAAAGGGGAAAAAGGAAGGACAAAGGCATTTCAGCATTGTGTTTGTCAGAGTTCTCCAGAAAACAACCAACAGGATACATATGCACATGCACACATACACACACACACACACACACACAGATGTGTGTATATGTATGCGTAGAGAGAGAGAGACTGATTTTAATATATCGGCTCATGTGCTCCTGAGGGCTGGCAAGTCCAAAATCTGTAGACCAGGCTTGCAGACTAGAAAGTCAGGCAGGTGTCTAGATGCTGGAGCCTCGAGGCAGATTTTCTTCTTTGGGAAACCTCAGTGTTTGCTCTGAAGGCCCTCAGCTGATGAGGCCCACCCAAATTATTGACAGTAATCTCTTTTACTTGAAGTCAAGTAAGAGCTAGTGCCAGCTCCAGTGCCAGCTCCACCACCAGCTCCACAGCTAGCACCGCCTTCAGTGTCAGACATCACACCAGCTCTAATACCAAATCTGAAGTTCGAGCCATTTCTTGCCCATGCCCAACAGCTAGATGTAGTACCAGCCACAGAGCTAGTGCCAACTCCAGAAAACGGTCAAAAGCTGGGGCCAGCTCCAACACCAGCTCCAGCAGCAGCTCAAGAGCTTCAGTGTTCTCTGGAGCCAGCTCTAGCCAGGCTCCAGACTCAGAGCCATTTTCAGGACCAGCTTCAGCACCCAAGCCACTGCACGAGCCAGTTCTATTACCAGCTCCAGAACTAGAGCCAGTGATGGGTCTATAGCCAGAGCTAGCCCCAACACCAGCTCTACCAACAGCTCTAGCACCAGAGTTGGGGCCAGCTCCATAGCTAGAGCTAACCCCAGCTCCCACACTTGCACAAACTCCTGAGATAGAGCAAGCTCCACCTTCAGCTCCAGTGCTAGTTGCAGGGTCAGGGCCGGTGTTCTCTCATGAGCTAGAGCTTGAACACTAGCTGTAGCATCAGTGCTGGATATAGAGGCAGCTCTATCACCAACTCCTGTGCCAGTCCCAGTGATGGTTCTAGTGCTCACTTTAGAGAGAGAACCAGGTTGAAGCTAGTTTACAGCCAGTGCCAGGTTCCAAGGAAGAGCCAGCTCCAGCATCAGCTCTAACACTGACTCCAGAGTTAGAGCCATTTCTGGCACCAGCTCGAGAGCTAGAGTCAGCACCAAGTTCAGAGGCAGAGCCTGCTCCAGCAACAGATCTGGTACCAGCTGCAGAGCTAGATCCCCCACAAGTGCTGGAGCAAGAGCTGGCTTGGGTACCAGTAGCAGACTTAGAGCCAATGCCAGCTCAAGAGAAAGAACCAGCTCTGACAACAGCTCTAGCACCAACATCAGAGCTAGATCATGCTGTGCTACCAGCTCTACCACCGATTTCAGAGATGGAGGCAGCTCTATCACCAACCCCCCAGCCAGAGCCTGTGCTGCTCTGGTACCAGAATCTGCCCCAACACCAATTCCAGAGGTGGAGCCGGTGCCAGAGCTACAAACCAATCCACCACCAGTTTTAGCACCAGCTACAGAGCTAGAGCTAGGACTGGTTCTACAACTAGAGCCACAAGAACCAGGTCTAGAATGAGAACCAGAGTTAGAGCCACTTACAACAATAACTCTACACAGCTCCTGTGCAAGAGTTGGAGCCAGCTCAAGAGCTTTATCAAACTGCAGAAGCAGGTCTAGATTATCGCTGCAGGTAGTTCCAGCTCCAGTACCTTCCCCAGAGCTAGAGATACTGGCGGCTATAGAGATAGTGCAACTCTAACACAGGCTCTCGCATGAGCTGCTGAGATTGAACCAGCTCCAGCTTCAGCTCCAGTTCTAGAGTCAGAGCCATCTTTTGAGCTAAAACCAGCTCCAGCACCAGCTCTAGCACCAGCGAGAGGACTAGCCCATGACATCACCATGATGGGTGGGGCCAGGTGTTGGGCTGAGGGGTGGGACATTTTCTGCCAGGCAGGTCACTCCCAAGTACCTTGATCACATCCACTGCCAGCTCCTCGTCCTCCCTCACTCCATGAGGTCCCAGCCCCGGGGTCTCTGTGGCCCTGCTTTCCCAAAGAAGGCTCAAAGCTGACAAAGAGCCCTCTGGTGTTGGAAACTGGGGCCAATTCATTAAAAACAGTATACATTTTGACCCAGAAACTCCACGTCGTGGATTCTGTCCTAAATAGAGATTTGTGGTTGCAGGTGTTCCCCTCAGCACGATTCAGAGAGTGAAAAACTGGAAATGGCCCCTGGTCCAAGCAGGAGGTCTTCATAAATTCTGATGCTGGGACAGAGAAAATACCAAGTGGAAGAGGATTACCTGGCGGTGGCCATGCCTGGACAAATCAGGTTCTAGAAGAGCACACACCCTGGAACGCTCCGTTCCTGACACCCACACGTGCACACACACATACGCACACATGTGCACACACGTGCACACACTTTACAGACTTTCTGTGGGTTGAAGTCCTGGGATCAGCACCGCTAGCACAGGCGTGCCCCTGGGCACTGCGATGGGTCCTGCAGGCTGGTCTCCAGAGAGGAGTATCCTTTCACACTTGTCTCTAGGAGTGTGCTGGGGCCTCTGCTTCCTCACATTGTCACCAGGGCTGGTTGTCACCACACTGGAACCCTGCCCATCTGATGGGGCCCAGTGCCCTATCCACAGTGTCTCCATGTGTGCGTGTCCCCCTCATGGAGGTCGAGCGTCTCTGACACATGCTGCCCCTGTGTATCACCCCTCGTTGGCGTTGAGTGTGTTTGCTCTTTATCTCTTTTTAAAACACTGACTTTCAAGCGTTTTTTGGACGAGAAGGATGTGTAGCCTTTCCCTGGCCTTGGGTTATGAGGAATGCTTTCCGGTTTGTGGTTTGTCTTTCCAGCTTTCTACCCTTTTCTTGTTTTTGTTTTGGCCACAGGCGTTTCACGTCTGGCTTCTGGCTCTGGTGTCCCACTTAGAACAGCAGTCTGTACCACAAGATTATGCACATATTTACCAAAAGGGCTTTATTTGATACATCAAATCTAGAATCCACCTGGGATTTTCCTATCAAATTAGAGAAATTCTATTTCAAATAAAAACAGAAAAGGAAAACCTATCAGGCCCTGTGAAAATAAGAAGGCAGACACAAATGGCCAGTTATGGCATGATTCCACTTATAGGAAACATCCAGAATAGATTTTAAAAAAAGCAAAAAACAGTGACAAAAAACAGATTAGGGCTGGCCAGGGCCTGAGGGATAAACGGGGAGTGAGTGCTTTTAGAACAGGGTTTCCTTTTGGAGTGTGAAATTGTCTGAGCCCAGATAGCAGTGATGGATGCACAGCATTGTGAATGTCCTTAATGCTCATAAAGTGTACAATTTAAAATGAGAAAACATAAATTTAAAAAAATTGAAACATTTAATTTAAATAATTATTAAGAACTAAACAATAAAGAAAAATCAAAAAGAACGACTAAGAAAGAAACAAACACATTAATGAGGATAGGGAAGGAAATTTCTGGTGAGGGAGCAGTTTGAATGGGTGGTACAGGAGCTGCTGATGAGAGACATTGCAGAGCCAGCTCTCCCAGGCCAGATGGTTTGGCTTCAGGTGCCTCTTCTTCTCCTGCAGGACCCTCTTCAGGGGATGTGTCTCCCTGCTTGCATGGTGGGGCCTCAGTTGCCTCCTGGTCTCCTACCGGAGCCCGTGCAGGGGATGGCTCTCCCTGCACGGTGGCTGGGGCCTCAGCTGCCTCCTGGTCTCCTGCAGGAGTTGGTGGTAATGATAGTTGTCCGGAATGGATGATGGGTACTGAGGGAGCTCTGAGGCTTGTACAACAGTCAGTGCAGACGTTCTCCCCACAGCTGCTGATGTGGTCTTGTGTCACAGCTGCTCATCCCTGGGGGTGAGGGATTGGATGTCCCCTTCTACCAGCTCCACGCTGATCTCCTGTATGGAGCTCTGCAACGGCAGTGACCGGCAGCCGACCCAGAGGCATTCGAGCCCTGCCAGCTTCCCAGCTGTCCTTGTGCTGCTTCTACCCTCGGGTCCTAATTCTCCCAGATCAGGCACATACCTGTGTCTGCACAGAATTCCACCCTGGATGAAAGACATACACCTCGGGCAGAAGGGTGCCACTCCAGCACTCCACATCCCACCCAGCCGGCCTTGACCTGGGCTGTGAACATGACCCACCAGGGTCGTGTTTGAAGCCCACCAGGCTTCTAACACCTCAACGACCTGCTCCTGCTCATGGTGGTCCACCCTCATGAACCCGCCATTCCACACACACACATGGGGAGGGGATGTAGGGCTGCCCAGATGGGACCACAGTGCTAGTGTGGTCTGGATTGGCCTGCAATAGGACTCCCTGTGTTACGTTTCTGTCCCTCCGGTTAAACGGCCACAATTGTCAGCCATGAGAAAGGAACCCGCATCTGCATCGCGGGTGGTCTTTGGGGGCTTTCCTGGGGCTCTGGCCCCTGACCATCGAGAAGAAGCAACTAAACACGTTGCTGCTCCTAGACAAGTGCTAGACAAGTGAGCTGGCTTGGGGGCTGTCTCTAGGATGTGGGTGCCTAGTTACCAGGGTTCCAAGTACTCTTGGGCTCCATGAGGGTACTTCCTGGGGTCCCCTTACCTAAGCTTCCTCCTCACACAAGACCTCCCTAAGGGCCCCCCGGGCTGCTGACTGCTCACTCTCCATCTCCACACCACATCCAGACACAGTCACACCAACACAGTCCACCCCACAGCCTCTGGGGAGGTCTGGACGCAACCAGGGCCCCAGCTTTGAGGACACAGAGTTGAATGCAGTCCCGCTCCTGCTTCTTGGCAGTGATGTTACCCTGGACAACCACGTGCCTCTCAGGTCCTCCCCAGTGTCCCCATCTGTGCAGTGGGGGTCATTCTAGCGTCTACTCCCTCGGGATGTCATCAGGTGCGATATAAGATGTTTTATGTTTTCAAGTATATGTGGAAACCATTCTGGTTGGAACGTGATTTGGCCTGAAATTTATTTGAACCAAAGAAACCTGACTCACGGCTTGTCAGACATGCATTGTCTGTCTGCTTTAATCGTTACCCTAAAGTAAAGAATGTACTCTTTGAAGATAAAAAAACATCCCTCCCTTCCTTTGATGTCAGCACCCTTTCAAGATAAGACTGAATGCCTCATTTCCCCCAGCACCGAGGCCATGGTGACTTGCTGTCTATGTGCTCATCAATAGCAAAATATCTCCTTGAATCCTTGAGAGAATGTGCACCTGTCATGCTTGATGTGTGTCTCTGTCTTTGGAAATGGGATGTAACTCTGCTGAAAACCACTCTTCTTCACAGCGCTTTCTTCCCTTGCAAAGATGTGCTCCGGGCTAGAGTCCTCAAATGAAGTTGGGCTCAAATAAAACTTTGTGCTACAGAATGAGTATTGATTATTTGCGGCACCTTTTCCTGGCAACCACGAAGGGACTTCTGAGACGCCCACCTGAGACCAGGTGGAGCCTACTTTCAACCAACACTGGTACCACAGGGGACCGTTGCACTCCACCACCCCTCCTCCCCCCCCGGCTTCACTGCACTCTTCAGGTGCTCTGGTGAGTTCTCCCGAAATCTGGACCTCCTTATTTAAGTTGACAGTCCTGACTTGTTATTCCAGCTGTTTTGGGTCTGAAGACTTCAACATCTTAAGAGTGTGTTGGTACTCTTCCTAGGTAAGAGGAACCTGGGGGGGGGCATTTCCTAGGTAAGGGGAGCCAAGAGGGAGATATTTCCTAGGTAAGGGGAACCAAGGGGGAAGTTTGGAGTGAACTGGGTTAGCTGACCTCTTTAATTTGGCTTTCAATTGAAAAAGAGACATGTTGATAAAGTCTGAAAAAACTGACAGCAAAATGAGAAACTGAATTTGTTTTGTTCTGAAGAAAAGGGGCACTTGCTCTTTCCAGCCACAAGTTGTTCTCAGGTGACTGAGAACCTGGTGTAAGTGTCTGAGGACAATCTCCATGACATGCGGCAGTCCCATAGGGAACTCAGTCACCATCATTCACTTTAAATAATTAATGGCTTGTCGAGGGACCCGCACACAAGGATTGTTCATCCAGTGCTCTGCACCCCTACGGTAGTTGTAGACTGCCCGCAGGAGAAGCTAAGACACGTGAGAGAGCGTTCATCACCTTTTAGGAAGTGACACTCACAAGCAGCACAGTTTTGACCCGCTACACTGTCCTTAGAAATTGTTCAGACTTTATATTAAAATGAAAGTAAAAGAAAATGAGAAACCACACTTTCAAAGCCAACAATGCCAGATGGGCACCCACCCACTTCAATTCTGGCTGGCTCTGTGTACAATATGTATGGAGCCTTTACTTGCAAGTACTTAACCAAATGCGGATAGCTGTAAATGGCTGAATCTTTGGATCAGGATAACCTGGGATAATTTAAAATTACACTGGCCACTTTGGGGCTCCTTTGAGCTTCCAAAACTTGTCTTTTTGTGCACTAGATTTGAGAACCGTGGAACAGACAGATTAAATGCAATCTTTAATCTCTAAAGAGTTAAGCATGCCACCTTCCAGCACACCTGCTTGAAAACTAAAGGTACCAGAAGTTGTAAATATTTAAAACAACAGCAAAATCTTGCTACGCTTGTATTGTGTCCTGAGAGCTTGGCTTAGTAACCATCAGGTTGGGCGCCCCAAAATATGGTCAGACAGAATTGCGGGTTGCACCCAGTTTGCAGTCAGGTATGGTTGGACAGAAATATGGGTTGAACTCCATTTGTGGCTAGGGTCCTACCAAAATGCCACCAGCTTCAGGGGTGTTACATTGGCCATTAGAAGGAATGATCTAATTAGATAAGATTGCTTAAGATGTGCACTTAAAAGCAAAGCCTTCAAAATTCCAAAAGAGCCCTACTGAAAGTTTGGTTGCAAAAAGCTAATAAAAAATTAAGTTATAAAATGTACCTAAAAGTCTATTAAATTATGGCTTTACAGACACCCCCATAATCGACCTTCAAAGAGGGGCCCAGTATGATCCCCTCTCAGAGTTAATGAGATCATGAGAGATTTTCTGGGAAACTTAACGTTATTTCCTTAAACAGTCAATGGGAAACTTAAATTAAAAATTAATAGAGTTGTTTAATACTGCCAGAAACACAGTTTGGGTCCAACTATTCTTTTTTTTTTTTATTGATGTTTTAATGGTTTCTAACATTGTGAAATTTTGGGTTGTACATTTTTGTTTGTCCATCACCATATATATGTCTCCCTTCACCCCTTGTGCCCACCCCCCACCCCCACTGCCCCTGGTAACCACAGTCCAGTTTTCTCTGTCCATGTGTTGGTTTATATTCCACCTATGAGTGAGATCATACAATGTTTGTCTTTCTCTTTCTGGCTTATTTCACTTAACATAATACGCTCCAGGCCCATCCATGTTGTTGCAAATGGGACGATTTTGTCTTTTTTTATGGCTGAGTAGTATTCCATTGTGTATATATACCACATTTTCTTAATCCAGTCGTCACTCGAGGGACACTTAGGTTGCTTCCACTTCTTGGCTATGGTGAATAATGCTGCAATGAACATAGGGGTGCATAAGCCTCTTTGGATTGTTGATTTCAGGTGCGTTGGATAGCTTCCCAGTAGTGGGATGGCTGGATAATAGGGCATCTCTATTTTTAATGCTTTGAGGAATCTCCATACCGTTTTCCATAGAGGCTGCACCAATTTGCATTCCCACCAGCTGTGTATGAGGGTTCCTGTTTCTCCACATCCTCTCCAACATTTGTTGTTTTTTGTCTTGGTGATTATAGCCATTCTAACGGGCGTGAGGTGGTATCTTAGTGTTGTTTTGATTTGCATTTCCCTGATGATTAGTGATGTTGAGCATCTTTTCATGTGCCTATTGGCCATCTGTATATCTTCCTTGGAGAAGTGTCTGTTCATTTCCTCTGCCCTTTTTTTGATCGGGTTGTTTGTTTTTTTGTTGTTCAGTTGTGTGAGTTCTTTATATATTATGGAGATCAACCCCTTGTCAGATGTATGTTTTGCAAATATTCTCTCCCAGCTGCCAACTATTCTTTTTTAAATTAGTGAGTTTTGTATTTTACCTGATTCATAGGAAACATTTAACGAAAACCGTTTAAGGTCTCTGCTTGTGTCTGTCTGTGTATCTATGTATGTCTATGTGTAAGCGTTATATATATGTGATATTTTTCTACCTCTGGATGATGTAATTTCTAAAAGAGCTCCATTAGTAGGCTTAAAGTAAGCATTTATATAAATTGTTTCTAAATGTAGTGGAAACTAACCCAAATGTTTTTCAAGTTAACATGATATCATCTTTAGTAAATGAAAGCTTATTTAAGTTTGTTGGTTTGATGAAAATAAGCATGTTTTCAGTATTCTAAAAATTATATAAAATTCCTAAAAATCTGATATGTCCTGGTATAATTCTAGTCGTTATCTTAAAATGTGGCTTATAAAAATAACCAAATTTCCTTGTAATTACATTCTCATGTTAAGTCTTTTGTCATTGCCAGATCGTCATTATTTTACTCCTATGGTTTTACAAATACGTTTCATCTTCAGAGAAATTCGCAACAAGGCCTCTGACACTCCCAACATTTGACACACATGGACAGAAAGCTTCTACAGTACGTTGGTTGGGTGATTTATCCTTTTTTTCTGTGAAAAGTCAGTGTTTGCAGGCTCCGGGCTCCTGTCACTTCAGCAAGTGTGTGAGGACACCCTGAATGCAGTGACCACGGGCCGCTCCGACGTGTCGCCTGGCCGTCCTGTCTTCTTACACTCAGACTCTGTCATTCCACCTATATTGGGGAAGAGGCGAGGCCAGTGCAGAGCCCGAATGGCAGGCACAGCCTGAGAAGGTGGAGGGACTCTTGTCACACGGTGGCCACCACCATCTCCCTCAGTGGACAGTCGTTCCCAGGGGCCTGGGTCTCCGTCTTCCGTCCCCTGAACCCCCGCCGGACGTGCAGGCTGACACTCCATGATGATTTCTGGAGAAGTGGCTCTTGCTAGCACACAGACCCTGACATCAGTGAACAAAAGACTCTTGGCCTGCCATTCTCGTCAGGTCCACCCCTGACTCACACAGGGGAGTCATGTCCTGACCACGCTTGTTTCTTGAATGTGTGGTTGGCTCACATTTTCAGGAGGTCAGGAAACACCTACTGTGCACTCACTGTGTTCATGTGACAGTCAGACGCTGAGAACCACGCTGCAGGAAGAGTGCTCTGACTTGGCACAGCAGGTGACAGTCTCGTTGAGCACCTGGCACAGGTTAGACACTCGGGCTGCTTTTCTGAAGATCCACACTGCTCTCTCGCAGATTACGCTCAGGTCCCAGCACCTCCTGACCAGCAGCAGAGTTACTCACACCTTCTGAGGGTCGTTCTCCCCGCAGGGGCTGCATGGGAGCTGCTCAGGTGCCTCGGCCTACCGTGCAGCCTGAGGTTCCCACAGACCACTTCAGATGGCCTTGGCGGCCTCAAATGGGGTGGCTCTGTGAGGTAGCCATTGTCCTGGGGCATGCCCTGCCCCGTGGTTGAGCCCCAGGAATGTATCCCCTCCCCAAAGGACCCCACACTTGCCTTTCTCTCTCCCAGGGTGCATCACCCAGCTACCCTCAGACGCTCATGCTGTGGCGACCAAGAAACCCAGCCTTTCTTCCACACCAACCTTGATATTTCACACGGAACAGCCCAGATTGAGCTTGAGCTGGACACAATGCTTGGAATCCCTCTTGCTGTTCTTTTCTCAGGGGCCACACTGAGGGCAGGCTGAGCAGTCAAGTTTAAAAGGAATAATCCAGAGAGTGTGGTCACCTCCTCGAACCAGGAGTCCGTTGTCTTGCTAGGGAGGCAAATAGGTAGAATGTAGCTGGTTGGGGAGCTGCCGATGAGGAGCGGAGAGACTTGGTCTTGCTGTCGCTCTGGTAGGGTGGTGCCAGCTGTTGTGAGAGAAGAGCACAGGAATCTGTGCCCATCAGAAAAATGCCACGTGTGCGTCCACCCTCAGAGATGGAAACTGAACAGGCTCAGGCTTGTGACCCGAAGCTGTTCCTCAGCTGCAGTCATCCACCTTCATTACAGCGAGAGAACCCTGAAGATGAAGCAAAGGCCTGATTGAGTCCCTGTTCCTGACCGACTGTACGCCAGGAGCTGCCATGTGCTGGGGACGCGGTGGTGAGAAGCATGCATTCATTCCAGCTGGCGCATCTGGGGGCTGGCTGCCTCTCATGAGTCTGGCCTCAAACTAGGAAATCAAGAAGAGGCCGCCTGCCCCCAGAGCAGCCGAAGGAGGCCGTGTTCATGAGGGGATTCCTTTGGGCAGATTCAACCCCTCACCCTGAGCTTCTCAACCTTGCCTGTATGATAGAATCATCTGGGAGGTTACTGATTGATTGTTTTGATGTACCGTATTCAACATTTGGTAGACATTTGGCTGGTTCCACATTTTGGCTATTATGAATAATGCGAGAACTTCATGTATGAGTTTTAAATTGGCCCAGCGTTTTATTTTTTGGATCATTCGCATACAAGTGTCTGTGTGAACGTGTTCTCAGTTTTCTCGAGTGTATACCTAAGGAGTGGGATCACTGGGGCCTTCATTTAATTTTTTAAGTTAGGACACTTTTACCACGTAATTCATGACACGCTCGGTGACCCTGAGTCCAAGACACCGAGTACTGATTTCCCTGAAGACAACTCGGGCTGTTCCCTACAGTCTCCTCAGAGGCTCTGCCTGCTTCTGTGCTCTGTGAATGGAGGCCTGCTGCCCCTCCCTCTGCACAGTATCCAGGAACCTGAAAGGCCAAAGCTCATTTCTTTCCACTGCTGGGAGACTCCGTCATCCTCCCCCAGGCTCCGCTCACGAAGCGACACCAACTTCATTTCTCCATGGATGTGACAGCAATGACTGGCTGCTCCCTGCCCTGGCATACAGTAGGCACAGATATATTGGGGGTATTTTCTTCCTACCCCTGCCCAGTGTCCACTCAGAGAATGGCATCAAAAATTCCTCAGTCATGGGGCTGGAGTGCTCTGCTCTCATGTGGGTGCTCCCCAAGGCCCCTCTCTTAGCTGGGGCCGGCAAGGGCCCTAGTTGTCCCCACATCCAGATCCAGAGGCTCAGAAAGGCGGCCCAGGGTGGCCGTGGGACTCCTAAAGTTCTTCCAGGGAAATGCTGCCAGGCGGGTGGGCCGGTTCATCTTTGATTATCAGGCAAATGGTGCCTTGGCTTGGGGTGGGAGCCTGGCCCTTCCTATCTCCCCAGAGCCTTCTCTCCTGACCTCCATGGCCTCCTCTGTCCCCTCAGAGGGGACAAGCCGCACAAGACCATTCATATTCTTCTGGACACTACACTGGTCCCCGAGGCCATGCTGCCTGGTGGGAGAGGCCACAGTGGGCAGCTCTGGGTCACCTGGCTCCCTCCTTCCACTCGAGGGGCCTGTGGCCTGGAGTTGGTGGGAGGGGGAGTATGCTGATTCTTAGGGACCTCTGGAGCCCCTGAATCTTGGGGAGGAGAGGTCTGCATGCCTCTCCAGCTCAGATGTGTGCCCTGGGCTGAGGGAAGTGGCATGGGCAGCACCTGCTCTGGGGCTTTGGAGAGCCCCATGGAGGAAGAGGGTGCAGAGGTGGCACTGCACATCTCTCTGATGGATTAGGGTGGGGGCTGAGGGAGAAAGGGGTTTCTTGGGAACCAGTGGAGGCCATGCTGAGGGTTGAGCCAGAGTACATGTTTCTAATTGGGGGTGAGGGACAAGGGGTGGTCAGGGCTCCCCTGTCCCTCACTCTCCCCTCCTTGAGCTCTCACCACTCTGGAATGTACAGGGATGGGGCAGGAAGGGGCGAGGTATGAGGGTGGTGCAGAGGGTCTGAGCTTTCCTCACCAGGGAGAGGCACAGAGACAAAGACACACCCTTGAGCCCAGGTGGGGGCTCCAGTCACTGACTCACCCCGCCTCTCGGCAGCCTGGCCCAGGAACACCATTGCCCTCTCGTGCACCTGTCTGTCCAGCCAGGGCCCAGAGATGCTCAACACCAACAGGACTCACTCCTCAGGCCTCCCTGAGCTATTGGCTGCCCTCAGTGCCTTTGCCTTCAGCCAGTAGGAACCGTGGCCATGGGCTCTTCCACTGGGGAGTGAGGGCAAAGGTCATGCAAGATGGCGGTGCCCCAGAGAGCTGAGGCATGAAGCAGAGAATGGCACTGGCAGCCCTGGCATTTTGCTGACGTGGATTTCCACCCCTGCACAGATGGCTGAGCTTGCCAGATGCAGGTCCCCTTGTCAGCCCAGCAGAGTGAAGGAGAACAGCCTCAGATCACTGATGGTCCAGCTCAGGGCTGCCCCAGGTGTCCTGCACCAAGCACAGAGCAGAAGGGAGCGGGGACCTCCCTAACCACCACCCAGATGAGAAATCTCCGGGAAAACCTTGGCCCTGAGTCCCAGAATTCCCTGGTCCCATGAATGGCCCAGAGTAGAGTTCACAGGGCTGTGGGGAGGACAGGATAGGGGCTCAAGGTGGGCGCTGGTATTTTAGATGAGTGGGAAGGCATGAATTTTACCACATTTTATCCTTAGGAGAGTTGGAGGAGCAGGTGCAGTCGTGTCTCCATATCTGCCCTCCCTGTGTTGATTCTACTCACCTTGACAACTACCGCTGCACTGCCTGCTACACGTGCACTGATCTCATTCAACGGCACAGAATCCCCACCCTGGGAGCAGCATTGTCCCCATGTCATATGGGGAATTGGAGGTGCAAAAAGTGTCACCAATGCCCTCCTTCAGCTAGCAAGTACACCTGGTGTGGAACTGAGGGTCAGGAAAAGTGTTCCTGGAGTTTCTACCTGCTGAGCTTGGCCAGGTTCTCACCCTGCCCTGGTGTTATGAGAGGTTTGGGGATTTGATCCGAGATGTAAAAGACACTTTTTACTCCAAACAAATGGACTGAAGGTATATTTTATTATATAGAGGATAGTAAAGGCGATAGTCTGCAAACAGATCCGAATAGGTCAAATAATAAGAGGGAAAAAACACCAGCTCGACTGGAAAGGGAAAACATCCACATCGCCTGAGATAGCAGCAGATCTGAATAGGTCATATAATTAGAGGGAAAAACATCCGATCGATCGGAAAGGGAAACACCAGATCGACTGAAGGGAAATGACACAAATCAACCGGAAAGAGAAACACCAGGTTGACCGAAAAGAGAACACATCAAATCAGTTACTTCACAGTAAATCAATTACTTACATCAAATCAGTTACTCATAATATCCACGCCCCACTGCCGGGAGAGCCCTGTCAATCGACGCGGCTGGGCAAGGATCACACGTCCTGGGCAAGGTGTCCCTTCCACAGGTGGAACTCTCACCGGGTCTCAGTCTCCAGCAGTTTATATAAGCAGTTACAGAGTTTACAGAGCAAGCATCCAGTGTTTCCATGCACAAATGGTTATCAGTGGCGTACGTGCACTGAGCCCCCTGGCTATTGTCGCAGCCCAGTAGTTGTGTATGTGCATTGTTTTCTTTGGTTATCGTCTTAGCCCGGCACAGATGGCCAGTCCGTCCCGTGCTACGACGCTCCAAGAGCCTTGAACTGTTACAACTTGCAACTCCCTCCGTGGGAGAAAGGCCAGTTCCCAGGAAAAGGCCAGTTCCCACCACACAGAAAGCAGCTTTGTATTTCTTTGTGTGCTGGTGGCTATAGGTCAATGGAGCGGCCAAACATGGCTGTACTCACGTCAAGACACCTGGGCGGCGTGGTGTCTCCTGGGTTTTGGGAAATGTGTGGAGGCTCTTTGGGCTGTGCCAGCGAATGGGGGAGACCACAGTCATTTCAGGGGGCAGAACATGCCACAGACTGAAGAATTGTCGCCACCCCCAACCCACACCCAGGGTTCTGAGGTGAGAACCCCTGGGAAGACAGGGGAAGGACATTCTAGCTCTGGCCTCGCGTGGTCACTGGGGATAAAGAAGGTGCTCCTAATCAGCACAGGTGGCTGGTCCCTGAGGGCATGGGCACTCTGCACTTGGAGCATATTAATAAAGACTTTGAAACACTTAGAACCCCAGAGTGCTCTGGTCCTTTCACCTTCTCTAAGAAAGGATCCCCTTGGCCTTGAAGCTGGGTTGAAGGCCACAGGGTCAGGGGCCTTGTGTGACCTTGAGGGAGACTCTTGTCACTGTCAGCCCTGGGCAGATTCCCTGAGCCCCAGTGACGCCCCTGTGCTCCTCAGCATCTCTCAGACATAGCCGTGCCCCTTGGCCAACCCTTGGTTCCTTTGCTGGGACTCCCTCCCAGGCCCCTGCTCTACTTTGCTCCAGCCCCAGGCCAGCCTCCCACCACCCTTCTCCAACTGAGCTACCAACCCTCCTCGGTCCTGCCCACCTGTGACCAAGATCACAAACCAGGTCCTGCTGGTCACTCAGAGGCCACCACTCAGCTGGGCGTCACCCTGATGGGGGCCACCTGCAACAGGAGCTCCGCAGCCACACTGGTGGGGCCTGGTGGACACCTGAAAGGCTCTGGGGAAGGAGACCCTGGGCCAAGCAAGGTCAGGGCTGCCTGCACTGCCCACTGTTCTCCCTCCAGCCCTCCTGGGGCCAGTAGGGCTAGGGGTGCACCCTCTCATCTCTCCACCTTTTGTTGTGACTCACAATTGCTGCTGGTTTTCTCCTGGTGAAGTGAATGTGCTTTTAAAAAACGTGAGAAATTGAGAAAGGTGTAAAGAAGAAATTCATAATCGCTGCTAATCCCTGCCCGTGTAACCGAGCAAAGGCTCCTTCTGCTTGCTGCAACCTTGAAGCCAATCACAAGATGAGTCGGTGGTCAGGAAAGGGATTTACTCGATTAGTTAGCAAAATCGGAAGATGATGGACTCATGTCCCAGAGACCATCTTAAACAAGCACATAATCTGTGGCAGTTCTATAGGGACTAGTGGGCTGTGAGGGGGCTCAGGAACATTCACCATCTGGCTTCGGCGACAGGAGACATCACACCAGGTCTTTCAGGTGTCATCGATGATGGATGCCGGCATAGATGTTCTTCCTGAGGAGGTCGTCATGTTCCTAAGAAACTCAAAAGAATAAAGTTATCATCTATCACTCTTGGGAGGTACGTGTGTCAGCCAGGATTATTTCCGAGAGCTGTTTATCTCCTAGGCTATGTGCAAGGTAAAACACACAGAGCTTGAGTGAGCTAGTCAGACGTTACTCTAAGTTACAACACGGCTTCCCTCGAGTCAACTTGCTCCAGGCCAGTATCACCCACGGGTAACATTTGGCAAATTTTCTCCCAGGCCCTGCTGCATTTGTGCTTTCACATCTTGTTTTCCTCATTCACAGTAATTCGTAAGCATTTTCTGAAGTCAGCACAAATATTTTTCCAGCTGCATTGAGGTATGATTAACAAAGAAAAGTTGTATACATTGAAGGTGTACAATGTGATGATTTGATGTATGTGCACATTGTGAAATGAATACCACAATCAAGCTAACAAACAGTTCCGTCACCTCCTGTAATAATCCCCCTTTTTTAATGCTAAGAACTCTTAAGATCAATTCTCTTGAGTATACAATGCATTATTATTAACTCTGTTCACCTCGTTCTATATTAGATCTTGAGAACATCCTCATGTTATAATGAAAGTCTGTACCCTTTGAACAACATCTCCCATTGCCCTCGCACCCACCAACCTCCATCCCTGGTAGCCACATTCCACTCTCTGTTTCCACGAGTTTGACGTTTTTAGATTCCACATGTAAATGAGATCATGCAGTGATTGTCTTTCTGTGTCTGACTTATTTTGCTTAGCATAATGTCCTCCAAGTTCAACCATGTTCCCAGAAAAGACAGCATTTCTCTCATATCTAAAGCTGGATAATATTTAATTGTAGATACATGTAATGTTTCTAAATCCATTGATCCATCAGCAGACACTTAGGTTGTGTCCATATCTTGGCTATTGTTGTCACAAACTAACTGCCCCGAGTAATTCAAAGGCAGTTTCGAAAGCACTTAACTGTTTCTTTTTTGTTGTTTTGGTGAGGAAGATTAGCCCTGACCTAGCATCTGTTGCCAATCTTCCTCTTTATGCTGAGGAAGATTGGCCCAGAGCTAACGTCTGTGCCCATCTTCCTCCGTTTGATATGTGGGACGCCTGCCACGGCATGGCTTGATGAGTGGTGCATAGGTCGGCGCCAGGGATCCGAACCTGCAAACCCCAGGCTGTTGAAGTGGAGCACCCAAACCCAACCACTATGCCACCAGGCCGGCCCCTTAACTCTTTCTCAAAGTCGTTTCTCAGTTACGTTAAGAGACGTAATCACCAACCACCCTGAACCAGTCCAAACCCCACTGCAAAAGCAACGCCTGCACAGATGGGCCAAGAAGTCTCCAAAGTTACTTTTGCTTCATTTTAATGTTAAGATCTCCACCCCAGGAGGAGCTTAAGCCTTATTAGCATAACATGAAATATACGGGAAAGCATGTTTTCAAACTACGCCTGGGATAGCTTGTACCCACCTCTAGACGTGATGACGAAACTTTCCTTTTGAATATTTATTCCCTACCAAAAATAAAAGGCACTTGTTTTCCCTTGCTGAGAGAGCCACAGCTTTGGAAGTGATTCCCTATGGTCCCCTTATTTGCGGCAAATGAATTGTACTTTGTGTGAGAACTACTTCTGGTAAAGGCTTTGATTTCAACTCACCAAATAGGGAACTCATTTTGGTTCGGTAACATTGTGACAAGTGCTGCAGTGAACATGGGAGGGCAGATATCACTTGAAGATACTGATTTCATTTCCTTCGGAACTATACCCAGTAGTGGGATTGCTGCATCACATGAGAGTTCCATTTGTAATCTTCTGAGAAAACTCTGATCTTTAATCTTTGACAAACACTGTTTTCCATACCGGCTGTATCAACAAAAATCAATTCCAGGTGTATTTTAAATCTAAACGGGGGTTTTTGCAATAACTTCTCTAGTAGGTACCTTAGGAAAACAGTCTCAAGATCTTGGGGCACGCAAAGATTTCGCAGAACACAAAGAATAGTAAACATAAGGAACAAAAAGATAAACAGGAAATTATTAAAAATGAGAACTGTCAGTGAAAAGAAACTTTTAAGAGAGGAAAAAAGGCAGGCACAAAGGGGATAAACACTTGCCATTTATTTATCTGACACAAGACTCTTATCTAGGATATTTAACTAACTCGCATAAATTTATAAAAATATTACAGACAATCCACCAGAAAAAAAAGGCCGATTTTACAAGGCACTTCAAAAAAACGATAACCAAATGGGAACAATGAAATGGAAAAGGGCTCCACGTTATTACTCAGGAGGAAAATGCAAGTTAAGACCACAATGAGCTACCACTACACATACACCACCACGGTTCAAATCAAACCTCTGACGGCACCAAGCGTTGGTGGAGATGCGGAGCAACTGGAACTTTTATACACAGCTGGGAGTGCAAACTGTTTAATCCACTTTGAAACTCTTTGGTAGTATCTCCTAAAGGTGGACGTACACATACTCTATAACCCAACAATTCCACGCTTAGGTATATACCCAACACAGATATGTTCATATGTTTACCAAAAGATGTACAAGTTGTTCAGAGCAGCATTTTTTGGCATATCATCAAATTGTAGACAACTCATCCTGCATCAGTGGAATGGATAAATAAAATGGGTTATATGTTTTACAGTGGAATACTATACAGAAATAAAAATTAACTACAGCCACATTCAAGAATATTAATGAATCTTACAAGCAAAATGAAAGAAGCCAGACACCAAAGAAGACACTCTGTATGATTCCATTTAAATAAAGTTCAAAGACAAGAAAAACAAATTCAGAAGTTAGAGTATTGGTTCCCCTTGGGGGAGAGAGGTCAGTGACCTGGGAGGGGCACATAAGAAGGCCGTTGGAGGGCTAGTTATGTTCTATTTTTTGTGGGTACTGTTTAGCGGTTGTGTTCCCTTTGCATAATTCACGGATCAATGCAAGTATGATTTCTGTACTTGCTGGTATGTATGCTATGCTCCAACTTGCAAATCCAATCTCATGATTATAAACTTTTTTACTGATTAGTCCCAAAACATACGTGTTAGTGCGAGACTCCAGACTTATGGGTCTACATTCATATCCTGGATGTAACCTCTTCCTACCTCAGAGACCCGGGCCATGAGATTGACTCTCGGGGCTGCAGTTTCTTCATTTGTAAAATGGGTTACTTTTGGAACCTCTCTCTTACTCAGTGAGATAATTAACTCCTTGCTGGCACAGCACAAGAACTCCATAAATAATGGCTCTTGTAGTTGTTCTTGCCATGCTTAACTCTTTGGGCTGTGGAGCTGGTGGACAAGGGTCTGTGGCGGAGGGAGGAGCAGGATGGGGATCTAGTCAAGACACATGCTCCAGGTGAGGGTGAGGGGACAGAGCAGAGCTGATGCTGAGGTGCAGGAGGAAGGGTCATAAGCCTGGGGCTCCTCCTTCCTTCCCCATCTCGGTTCCTGCCCCTCTATAAATACAGGAGGTTAACTAACCAGGTGATCTCTAGCTGGTTAGTCCTTCCAGCGAGGACATTGGAGAGTCGGCAGCGTGATGGAAATGCCATGAAAAGCCAAAAACGAATTTCCCAGTTTGATCCACACTCAAACCCAAAGGACCAGTCCTGGCAGTTAGGGGAGGTGGATATAGTGGTGGGATTATGGGTCCTGTCTATTTTCTTCATTGTACTTTTTTCTATTTGGGACAGGAGCCACCTGAGCCAAGGAGCCGCCTGAGTGGCTGTGGCCCCTGGGGTGGTCCCCTTATCTGAAGACTCCACATGAAAGGGTACCCTTGGACCGGGAGAGCAGAGAATTGCCCTCTGTGGATGGGATGGTGTGGAACTCCCTGGGCTCAGGGGTGCTCTGTCCACCCTGCTAAAGCCCCTCCCTGAGGGACATGCCTGCATTTGATGGCTTGCAGGGGGACCACACCAAGAGGAGGGGGCTCAAGCTGTCAGTGCCCGGCCTCCAGGAGCCAGTGACCTTACACGCTCTTCCCCCTCACCTGAATCAGCCCCCAGCCCGTCCTGAGTGGAGTCCCATCTTCCCAGCCTGGCCCATTAGAACCTGAAGCCCCCTGAGATGTTCATCCTGGAGAGGGGACAGTCCCTTGGTGTGGCCCTTGTCCCTTCCAGGGTGTCTGCTCCTCCCAGCCACCGGGGCCTGACCTCTCCCTGGGGGAGTCTGAGTCTCAGAAGCTGCACATCAGCCCTCTCCCAGCTGGCAACATGTGTGCACACCATACCCACAACCTGCTCCACCGAGCCGTGCACACTGCAGTGTGCACAATCCCTGCACTCAGCCTTGTTTGCGGTAAAGTTTTGTCCTGCACAGGGAAGCAGGGGTGGATGGTGAGGAGAGAAGGGACATGTGAAATGCACCTAGAGCAGGGAGGAGTGAGGTGACCTGGGGACACCGGGAGGGGTGTGGGCAGTACCGAGGGGCCTTGTGGTCTGCCGTCATGATGTGACGATGGGACCAGCCCTCACTCTGCACCAGCCTCTGCCCCTCTCACAGCTGAGGCAGGTGCAGTGAAGGTGCAGAGCTGGGTCCCAGGGTGGATTTCACCTTGCCAGGACCATGGAAGTAACAGGACAGAGTTGCAGGACAGGAGCGTGGGGCTGTCCTGGAGCTCAGTGTGTGCAGAGGAAGGAAGGACGTGACGTGGGGAAGGAAAGTGAACGTTGAGCAAGGTTGGCAGACGGAGACCCAGTGGGCTGAGGACTCATCAGGGGAGGGAACCCCCAGTGGGTGGGCTGGAGAGACACTGGTGGGTACTGGCTAGAGTGGGCTGGCCATAAATGGGGGTGTCGGTCATGGTGGAGATGGTTAAATGCGCAGAGTGATGCCAGGGCAGTGGGTGGTGGGGGTTGAGTGAAGGTGGGCGGAGGACAGGGCCTAAGGGTCCAGGATGTCAGAAAGATCATCTGGGTGGATGCAGAGTGACCAAAAGGGGTCGATTCACAGTGGTGGTGGAGAGACAGTGCGGCCTTACACCCACACCTCGAAGTGCACACACAGGTGAACACACAGACACACACTCCCCCATCAGTGCACAGGGTGCAGTTTGGCCCACAGGCTCAGTGCAGCTGCTAGATGTGCTGGCCCAGGTAGGCAGCCCACTCTGTGTGGACACAACACTGCCTCTAAGGCCCCTCCTGCCCTGTGGAGACCCCCACTGAAGAGCTTCATCATCTGCATGTCCTGGTTATTCATCTTGTCTTGGAAGTAAGCGATGCTATGGTCCCTCTCCAGGATGAACCAGCTGTTGATGATGGGTCTCCACCCTGGAAGCGACATGGGTTAGGGCCATGTTGGACTTGTTGGGGTTCCTGCAGTTGGGCAGGGTCTCAATGCCTGAAGGAGGGAGAACAGGGTGGGGCAGGCCCCAGTGCAGGCAGCTGAGAGGTCAGGAAGGATGCAGGCTCAGATCCCCAGCAGTACACAGTAGACGTGTCTGGTGGCTGGCAGGGATGATGTCCACCCCAGGTCTCTCTGCAGGCCTCAGATCACTGCCATCAGCCAAGGCTCCCTGAGGCTTGTTTGGACAAGTACTCCCATATGCTGCAGGGAGCTTAGGAGCAACTGACCTGAACCCCAAATTTCTTTACTGGGTCTCTGGATGGAATAAGAGAAGATGATGGAACTGTATCAGTATGGTGTCATGTCCTCTGAGAGTGATGACCCTGTGAGGTAGGGGAAGCACAGGTGTCCTGTCCCTGGGGATGGGGCCAGTTTCAGTGAGAAAGGCTCACAGGTGGAGGGGTGCCCAGCAGAGTGTGTCTGGGCTCTGGAAAACTGGAGAAAGTCGGTTCGTGTATATGGTGTGGAAAGAACACGAGCTGTGTGTGGGGACCAGCCGGGATGACTGATGGCTCTGAGCAGTAGGGGGAAAACTGTCTCCCTAGGTGATGATCTGAGGTTTTCAAGGGACAGGCGAGGGGGGCTCTATCACATGAGTCCTCATCCAAATTCACAGTCTAGCTGGTCACCTGGCACATTCCTGCAGAAATGCTGCCCCCTGGAAGCCCAGGCCCTCCATGCAGCTGAGCCAGTGGCCACTTACAGGTTTTGAATTTCAAGGTGATGATTCCACAAAGGGTACTTTAAATACTTTGCATCTGCTGGGTTTCCTGGACAACAGAAGCCACCTTGAAGCCCTGTTCTGGTGATGGAAGCATCCCAAGGTCTCCAGGGGGTGAGCCCCGACTGTTGAAACCAAAAGGCACCTTCCTCATTCTTCACTCAATGCCCATCCTGCCTCCCCCAACCCAGGGAAGCGCCACTAGCCTATCCATTTGGCCCAGCCCCTGCCTGGCCTGGGGTTCTGCACCATCTTTACTCAAACAAAATTAAACGATAGGGTCAATCCTGTAGCCCCTTCCATCACCTCTCATCATCCTCCACTGCCATGATCTTCTGAGCTCACGGACCTCCATGACCTCCCCCACCAATGTCCCCAGGAAGTACCAATGTGGCCACATAGAATGAACGGTCAGGAGATTGTCCAATGAATCTTACAAACTCCTCCTCCCCCAATCTCAGCCAGGAACACACTCCTTGGTGAAGTCCTCCCATCTCAAGCATGATGAGGCTGCGGGCTGCAGGTGGCAGGACTGTCATTCCTCTTGGAACAAGCTGGTCCATCTGCTGCTCAAGGAGACGGTGAAGGTTGGGCTGAAGACTCCATCTGATTTCTCTTTGTGTCTCCAGAGACCAGGATGTTATAAAACAACACCCAGCAAGTGTGGTGGGCGGAGAGAATGATCTACGGAACATTCAACCTCCTGACTAACTCCTCTTGCCCCTGAAGGATGGGAATTTTGGCCTCTCATTAACAGACTTTCAGAATTGCCCCCTCAGGCCTATTCTAAGGACTCATAAAGCTCATCTTGCTGACAGCGCCCAACAGGATCCTGAAGAGGCTGTCAGCCTACTGTGGGGAATATCCCGACCATTGTCCCCCCTCATCCCACTTACAGTGCTGAGCCGACAGGTGAGCCTACCTGGGCCCCGCTGGCTACAGCAGGATGACAGTGATACTGTCTGCCCCTTGCCCATTTGCCCACCTGTCCTGTAGACAAGAGACCTCTGTTCCTTGTCTCAACAGAAACCAGTCCAAAGCTTATATTCCAGGCTCAGAGATCACCAATACCTATACCTATCAATCTATTGAATTTCTAGCTCATATGAGAAGTACAAAGACTCTCCTTCCTCAAGCACCCGCAGCACAGGGCTTTTGCAAGATGTGAATGAGGTAAGGTGGGTAAAGCATTTTTCAGAGAACCACCCCAGAATTAGTTCTCAGTACACGATGGTGACTCACCGTTACGTTCGTTACCATCACCACCATCTTTGTTGTGTTGAGTCTGCTAGAAAAACCAGCACATTAATAATGTAGAGGATGTTGGATCAACTTGGCAGGCTGCGGCCTGGCTCCAGAGCACAGGTAGGGGGTGAGGCCTGTTTCCAGGACCCCAGGCTCAGGATTGAGGAGCTTGGAAGTGGGAGGGGAGGGAAGAACATCCGCATGATGAGTATCTTGAAAACCAAATGACCTTGAAGTTCATTGTGAAGCTGAAGGGCAGCAGGGATGATGCCACTTTTCCTCAAGGTTACTGGTCTAGCCCAGGGCTTTCTATACTACTTTCCTCAAAGCTGGAATAAAGGGATGTCTGTAATAAGGGCTTTAGGGAGAAAAATGTAAAAGACTGAAAGAACGGAGCCCAGATGTCTCTAAAATGACTAACATCGGAGCAGATGTGCATAGCTCAAGGAATATGGACTGTGACGTTGGATGAAATGGGGAAAGAGAGATCAAATGGTTGAGGGAGTTGTGGGAGGCAAACAGCCATGTGTCCCCACACTTGGGTTCACCCTCCCATCTGATCAGCAGAGGAAGCTGACACTAATAGGAAACGTCCTGTAAGATTTCCATAGGAGCTGCCATGGCCCTAAGATCCTGAAGGGGAGAGGCAGTTAATGGGCCCTTTGAGAGGAGAACTCCAAAAGGAATTAGATCCCTCTCAGAACTGGACATGCCTCCAATCCAGATCAAGGAAGGTGTGAGCAAGCAAGAGGAGAGGATGGAACAAATGTGCATGGAGCTCACAGTGATGGTCAAGTGGATCTAGACCCCATTACCTTAGAGGTGTCCATGTGTGCTTTATTAATCTTGGCCTCATAGGTATCCATCGATCCATCTATCCATCCAAACATCATGCATCCACCCACGATCCATCCATCCACCATTCATTCATCCATTCATCTATCCCTCATCCATCCATCCAACTGTAAACCACACATCCACCCACCCATCCATCCATCCATTCACCCATCCACTCACTATCCTTGCATCAACTACCCTTTCATCCATCCATTCATCATCCATCCATCCAGCATCCATCCGACCATTCATTTAATTGAGGAACATGGGATGAAAATTATGATGATTATGTGTCCAGACCTTCCTTTGTCCTGACACCGTTGAAGGCCTCAGGTCCTCTAACCGTTACTATTGCCAAACCGTTTCCCCTGAAATCAAGTACAGTTTCATTCTGATGATGAGCACACATTGCATGATATTCCCCAGGTTTTGGGTGTGACCAACCACCAGGATCTGGTTTCCCAGCACCAGCTCCCACCTCACTCCTGGGTCTGCTGGGACTCACTTTCCTTGAGAGGCTGAGGACAACTCTCAGGACTGAATGAGACCAGTCTTTTCAGGGGTAGGGGAGAGGGAGGACCTAGACATGGGCATTTAAGAAGGAAAAGGCAAAGAGAGGGGAACTTGGGTCCTCAGGCCTGAGTGGACAAGACTGAGGCCGGCAAGTTGACCAGCTCCGAGAGAGGGACAGTGGGCATAGGGAGGCAAGTGGGCAGACAGGGGGCAGGAACCTTGTACTGTACAGTTGGGGATGCCTGGAGCCCAGGCCTGAGTGTCAGGGACGTCCAGGTCACATAAGTACCAACAAGAGGCACAGAGGGGTCCCAAGGAGGTGAGGATGTGATGGTCCCTGTGGGAGGGTAGTGACTAGGGACTGGGTGGCACCTAGACATTTGCAGACCTCAAATATTGTTCCAACAGCACCATGGATTTTTGAAGTTGATAACAGGTTTTGTAACAATGTGTTTGATTTTTAATGGCAACCCCAGCGCAGTAGTCTTGCAAAATATAAACACATAATAGGGACAACAGTCCTCACATTTATAGATGGGCTTATAATATGCAAAGTTTCTTCCAAAACATGACTTTGGCCTCTGAGGAAACTATGTCATAGAAAGGCTACCTGACTTGGCTCTAACTTCACCAGGAGTAAGGGGTTAGCAGGGACCCATTGTGGATGGAAATCTGTCCAAGGCCTCACTGAGTTCCCCTCTCCCCTGCTGGGCAGGAAGATGTCCCGCTCTGCCTGGGAGACACCATCAAAGACACAAGAGAGGAAATTCTGGCCCAAGTCCACCTGGGGTTCTGAACAACAGGACTGAGACCCTAACCCAGTGCAGGTGGCTGACCTGGGACACACACATGCCCACTGCCCAGCCCTCCCAGAGACTCTCAAATGACCTCCACAGTGTGGGTAGGAATAAACTGGGTCCCTCAGCTCACAGCATGAAGAGCAGACTCAGTCCAGCAGTCACAAGGGACAGCTCAGGGCTGGGTGGGGGACCCTACACCTCCTCCCTGCTCACCTGTCTGGCCCTGGGCTGACCTGGAGACAGGATCCTGCCCCTCCCTCATCTTCATAAAGGCCTCTCATTTTGCTATGTAGGTGGTGATTAAATCATTTTTTGGGGGGATCCTGTGAATTTATGTTCTTAATTTTGCATAATTAGCCATCATTACTCTTGGGTTTGATTTCTTCTGAGAAATCTTATCTGGAAGGGAGAATGTTATCAGAATGGGAAGCAGTACACCTCTGCATTAAGAGCTAGCAAGACAAAGCAATGGCTTCCTCGTATGTACCCCCTACTCCCATGGTCTTTGCTGCCCCAGCCCCAGGGATCCTGGACCAGCCCCCGTCACTCGAAGCTCCCCTGAGAGAGCTGGTCCTAGTCCAGGCTCCAGCTCCAGCCTTGGAGCTGATGTCGCCACCCCGCCCTTTCCTACCAGACGTCTTGAACTACAAGCAAAGTGTCCAGCCTGCTCTAAATGCCCCCACCAGGATGCCCATGGCTCCCATTGCAGCCCCCTCACCCCTTGCAGGCTGAATTGATCTCCTTTCCCTCAAATGTACCCTGGATCCTGTGTTCTGTATTCCCATCAGTGCCCCCAGTGACCCTGGGAGACCACATTGACCTTCATGTCTGCTACCCATACCACCGGGTCTGCTGGCCCCACACACGACCCTAATCCACCTCCTCCCTCTATTACTGCTGCCCTTCCCCCGTTCCAGTATTGTGAGTACTGGGGTGACTGCACTGACTCACACACCCTGAGTGGTCTCTGCTTTCCCTGCCCCTCGTTCCTCCTCCATTCTTCTCCCAGAACTTTCTACCAAATGCAAATTGCATCATCTTGCTCCTTTGCATGTGTGGGTACATTTGTGTGTTTATGTGCATGTGGGTATGGTATGCCTGTGTACACATGTCTCTCTGTGCATATGTTTCTTTCTATTTGTATGCAGCATGTGTACACGTGCATATATGTCTTTTGTGCCCACACATATCCATGTGTATGTGCGTAGACGCATGTGTGCATGTGTGTCTTCTGAGTGTGTGCATGTGCAGAGTTGTGTATGTGTCTCTGTGTGTGCATATTGTGCTGCATATGTGTCTGTGTGTGAGTGCATGTGTATGTGTGTGTGCCAGTGCATGGCAGGGGGAAGGCTCCAGAACATTCCCACTGCTACCAAGTTCTTGCTCCAAGGGGTGGGTGAATCCAACTTTACCAGACCCCATAACCTTCTGTGAACCCTCTAGCCCCAACCATGCTGCACCCCTGCTGGGGTGCATCATGCATATGGTAAACACAAAGCTCAGGGCTCTCTTTTTTCAGACGTCTTCCAGCTGCTCCTGAGGAGGGTCAGCCATCCTGTCGTGTCCCCCTTTCATGGCTCCTCACACACCAATGACTCCATCCATGACTGCTGTAGGCAGGAAGGTATATTTGCATTCTGTGTGCACTGTCCCACCCAGAGGCCCTTGGAATTGTTCATGTCAAAGAGACGGATCCTCACTGATTCTCTAACAACACTGCATGCAATGCCCTTCCCATCCAGTCAAGGGCCTGAACCTGTGAATATGTTAGGTTTCAAGGCAAAGAGACATGAAAGTGCTCATGGATTAAGGGGCTGGTCAGCTCACCTTGAGATGGGAGCCATCCTCGATTGTCCAGGTGGGCCCAGAGTAATCATATTTCTTACAAGTGGAAGAGGGAGGCAGGAGGGTCAGAGTAGAGAAGACATGAGGACGGAGGCAGAGTCAGAGTGACGTGATATGAGGAGGACTCTGCTAGACACTGCCGGCCTAGAAGTTGAAGGAAGAGCCCAGGAGCTAAGGGATGCAGTGACCTCTAGAGGCTGGAAAAGGTGAGAAAATGGATCCTCCACAGAGCCTCCAGAGGGAACCTGCATGAATTAGAAAAACAACACTGGTCTGTTGAAATTGTTAATTTGAGCAGCACCACTTCAGCTGAGTCAAGAAGGCGTCCCGTTGTCCAGCAGACACGGAGGCAGGGCTGGTCCTCACAGAAAAGGTACAGGAGGTGTGTCTATGTGAAGATACCTGGCCCAGCCCCTGCAGGACCACGGGCAGGAGTTGTTCTCCAGTCTTCAAGTGGGCGTTTCAATGGGTTGTGATTCAGCCTGAGGTGGAGAGCACTGCCCCTGGGCATGAGATTGGCCTGTGTGAGTGTGTGTGTGTGTGTGTGTGTCTGTGTAAGTTTCTTAGGACTGTTGTAACAAATCACCACAATGTTGGTGGTTTAAAATAACAGAAACATTCTCTCACGGTTCTGAGACCAGGTGTCTGAAATCAAGGTGTTGTCAAGGAGCTGTGTTAACACAGCGCAGATCCCAATGAACGATACCTGTGGCCTCAGCCCCATTCTCCAGGCCGATTGTCCAGATATTTGTGAATTCTGTGAACTACAAGATCATCTCCTTGTAGTTTATTTCCGCTTAAATTAGCTAGAGTTTCCTCTGGTATTTGTAGTCAATTACCCTCATTGGTCCAGATGCTCATAAAGAAAAAATTCACCCCTGTGACCCTTGCACTTTGAGATCAATGGCAAAACTAGCTTTCCAGTGTCCTCGGACTGGGTCTGCCAGACAGTAGGACAATGAAACGTACAGCTTGTGAAGGGAAATAGAA
Source organism: Diceros bicornis minor (assembly GCF_020826845.1). Lineage (NCBI taxonomy): Eukaryota > Metazoa > Chordata > Mammalia > Perissodactyla > Rhinocerotidae > Diceros > Diceros bicornis. The sequence continues at coordinate 32,949 of NW_026690882.1, read as the reverse complement.
AACTCCTGGAAGGTGCATTGATAGCCTACAAAACTTGTGTGATCCAAAGAATTGCGACAGGGACTCAGACAAGTCCATGAATGAGCATGTTCATTGCAGCATTATTCACAATAGCCAAAGTGTGGGAACAACCCAACTGTCCACCAACGGAAGAATGGATAACCAAAGGTGGTCTCTCCATGCAATGGAATATCATTCAGCCATAAAGAGGAATGAAGTTCTGACACACACTTAACACATGGATGAACCTTGACAACATCATGCTAGGTATTTTCATATTGTAGGATTCCGTTTATAAGAAAAGTCCCGAGTCAGCAAATCCATAGAGATAGGGAGTAGATTAGTGTTAGTCAGGGGGTGGGGAAGGGAGGGAGGAGTGAGAAGTGACCGCTAATAGGCATTAGGAAGCCTTATAGGATGATGAAAGTATTCTGGATTAAGACAGTGGATGGAGGAGGTGTGGCCGGGGGCTGCGCCTCTCAGAAGGGGCAGTGGAGGAGTTGAGTGGAGTTTCTGAACTTGATGTGAAGCAAAAGTGCAGTGATCAGCAACCTTAGCTGGCCTAGTGGCCTTTGCAACCCCCACCTATGGCTGGGACCCCTCAAGGCTGACCCCAGCAAGGTTAGGGTTGAGGTCAGTGAGCCCCCACAGGGCCATCTTCTTGGCTGTGGGTCATTTACTTCTGCTGAGTTGGATGGCAGGGCCTTTGAAGTGCTGGGCAGACTCAAACTGAGTTCCTCCGGGAGGAGACCAGCGTGACTCCTGCTCCAGATGGTTCTTCCCAACACTTTCGTAACTAGACTTCAGTGGGCAGGCAGCTCATATTTGCAGACCAGTTGCTCCTAGGCATAGTGACCATGAGTGGACATGCACCGCCCTCTTGACCAGCGTGTGAGCAGGAGGAAGTCTCGCTTCACCCACCCGGGGAACTACTGAGATGAGGGTGAGTAGCATTGAGAAGGGACAGCTGAGCGGAGGCAGTGACAGTCAGACTGGCCCCAGGACCAGCTGCAGCAGGTCGGGGCTGTGGTTTGACCACTGACCTCCCTCTTCTGAGTGTCCCCTCAGGAGGGACATTTCCTGGACCTGGAGAATCTGCTCCCCAAAGGTGAGCAGGGGCATTTACCTGCACACATGACACGGCAGATGGGCTGTGTTGTCCTCACAGAGCACCACTCAGAGCCTCTTCACAAGAGAGCTCGCCACTGAGCTGCAAGACCAGCAGCTGGCTGAAGGCCACCAGTGGCAGTGCCCCAGGAGGGAGCACATGGGGAGATTTGGGGAGGAGGGCGCTAGGCTGGCCTTTCCACTCTGTAGGCTCCTCCAGGGGCAGCCATGGCTCCCACCTCCCTGCTGGGCCAGTGAGGCTCCTGGGAGAGTCTCCTGCCTCTTTGGGCTTCCTTCTCCTTCATATCAGGCATCAGCCCCCACACCCCTCTCGCTCTCCTACACAGCTCAGCAGCCACTTCCCAAAGGACCCAACTGAGTAAGAAACCAAAAAAAAGGCGCCAGGAGTAGAAAGGGAGAAATAGAAATGTTGTGCCTGCAGGAAAGATGAACTCTACATGGTCAAACCCCTTGGGGTCCCAGTGTCTCCATGATGAGGTCTCTGGATGTCATGTGTGTTCCTGGAAAAAAGGCTTTGCTGTATTGCATGTGTAGGGAGTAGCTTGTTCTTGTAGACATAGCGTGAATGTTCCAGTGTGGGAATGAAGAGTGCGGCCAAATGGGGCGGCCACAGAGCCTTTGGCCCCAGCATTTCAAAAGGCAAGCATATGCTTTGGTTCATACTTTTTGAAGCTGAGGGCCAAGTTGTCACTGCTAAAAAAAGTCCCACCCCAAAACTAGAGACTATGGATGTTGACACCAAGTAGGTCAAGAAAGGATCGGATGCCCATAGACAGCCCGTGCTAGCAGTGTGTCCTGTCCAGCCAGCAGGCTCAGAGCCCCACATCTTGGCATCTGGGTCCTCAGCCACTGGCAGCAAGTCTGGTATTTCTCAGGCCCGGCACTCGATCAAGGCCCTGCAAAGATGAGACCCTCAGATATGGAAACCCGTGAACACAATTCCTACAGGGATATTTTGTCATGTTGTTTTAATAATGCGGCACGTTAGCACCAAAAGTCTGTCTTATTTAAGGACATTTGGGGACAAATATTCTAAAGACTCAATCCATTCCTGAGAACTCCACCCTCTACTTTCCCACGCCTCCTGAGTGGTGTCTGCGATGGGTCTAAAGTATTCCTTAGCATCCTTTTCATCATTGCCCATCTGGCACCTGCCACAGGCAGACACTCCATAGATGCAGGTGCACTGAATCCAGCCCAGCATCTCGTCTGGGGTGGAGAAAGACAACAGTAATCAGAAGAATAATAATAAGTGAGTATCGGCACATACTATGTCTCCCTGAGTCCCCCTATCCAGGAGGCACTTGGCCCATGGTCACATAGCTGGTCGGGCCCGTCTGACTCCTAAGGCCCCAGCCTTGGCCCCTGCTCCCTGGGACTTCAGAGAGCCCAGAGCTGAATGGGAGTGAATGGGGTCACAGGAAGGGTGCTCTGGTGTTGCTCACACCGGCTAACCCAGCAATAGCTGTCATGCATCTCCAACATCCCCTCTCCTCTCAGGGCTCCTTCACCATCCATTTGGTCTCAGTTGTAAAGATGAAATGTGTCTAGTCAGGAGCAATGAATGACAGATGGAAGATGTTATTTTCCCCCCCAAAACATCCTCTGTTCTTTTGGAATTCCTGCAGTGCAACTTGGACCAGCAGGTTTGGGGAGCAGGTAAGCACCCCACTGGTTGCTGGTCTCCTCTTCCATCATGCCGAGTGGAGGTGTTGGGGACGGGCTGGACAACACCTGGTGTGGGCCAGGGACTCTGACAGCCACTGGGGCCTAGGAGCACCCTCCTTCACCGTGCATCCACACAGACCAAGGCAAGGAACTGCCCTTGAGGATGGTGTCCAAGTCTTCATGGCTGGTTTCTCCTAAATTTTAAATGGCTCCAGGGGCTCCAAATCTTCCCCCGGTGGCCCTCCCATGCCAGAGCGCAGGGTTTTCCAGTCTGATGTCTACAGCCTGCAGGGCTGCGTTTGGGCTCTGGATGGTCACCTGGATCCCACAGCAGCAAGTAAATCCCAGAAGGAGGTGAGGAGCTGTGAGAACCAAGGCTATTTTTGTTCTCACATGTTAATTTTGTAAACGTGTATGAGCTGTGCATTAGACACCAACTTTTAGTCACTCTCATCTGATCTTTCCACGTTTTTCTCCCCTCCAGATAACTCTTGTGTTGTCAAGCTACCAGACCATAGTAGTGTGTTTCCTCCTTCCAGGAGAGCTTCCTCTGCTGTGGGGTCCCACCTTGCCTATGGGTTCAGAAGTCCAAAAGAGAGATTGTGTTTTGAGTGAGTTGTCAGTGTCTCTGCATTCTGCCTCTGTCTTCCCCGGGCGATGTTGAGCTGAGTCATGTGGAGCATCCCTGGGGCTCAAAGTTCACAGAGACTGGTACCTGACACCTGTCCCAAGGCTCTAAAGGCAGAGACTGGCCAACTCCCAGGTCCTCAGGGCCACAGGGAGCTGTGTGAGGCTGTGCATGCTTCCCAAGCACCAGGCGTGAATGCTGGGAGGAGGCCCAGGCTGAGCTGTCTTCAGGGGGCCTCTGCCTACGATGAGAGTGGACCTCAGAGGCCAGGCCTGAAGGGCTGTTACAAGCTGTCAGCTCAGAGCACCATCACCTCTGTCCGGGGCTTGAGGACAGAGACCATCAGCTGGCGGTAGGGCTGAAGAACCACAAAAGCACTTCCTTAGAAATGGGGTAAGCATTTGGACCTCCACTGAGCCCAGTGGGCACCCAAAAGAAGAGTCAAGAAGGATTTTGCTTCTCTCTAGCCTTTCCTCTGTGGCCTGTGCTGGCCCCACAGGCTCATTTGGAAACCTGGTACGCGTGGATGAGGGACAAGTACAGCAGCTGCAGCAGCACTGGTCTTTCCTTCTGTCCTGCTCCCTGCCCAGCTCCTGCCCCTCTGGTAACAGGACTAATGGGGACAGACTCTGTTCTTCTGCTCCCTGGTGTGGGCATCGGCCTGGAATCATGTTTTAAACCTGTTACTTTCCCAGTAAATGACCAGGTTAAGTATCTGAAGAGGTTGGAAGGGACTAACGGCCAGACATAGTTGGGTATGAGCTTGGACTTCTTCCTCTCTTCCTCCTGCAAAGCTCACAGTGGTGGTCCCCAGGCTCACTGGCAGAGCCCAAGCGGAGTCTCTGCAGGCTGGGGTGGGTGTCCACTACTCGCTCAAGGAGAAGGGTGGAAACCAGGTTGGCATCCAGGCAGAGTGAGCCACCAGCCAGATAGCCACCATGGACAGGCTGCTTAGAGCTAATGCCCCAAAGTACGTGATCATAGAGCAGGGCGCCCTTGAAGACTCCAGGGAGGCAAGGCCAGTGTGCGCTTCTCGTTGAGCTTCAGGTGCTGAGAAAGACAGGTGGATGGCACCCACAGACGCAGATGTGGCAAGAAAAGTGAAGAGTCGAGAGCCGGGCAGGGCAGGGCACACTCAGAACTGCAGGACAAATTCCCTTTGATGCTCCTACATGCAAAACAACATGTATCATTTTCTCTGAGACTAAAACAAGCGAAATCAGATGTTCTGTGCTGCTGCTGCTCCAAAGACTCTCTGAGGCGCCACATGTGAAATGTGGCTACAAAAGGCTGCTGCTGGCCTTTTATAGGCCTCTCCAACCAAAAGTGAACTCGGGTCACCCATCACCATAGCTGCCATCCTGGGTGCTTGAGCCCACCTGAGGGACTGTGGGGGGAGGGAGGCACCCCAGAAGACAAGGAGGAAAGAAGGAAATAACTCCACCCTAAATCTTGCAGTTCTGCCCAGAAACCAGTGCTGAAGTGACATTTCCCATGACCGGCTTGCACGTGCAGCCTCCACCCTCATGCCACACACACTCTGGGAAAAGATGAGGTGTGCAATAGGAAGAACCCTGCTACTTGTTCTAAAACTGATCAAATGTCGGAAAGCACTTAGTGAAGACTAACTGACTGCTCTAGGATTTCTGATGGATTTTTCTTTATAGTTTCAATCTCTTTTGTGAAAAAATTCCTGACTTCATTGAATTGTCTGTTTTCTTATATTTCATTGAGCTTTTTTATGATAGCTATTTTGAATTCTCTGTCATTAAGGTTATACATTTCTGTGCTTTCAGGGTTGATTTCTGGGTGCTTGTCGTTTTCCTTTTGGTCTGGAGATTTAATATATTTCTTGGAAATCTTTTCTTGTCAGTACATGTGGATCTACCTTATTGTTCCTAATTGCTCTATAATATTCCACAGCATAGAATTACTATAATAGTTTTAGTGTAAAACTGCCCCAGAAATAGTGATATTTTTGAAATTTAATTTTTTTTATAATATTTTCTTTTTTTTAATAACATGTGAGTGTGGGTTTTTTTGTTTGTTTCCTTGAAGTTGGAATTTTCTTTTTCTTTCTGTGTTATGGTTGGTTTCAAGGAGGAACATGAACCTTCTTTGGTCATCTTCAGCCAGGTGTCTTCATTTATTTACTCGTATCTTTGCATAATCTAATTCCAAAGAAATTATGTTGTATTTGGCAGCATTTGGGAACTGTTTTATTGAAGAGATTATGAAATGTAGATTGATTTGTACTATTGTAAGCAGTCACTTGTATGACTGTTTTTGGAAAGCTTTTTTTGTTTTGTTTTGTTTTTTTGTGAGGACGATCAGCCGTGAGCTAACATCCATGCCAATCCTCCTCTTTTTGCTGAGGAAGACTGGCCCTGAGCTAACATCCATGCCCATCTTCCTCCACTTTATGTGGGACGCTGCCACAGCACGGCCTGAGAAGTGGTGCCTCAGTGTGCATCCGGGATCCGAACCCAGGCCGCCAGCAGCGGAGCGCACGCACTTAACCACTATGCTGTGGTGCCGGCCCTCAGATAGTCTTCACTGTACACATACTTGTGCATTGAGACTTTTGAACTTTAAAATTATACCACTTTTGATTGTTACAGTGTCTTTTCAAACAGAAACATCAATTTTAAGCAGTTTCTATGAGAAAGGAAGCAGATACCATCCCTACTGGGACTAAGCACTGGCACGATTTGATTTAAGTTGCATGAGAAGTTGATGATTGTATCTAAAGTACCATTGTTGCTACTAATGTTATTACTACTACACTTACAACTCTGATAATGATACTAGTAGTATAGTAACAAAAATCTTTAAGTATTTACGTGCCAAGCACTTAGCATAGTGGTATCTCATATATCTAAATAGGCATTTTTACAATATCATCATTTACTTTCTCATTATTGATATTACATAATAATAGTCACGAATAGTCAAACCATGGTATAAGCAAAAGGTTAGAAACAAGCATTTGATTTACAAAAAGGAAGCTTTCCCATTCCTTTGGAGCCTCCTTAACCCTTCTTGAAGGAAGACAATTGCATCCTCTTGTGGGCATCACCAGTACTGCTTCGACTGGCTGACAAACTTAGCTGTGTGACTTTGGGATATTAATAAATGTCTTTCAGCCTGTTTCCGTACAGTAGAATGGAGACAATATTGCTTACCTTGTAGGAATGTTAGGGTGAAATGAGAAAATATGCATAAAGTGCCTGAGAACTTTTAGGTATTTAAAGTGAGCAACTTGAATTTTACTCATGTATAGCAATGATTGTCAACTGGGTTGGAGGAGAGGACATGTTCTCCTGTAGAAGCCTATCAGAATTTCTTTTATTTTTTATTTTTTTGGTGAGGAAGACCGGCCATGAGCTAACATCCTTTGCCAACCTTCCTCTGTTTTTTTTGCTTGAGGAAAATTGGCCCTGAGCTAACTTCTGTGCCCATCTTCCTCTATTTTGTATGTGGAATGCTGCCACAGCATGGCTTGATGAGTGGTGTGTGTGTCTGTGCCCGGGATCCGAACCTGCAAACCTGGGGCCACTGCAGCAGAGCATGCAAATCACTACACCACTAGTCATCAGAATTTCTGAGTGAGGCCTTTTTAAAACCATATATGATCTCCCCCAAATGGACATTCTTTTCTTATCTTTTTCTTTCCTCCCCCTCTCAACTCTTGAACTATGGCTATGTCAAACAACTTTTCCTGATGAAAGACTTTTATGTTGGGATAGAGTGGAAGAAAGCTTGAGAACTTTTGATAAAAGTAGTAGTTTCCAACTTCCCTGTATCAGATCACTTGGGGATCTTTATCTAAGCAGATTCCCTGGCTGAACTACCTAACAGAAGTTCTCAAACTCTAGTATGCATGCACAAGAAGCGCAACTTCCTTTGGATTGCTGACAGTGAAAGGGAGAAGGGAGGGGGAGAGAGGAGAGAGATGAGTTTTGTGTTTAAGAATGAAGAATCCAGTTGACTTTCTGTAAATTTTTAAGGGTCGCATTCTGCTTTACTATGTCTCCTTGTAACTAACTACTCGCATTTATGCATTGTGAAAGATTGGATCTGTGAAGAAAAAATCACAGGGACTGACGCCCTGTTAAGGGAAATGCTCCTAATAATGCCAAAAACCACTCTCCTAAACAACTCCAAGAAGGTATAGTAGATTGATACTCCTTTTTCCCCTTTAGTAGTGCAAAGAGATGTTAGGCTCATTGAAATCTTAAAATCATGCAGAATTTCCCTGGGGATATACTAACGTTTTCGTGAATATAATTTTAATAATTCTCTTTGAGTTTAAGGAGTTTTAACCATTTATTTCTGATATGCTTGTATCTGTTACCTCATAGGTCCTACGTTATATCACTGAACAGGTTGTGTGAAAGGTCGATAGAAAGAAGTCAGAAATAAGTGCCACGGAATAGAGCAACGGACTTGCGGTTACTGGATAGTGTTCTAGATCACCACTGTCAAATAGAAATAAGACACAAGACACACATATAATTTTAACATATAATTTGAAACTTTCTATAGCCACATTAAAGTAAAAAGAAAGGCAAAATTAATTTTAATAATTATTTTATTTAACCCAATATATCTATTATTTCATCAGGTGCTCGATATAAACAACGATTAATGAGATATTTTACTGTTGTTCCATACTAACTCTTAGGAATCCGGTGTATATTTTATACTTACTGCGCATCTCATTTTGGACTAGCTACATTTCAAGTGCTCAACAGCCAGATGTGGTTAGTGTCTGTTCTATTGAAGAGCACAGGATTGATATTATTGAATAACAGCGATCTGCTGAGTGCTTATAACCTATAAAGTGTCAACAAATTCCAATCTTTCAAATGAATGTGACTACCAAAGGCAATATTTGGGTATATTTTCATATTTCAATCCATTTTTAAAATCTTTCTGAATCACCAAGGAAATGAACCTTGTCTTTGGGTCACTAATGTGATTTCTTAAATGAGATAGGTTTTGTTCTTTGTGAAATAACTACACCTAAATGAATTTTTCTTAAAGTCCTTATTTTAAGTATGGCCAAAACTATGGCTAGGATTGAAAGTTTTACATTTAGAGCAACATTATTTTCTTGATTTGTTTGGCCTGTAGTCTGAGAGAGCAATGTTACTTCTTATTTGGTAAGCTGTATAGAATTTAGATTATGACTGCTAAGTTTCCCCTTTAGCATTTTCAGCTGTCCCAGTAAGACATATGGAAACGATACAGATTCTAGAACGCTTGACTCTACTCTCTGCCAGTGAACTTATACCATATGCAGAAGTATTAACATCCAATATGAACCAGCTATTGAATTCAGGGGTTCTGTGGAGAATGCTTCAAACAGTCAATAAACTATGCATGGTTCTTAATACCGTGATGCCTAGAAGGTAATTTCAGTGTATTGTTACACGTAATAGATAAGTGTATAGCAGTGATTATATCAATAACCTAAACTTAATGGTTGAAAAAAATTGTTGAGTGTTTAACAATATAAATCCCCTCTGAAGACTACTAATTAAAGAGTCATTATAACTTTCAGAAAAAGCATAAATTTGATCTTAAGAAACAGAGAGAAACTATAAAGTATTTCCAACTTGAGAAACTTTAAAAGTGAGTTCTCCTGTATAGGTATCTGTCATTTGTGGCTAATTGTGACTTAGATCACTGTTGTGTCTTGCATCATTGTGGTGGCTCCAAATTTTGCTGCACATTAAAATCACCTGGAGAGCTGTTAAAATTCTTGATCCCCAATTGTAACCCATGCCAATTAAATCAGAATGTCTGTGGTTGGGAGTCAGGCATTAGTATTTTTTTTTAAGATTCCCCAGTTGATTCCATTATGCAGCAATGTTTAGAGAACACTTGATTAATTATTTCTTCTTTAGTCAAATGGGTCTCTGCTGGTCCATAGATTGCATCAGAAACACCTGGTCAGCTCTGAAAAACAGGATACTGGGCTGGCCTTCCCTGAGATATCAGATGCTTAATGTTCAATCAAGTAATTTCGATGTGAAAAATAAAAGCATACACTTAAAAAATACTGTAAGAATTTTCACATTTTTAAACAAGGCAGTTTCGTAGTCTTCAAAGATTAAATACAGCGGTCCTGTGATCTTTTGTTTTGTTTTATTTTAAACTGAGGCTTTGGAATATTTTATGGGAGTGGGAAACCTCTAGGAGTTCAAAAAAGGTTGAAATAAATGGTTTCTAACTCAATGCAGCACACATTCTTGGATCAGTTTTCAAAGGCTGGTCAAAACCTGCTGTGTTTAAATAACAACATGCTGTTTTTCATCACATTTGTTGATGATGTAAACAAAATGTGTAACTATATTAGTAAATGTTAATATTCATGTATTTTAAGTTAAGGTTACAACATTTGTCACAATGTGATTTTTTTATTCAAGTGAAAACAGATGTGTGCAGCTATTTTGAATATTGATTTATAAACATTCATATTCTTTATCAAATGAACTTGTAGTTTTTTGTGTTTTCTTTCACTACTGTTCACCTGAAAGGAACAGTTCAAGGGACTGGAATCCAGGACTGTCTGACTCCAGAGCCTACGTGTATCCACTTCTGTTAACGCCACACACGTCAAATGGCCATACAAGGCTAGAGTCGGTTGAGAGCCTTAGGAATTGAGCGGAGGAAAATCGTAGTAGTTTCCCTGGAGCAGTAACATAAACGATTTGATATTTTAAAAAATTGTAAAAGCAGAATAAAAATTTGAAGATATTTTTAAGTATTGATAAATTATCCTTCATTCCACTGTTTTAACAGTAAGTTACATTTTTTATACTTTCCCTCCATCTTTGCTATGCATATATATTTTCACGTAATGGAATTCATAATACCCAGTAGGGAGTCTGCTTTCTTTCATTTAACTTTATATGAAATTTTTTTGCAAGTTGTTTACTTTTGATAATTATTTTATTGGCTTCCTAATGATCAAACTGATATATCATAACTGTATAGGGTGCTATTACTAGACCGGGAGGTTGATGACTTTTTTCAGGATTACAATAGGCAATGTTCTCAATTTAGATATTTTTACTTTTTCTTTCTTTTGGATTACTCTTTTAGGATAAATTTTTGAGCCTGAAATTACTAAATTAAAAGGTAGAATTTATTTTTAGCACTGTACATTTTGCAATTGGGGAAGATGCAGTAAAACTGAAAGGGAAGCAAACAAATCCACTCTCCTCCCGCTGCTCCCCCTGCAGCAAACCTCTCCCCACACTAGTTGCTCCAACTTGAGAAACTGTCTCACGTTTTACTTTTTTCAGACACTAGTATCGGAGCCAAGCTTAGGCTATTCAGAAATTGACAAAATCACAATTTGGAGAGATCACGATTAACTCCCTACCTTCGAGGAAGCTGAAGTGCTCTTCGTGGCAAAGAAGAACAACCCGGTTTTAGGAGGGACAGAAGGCGGATGAGCCTTGATGGAGCAGAAGTGACCGGGGCGGGAGCGCTCTAGAGCGTTGCTCTGGTTGAACTCGGTACCCGGGGAAGCCTGGAACATCCTGAGGTTCTGCGGCCAGTCATCAACCAGCCTTGTCGCCTGGCGGGGCTCAGGCGTCTGGCAGTTCCCGCCTCCGTCTGTGCGACACCCGGGCCGGGCCGCCGTGAAGTTCCGAAACGTGAGCTGAGCGGCACTGCCGGGCGCTCTGGGAAGAACCCGGCGAGGCTTCAAAGGGTTTCCTTTTGCTTGGTCTACAGACCTGAAGAATGAGACTGCGAGTTTCCAAGGAAACGGATGCACCGGTTAAGTCGCCGGTTTCAAAATCTCAAAACGGAGAAGACTTTTACTTTAAACCCTGCGGTCTGCGAGCGTCCTTCGCTCTTCCAGCCTTCGCCTCTGGGCCACGAAATACTTTGCGTGGGTTTTTATTGCGGAGGCTTCCCTCGGGGGCCAGGGGTCTCGCCCCCTAACCTCACGCCGGGATTGGTTGCTTGGTTTCTGCTCTGGTGGGTGATTGGGTGCTGGGAGTTGAGGGGGCGGGAGGCGGGAATTCGTCCGGGAGCGCGCGGGCGCGCGGCCTGGAGAGAGCGGAGGAGGGAGCGGGTGAGGCGCCGGAGTCCGCGCTCGGCCCGGGAGTGGCAGCCCGGTGAGGAGGCGAGAGGTTTGGGGCCTCTCCTCTCTGCCAGGCTCCGCCGTGTGTGCTCGCGGATACCGTCTCCTTTTCTCCCGGGACTCGGAGCCCAGGCAGCGCTGCCTCGGTTTTCCTCAGAACAGGCCAGCCTGTCTCTCGTGGGGCGGCGCGCAGCCTGCCCGAAGGGAGCCTTCTGCTCTCGCCTGGCCGCCGTGCGGGCCGTCGGGGTGACCGCGTCCCGGGCCTCGGGGGTCTGAGCACACGGAGGCCGGAGGGAGCCTGTCCCGACCCCCGGGGAGAGGGCCCGGGCCCCCTCGGTCCCCGCTGACTCGTGGCGGCGGGGGCGACGGCGGGAGGCGGATCGGGGCTCGTCCTTTATCCCCTGGGGTATTGCAGCGACTGCGGGCGGGGTGGATTTCTAGGCTGTATCTGAGGAACCAGCCAGCGTTGCGTTATTGGCTGGGGTGAAGGGGTTAGACTCCACCAAATCTCTTCTCGACTTGCACAGAGAGAATCACAGAATATTAGAACTGGGAAATACCTCAGAATAGTGGTTCTTAGCTTGTTTTGGAACACACAGGCTAGGGGTCAGGGTATAATTGCCTTCATAAGCTGTTGAATTGCTCTTTTAACCATCCCTCCATCCCCAGGTCGAATTTGCCGGGTTTTTTTCACTATTGCAAGGAAGTCCTCAGTTGATAACGGTGCATATCAGTCTCCCCTCTGTTTTCAGTTATTTTATTAGGATATAGTTCTGGGAATGAGAAATCCACGGACTTTCTCTTCAGAGAAACGCAGTCATGTACCAAGACTTCTGCACGCAATGGCAAGAGATCACAGTCTCAGACTTGCGTCTCTGGATCCTAGATTAAGCATAGGTGGTTTAGAAGAGGTGGGGATTAAAGTAGATCACCTCCTCTGTGTCAAGTACTGGAGTTTAGGCAAGTTCTATCCATTACCTTACTTAATTCTTAACTCAATGCCTGGCTAATTTTCGTCAAAACTCTAATCAGGTGGATAATCTCATCTCCATTGCACAGATGAAGAAACAGACTGAGGTTCAGTGATTCACACAGTGGGACTCACACTTAGGCTTGCTTTACTCCAAAGCCCATCTTCTTTTCATTATACCCTTCTGACCTTTAAATCAAAATTATCAAGCATCCACTGTGTGCCAAGGCATTTTCTCCCTTACAACAGTTTTTCAATTAGGGATTAATACAGATAAGGATCTTAGTCTAGAGAAGTGAAGACATGATCAAGGAAACACATCTGAGTTGTGGGAACCTGATCTAGAACTCGTACTTCTACCTCCTGGTCCACAGCTTTGGCAGAGTAGGGATACAGATCCGGATTTGTCAGATTCCGAGACATGTTCTCAACCAGTGTGATGGTTAAGACTAGGAAATTCTTTTACTTGCATTTGTTTTGTTTGTACATTTAGGAATCCGCTTTTTATTTCTAGACTTCTGTCCTAGTCTAGTTGGGTATCTGTTTTTCTTTGAATGGCATTGTTTCAGTCTTGATTTTCGTTTCTGCTGCAGTTAGGAATCTAAGTAAACAAGAAAGCGTGACTCTTCAATATGGTCTGAATGTACAGTTGGTGGGGTGAAGATGAACTTTCCTTGTAAAGCTTGTCCATCGTAGCTTGCTATAATGAATTCTGCAAGTATTTTTCAGCAGTTAAGTCTTCATTAAGATGAAGATGCTGATAATTCATAACGTATACTGAATCTGTGACTACATTCATTTTCTCAGATAGTAAATGGATTGAAAATATTTTCTGGGTTCATGGAAGAACATGTCACCTTTCGAAAAATAATCCTGATCACTATAAACTGTATATGGTTAGGAGGCAAAGGAGAATATTCTGAAAACTGTTCTCAGCTCATTTGGCACTTCTATTTACTTTACGGAATTACTACCTTCTACAAAGTATTTACTGTCTTTTACACAGAATACTATATTTCTCACCATATTTTTTGAGATGTTTCAATCATATAGAAAATTAATAGACAAATGAGTAAGCAAACTTTCCAGAGTTGTTCAATCTTAATATTTTGCCATATTTACTTTATACCTTGTTTGCAAGTAACATTGCTATTATGCTGAATTTATTCTTTTTCTTTCCTAGACGTGTTGTTATACTTTTGTTACATATGTATGTATCGTAAACAATGTAGAGCATTACTTTACCTGTTTTTAAACTTTGTACAATGATATGATACTGTACCTATATTTGTTCAGAAGTGTTTTTAGTTGCTTAACATTATTTTTAAGAAGTAGCCTTATTGATTGTTAATCTACTTTAATTGCTGTGTAGTATTCCATTGTATGAATATACCAGAATTTTTTTATCTATTTTCCTTTTGACAGACATTTAACTTGTTTACATTCTTTTGCAATTCTAAACAATGCTGCTATGAACTTTCTTATACATGTTTCCTTATGTTCCTGTGGGAAAGGTTTTGGATATATACATAGGACTGGACTTCCTGGTGTTGGGTATCTTCAACTTTGCTAGAAATTGTTAATTTCTGTCCAAAGTGGTTGTAGCGATTTACACTCCCCCTAGCAGAATCCTCCATTAAGTTTTCATCCAAGATATTAGTGTACTCTAGTTTTACAGAAATGACGCTGCTTGCATCATTAAGGCACAAATTGCTTTGTTCATTTCTTTTATGCCTATATGTTTTTAAGTCCAACATAATTTTAGGGAGAAAGATAAAGGAATATGGTCTAGATTGAACTAAATACTAATTCACCCTTCTGCTATTGCTATGTTCCCTCAAGTACAACCTTACTTGTTGTGTTTGTACTTGTGATGGAGACAGACCCTAATGAAGTAAATTGTTTACTGATTTTTTTTTATTGTTTTTGTGTCAATAGATTGTCCGAGGATTAAAAAGTAAGCAGCATTGTTTGTTGGAGAGCCCTACAGAAAGTGGGAAAAGCTTAGTCTTACTTTGTGCTGCTTTAGCGTGGCAACAGTCTCTTCTTCGTGGTGAGTATTTGGTTGATATATTCAGCTTGATTATTGGGACTTGAAAAAAAAATAATAAAGTACTTTTCATCCAGAATGATTCATTTAAAGAAATAGCAGTAACTAAGAATATACTTTTGGTCTTTCTTTTAATCCTCCCTGCTTGATATTTTAATAAGTCTCAATATAAACGAATACTCAAGTGGTTGTGCCTTTATTACATTATTAATCTTTGACTATTATCTTTTTGTAAATTATGCAAATTGATGATAATTTCTCTGTAAATGTCTCTGACATCATAAGTGTTTCTCTCCTGTCCTAATTTCATGCTACAGATAGGGTGACCAACTTGTCCAGATTTGCCAGGTACTTTCCCAGGTTTAGCACTGAAAATCTTACAGCCTGGGAAACCTCCCAATCCTGGGCAAATTCGAGTGGTTGCTCACTGTAGCTGCAGAGGATGATTAATGTTTTTTGAATTAGAAATATTATAAATAGAGGTTCTTTCACTTTTAGGGAAGCCAGCGGATGAAAGCTTAAGCAAAAAAGCTGAAGTACCGTTGTACCGTCGTTGTACGTGCCATTCAAAGAATTTTACAGACGATGGCGAGGACCGAGGAACTTCACGTCATTTCAACAGTCCAAGTACACCACCTTCTGAAAGAAATGGCACTTCATCAACTTGTCAAGGTAGGTTATATTTTTGCCTGGGTCTGTTGGTATCTGTAATAGGAACCTTCATTACTGTTGTTATGAGACCTAATTTGATAAATTGGATGAGCATAATTGATTAGGTACCTCCGTCTAATTTCTCTAGAATTATTTTTAGATAACACAAGAGTGGTCAGAAATCCTTGGACTACTTTATTCTTGGCTTGGCTTTTAATTGATTTGGACATTTTGCTAGCTTAAATCATTTTTTGAAGCAGGCAAGGCAAAATAAATGATATTCAGAAATTGCTGTTATTTGTAGGCAGGATTGTTAATTATAGGTTAGAATTTTAGAAAACATTGATTTGTATTGTAAGACAAAATCTAGTTAGCCTCATTCATTCTTGATAAGTTTGCATGAACTTCTGAAGCCAGTATCCTGCATGAGGATGAGATATGTTTTAGGTATGATCCTTGAGTAGTTCTAATTAGGTTTATTTAAGAGAAATATATTAAGAATAACATAAGACTATTCATTTTTAAAAAATATTTCTCTGGCTTTGACTATATGGAAAAGATTGATCGTTATTTGCCTAAGCCAGAAACCTAGGAGACATCCTGTACACGTTGCTCTACCTTATCTCTCCGTGCAAATCTCTATCTCCATTGACAACTCCCTGGTCCAAACTACCATCTCTTGTTTAGAGCATGCAATAACTTCTTTTCCTGCTTTCACTCATGCCATTCTTTAACTAATCACTGGCAGGGAGAAAAGAGGTGGCCATAACTGACTTAAGTCTCAACAGTATCCACTTCCTAAAATCAAGAGTGGAGTCATCTTCCTCTAAAGCACATGACTATGTGTGGAAGAGGGTGGCTGCTGGAACCCAAGTGTGATTCTGTTAGGAGTGAGGAAGAGGAGATGGAAAAGTTACTGGAGAGGTGACCAATAGTGTTGTCTACACTGTTTTGACCCTTAGCCCTTTTGACTTTCTTTCCATTCCTTCAAAGGGTCATGCTTTCTTCTGCCTCAGAGCCTTGCTCGTGTTAGTGTCTCTTCTGAGGAAAGTTACATCTTCAACTTGTTATCCTCCTCTTCCCTTAGGTGTCGCTTAAATGTCGCTTCCTTGAGGGAGCCATACTCACCTTTCCGTTAGATCAGATTTGGTTTCCCTGTTATTTTGTGTCATCTCACTGTGTTTGTCTCCTTGACAGCACTTGTCTGTGAAGTTTTTATTATCCATGTGTCTGTGTGCATCTTTTATTAATCTCTGCTTCCCCTAGCAGACTGTGTTCTCCATGAGGTCAGGAACCATGTCAGTTTGCTTACCATTGTAACCCTGGAACCTAGCAGAGTGCTTGGCATATAGTAGGTGCTAGATAAATATTTGTTGTGTGAATGAATGGAGTTGATTTTGAGCTAATTATAAGAACTCTGGTTTACAATATTTATATACAACCTGTATTATTTTAGAATAGCTTTATTGAAATGTACTTGAGAAAACAAACTGCATTTATTTAAATGGTATGCTTTGATAAGTTATGACCTCCACCATAAGGTGTACCTCCGTGAAACTTTCAGTCAGTGTCAAGATAGTGAACATATCCATTACCTTCAAAAGTTTTCTCATGCATCTTTGTTATCCCTCCTTCCCACCCCTCTGTGACTTACTCTCCCCAAACAACCACTGATTTGCTTTCTATCCCTATAGATTAGTTTGCATTTTCGAGAGTTTATATAAATGGAATCAGACATTTGTACACTGATTTTGTCTAGCTTCTGTCACTTAACATATTCTTTTGAAATTCACCCATGTTGTGTGTATCAACAGTTTGTTCCTTTGTGTTGCTGAGTAATGTTCTGTTCTGTGGATATACTACAAATTGTTTATCCAGTCACGTGTTGATGTATATGTGAGTTGTTTCTAGTTTTGGGCTATTACGAATAAAGCTGCTATGAACATTTGTATGTAAGTCTTTGTTATGGACATGTGCTTTCCTTTCTATGGGCAAATACCTAAGAGTGGAGTGAGTGGATCACTTATGTTTAACTCTTTAAGAAACTTCCAAACTGTTTCCCAAAGTGTTTATACATTATACCATTTTACATTGCCATCAGCAGTGTCCAAGAGTTCCCATTTCTGTACACCTTTGCTTACACTTGGTATGGTCAGTCTTGTCAGCCATTCTAATAGGCGTGTAGTGTGGTATCTCATTGTGGTTTTAATCAGCATTTCCCTGATAACTTATGATGTTGAGCATCTTTTCGTGTGCTTATTAGCCATCTGTATATCTTCTCTGATAAAATGTCTGTTCGAATCTTTTGCCTGTTTTCTTTTTCTTATTGTTAAGTTTTGAGAGTTCTTTATATATTTTGAATACAAGTGTTTTTCTATCAAATATAGTTTTAGGTTTTACCGTTTGGTCTAAAATCCATTTTGATTTATTTTTGGTATATGGTGTGAGGTATGGATCCAAGTTCATTTATTTTGCCTATGGATATCTCATTGTTCAGCACCATTTATTGAAACGGCTATCCTTTATCCACTGCATTGCCTTTGTGCCTTGGTAAAAAATCAGTTGTCAATATATACACAACTTGCATTTTAACATCATCGTGAGTTAGGGCTGTTTAGAAAAGTCTCTTGAAGCATCAGATGCGGTAAATCAGGGTTGTATTCTTTATATTTTTAAGCAAATTCTTTAATAAGATATAAGCTAAATACAGAAAAGCATACAAATCCTAAGTGTATAGCTTGATGAATTTTCACAAGTAAACACACTCGTGTATCTACCACCTAGATAAAAATAGGACATTCCCAACACCCTACAGCCCCTTCTCATGCTCTTTTCTAGTCACTGTCCTTTCTCTGCACAGGTATTTGCTCTCCTCCTTTCTGTCACCATTGATGAGTTTTGCCTCTTTATAGAAATGGAGTGATATCTGTACTCTTGAGTCTGCGTACTTTTGCTTAACATTGTATTTTGGGGATTCATTTGTGTTGTTGCATATAGTAGTAGTTCTTGTTGTGGTATATTATTTCCTTCTATGAACATATCACAGTTTATTAATCCGTTCTGCAGTTATTAGACATTTGGATGGTTTCTCCTTTAGGATTTTAATGCTTTTATGAACATTCTTGTTCATTCTTTTGCAAATAGGTAAGTATTTTCTGTTGGATATATCCCTAGGAATGGCATTGCTGGGCATAGTGTATGGATATGTTCAGCTATAGTAGAGACTGCCAACATTTTCCAAAGTGGTTGAACCAGTTTATGCAACCCCTTCACTACATCCAGTAGTATATGGGAATTACGTTGTTCAGCATTCTTGTTAACACTTGATATGTCCAGTCTTCTACAATTTTAGCCATTCTGGTGCATGGATGGTGTTCTCATGAGTTTGAATTGGTATTTCTCTGGTGACTAATGAGGTTGAGAATATTTATATATGTTTATTGGTCATTTGAATATTCCTTTTAGTGAATTGTCTATTCAGATTGCCCATATTTATATTGTGTTGTTTCTTACTGATTTCTATGAGTTTTTTTTTTTAATACCTTCTGGATATGTCTTGTTTCTTTATAACTTTGTATTTTAAAGACTTAACCCCTCCAATAAGCTTCCTGCAAATGTCCCTGCTATAGAGAACAGGAAGATAAGCCATTTGGTATATGCAAATAATATGATTTTTTTTTTTTAATGAATTGGGGTAAATCTCATTTGGCACAGGGCAGTTTGGTTTTTCTAAAACTAAATTATTGTTTTTGGTAGATGTTCCCTGGCCTTTAATGGGCCCATGCAAATTTGCCCCTTGATTTATTTGGGTCAGGGTTTCTCAAAAGTGGCACTATTAAAATTTGAATGGGATAATTCTTTGTTGTGGCAGCTGTCCTGTGCACTGTGGGATGCTTAGCAGCATCTCCCAGGCCTCAACCCCCTAGAGGCCAGTAGTACCTACCCCCCTCTTTGTGACAACCAAAAATGTTTCCAGACGTTGCTGAATGTCCCTGCGGTGGGAGGTGGGGGTGTTAAAATTGCCCCGGTCGAGAACCACTGATCTAAATTTGTTTTGTGGGTATTTTACCAGTTTGCCAGGAAATTACAGAGCTCAAAATTACGTGTGTTTTCTAAAATACATATGGAAATACAAAGGACTAAGAATAGCCAAGATATTTTTTAAGCAGCAGGTCAAGGTGAGAAGACTTGATCTATGAGATATCCTGATGTATTATATATAAAGCTATAGTAACTAAAGCACTTTGGTATTAGCACAGTGTTAGACCAGTGGAAAACAGTAGAGAATCCAAATCCAATTCCACGTGTATCCAGAAACTTGATTTCTTTTAATAGAAGTGCTCTTACAGAGCAGAGGGCAAAGGAGGGGCGTTTCTTTAAGTGGTCCTGGGACTATTAGATATCAGTATGGAAAAAATTCAAATTGGAACCCTACTTTACTCCGTACACAAAAATCCATTCCAGGTAGATTAAAGACCTAGGCATGAAAGGCAAAACTATTAAGATGTTAGAATATAGTGGTTTTCAAACGATGTTCTTAAGAGTCTTAGAAAAAACATGGCTTGTAGTGGGAAGGGGACAGTGGATCAGGGAAGTTCTAGGTCTTGCGTGCTCTGTTGGAAATTTTAAACGCTATTTCTTAAAAAACTGTAGTCCTCCTCAGAAAAGGCTTGAAAACCCGTGCTGTGTGGCATAGATAGCCTTCTGTGTTTGTGCAGACTCAAACTTGGTTTTTTTTTTTTGGAAAATAGTATTGGACTTGCTTATAGGGCTTTCTCCCCTAGTAGTCTGTAAATACTTCAAGGCCAGGGACTGGGTTTTTTTCATTGTTTTTCCATGGGGTCTGGAATTGTGTGGACTCAATAAAATAAATGCTTGTTAAATGAATTCAAGCACTGGGAGTGGAGGGAATGTGTAGAGCAGAGCAGAGAAGAAGGAAGGTACTTTGAAGAACACTCTCATTTACAGAAAGGGAGAAACCAATGTATTGGAATAGTTAAGAACCGTGTTACAGACATTAAGGAAAAAGCAAATGCATTTATTCTGTTGCAAGAATACAGAGAGTTATGTTTGGCTGTATATCTAGAGGTTATACTTATGGATTTTAGAATCAGACAGCAGGAGTCAGTCATATCTAGGCTCTGCCTCTTACTAGCTAAACAATATTGGGCATGAACTTGACTTCTTTAAAACCTAGTATTCACACTTATGAAATGGGAATAATATTATTCGGTGATTTAAGAGGTCATTGATGACCTTGAGATAGAGCTTTCCGGATTGTGGGATTAAAAGCTAGATTATAGGAGCTTGATTCTACTATATTGTTAAGCCTAAAGAACATTGAGAAGCTCAGTATGAAACAAACATTGAGACACTGTAAAGAACGATTTTTATGGAAATGAAATACATTTTCTTGAGAGAATCTTACAGTTATATTTTTTAAGCCACGTTATTGGGAGTGGTCTACAAAAGCATAAAGCTACAATTGGACTTTCCTGTTGAAAATACATTTCTCAAAATGTTTGCTATATCTTTGTTAAGGTACACTGAGTGGTAAAGTGCTTTTAAACATGTTGAGCATTTCATGTTTTAAAGTATGTTATGAAATTTTTAGAAATAAAGCATACATCTTGATTCCAATTTTTTTCTGGAAAAATTTCCTGGAGCAACCCCTGATGGCCTAGCGGTTAAAGATTGGCACACTCCGCTTCGGCATCCCAGGTTCAGTTCCCAGGCACGAACCACACCACTCGTCTCTCATTGACTATGCTGTGGCGGTGGCTCATGTAGAAGAACTAGAAGGATTTACACGTAGAATATAGAACTATGTACTGGGGCTTGGGAAGGGAGAAAGAAGAGAGGCAGATTGGCAACAGATGTTAGCTCAGGGCAAATCTTTCCAAGCAGGGAAAAAAAAAGAAAAATAAAAATTGCCTAAGTGTAAGTTATTTATACTCATTTTTTATGACTTCTTATATAAGACTCTCCTGAAAAAAACTATACTGGCTGCAAAGCTATCTGCCGATAAACAGGTATCCATATGGAGAGATGAAAATGGTGATTTTCAAGTAGAGAAGAATTCAACCCTTATAAACTACACAGCAGGTAAACAGAATTTGTTGGCAGTGAAATATTCCCGTTATTTCTAGTAGAACAAGGTAGCCAAGCATCAATCAAGGTTTCAGCGGTGCTTGTAGAGAGTAGTTGGGTCATGTCACAGACGTAAATTGTAAATTATTGTAACTTCATTGTATATAGTTACTCATTACAAAGGAGTTTATTATTATACTAGATTATTGAGGCTAACATTAAAATGAAACTGCATGGTGCTTTTTTATATAAGAGGAATTTGACAGTAAACTATTTACTTAAGGCATATACTGATAGTATAGCTACTTTGTACTTTTAATTCTTGTGTTGTTTTGATCTAATAATGGCATTTTGGGGGCTCAAAATACCTTTTTCTAGAAACCTTGATACAACCATATGCTGTCTTCAAAATCTTACTTCAAATAAATCAATAGAGGCAAGTTGGAAGTAAAAGCATGGAATAGATAAACAAAATAATAAGGGAATTATGGTGCCAGTTATCAATGGATTGCCCCTGTGCAACAACATCAGAGTGTTTGCCTCTATTGTCTGTTCTGCAATAATGGAGCTGCACCCAGTAGACATTTCTCTTTTGCACCTGGCATGGGTTAAGCTTTGTCAGAGAAGGTTTAGGACAAAGGGCCTTCCTTCCTAATTCCAGGGTGCTTCCATTCTTTTCTTTTTCTTTCTCCTGCAGTACAACCAGCAGTGTCACAATTCAGGGGTGTCTACAGGGACTCAGCCACAGTGCGTGATCCACAGTGGATTCAGTGGATCCTCTTGGAGGGCTTAATAAGGAGAATGAGTGGCACCCCTGCAAGTGGAATCCCAGCGAATCCAGTTGGCATCTCAGCCTCAGCCTACCTGCCCCTGGGAGGGGACAGGGCTTTCCTGTTTGCCAGTCTCAGCCTGCTGTTCTCTACCAGCTGAGCTCTGCCCTGACCAGGGACCGGTACTGGCCTTGGGAAACATGACAATCTTCTCCACCATCCCTGTGCTGCAATCATTCCTTCTCCAACAAGGCCTGAAGGCAGCCTTGGTGAGGGGGTCCTCTCCCAAATTTGTTTCTTTCTTAACTACTCTACTGTAATTCTGGGCTATTCTCTATAGTTCCCTTTAAAGGTTTATGGTTAATTGTTCATTATATAAACTGTCCCTGCTCAATCTATTGGTTGGTTTCCGTGTCCTGATTGAACACTGATTCTTATCATTATATATTATTTTATAGGGTGTTAGTGCTAAGGGGAAAAATGAAAGGGGAACAAGTTGGATAGGGAGTGTCAGGACAAGAGGATAGTTTATATTTTAAATGACATGGTCAATACAGCCTCACCAAGATGACATTTGAACACAGAATTAAAGATAGTGAAGAAGATGAGGCATGAAGTCATCATGTGGAAGAGGATTCCAAGTGGAAGGAACATAGAGTGCAAGTCTACAGGTGGGAGAGTGCCTGGCATGTACCAGGAGCATAATGGAGGGCAGAGGTACAGGGGATTACTGGCCAAAGATGATGTCAGAGAGAGTGTGGGCCCAACTGTATGGGGCTTGAGGTCCATCATAAGGACTTGAACTTTCCCCCTGAGAGAAATGGAGATCCCCTTGAGAGATTTCACAATGTCAGGGTGTGACATCTGGTTTTTAAGGGTCACTCCAATTGGTGCATTGGGGATAGATTGCGGGTCAAATATAGAGGCAGAGAAACCAGTTAGAAGGATACAGCGATAATCCAGGCCAGAATAATGGTGCAATGTGGTGTACCAAGCCATCAGGGAGTAACAGGGTGTGAACTTACGTACCCACCGCAAGCAAAGAAAAAACTAGTCAAAATACGTGATATGATTATTTCGCTTATGATCAGTCTACATATGCAGTGGGTGAAAGTCCACAAGGCCAGAGAAAAGCAACCTTCGTGTAAAGAAAAATTCTAAGGCACTGTAAGTCACACCACCTGCAACAACCACAGATTCTAGAATTATTTGAGATGCCAAGACAATGAGGAAGGAATAATCTTTCAACAACTAGTGCTGGGACAACTGGAGATCCACATGTGAAATAATAAAGGTGAACCCCTACCTCACACCATATACAAAAGTGTTACATCTTCTTACCATCAAAGATGTAAATGTAAGACCTAAAACTATAAAACTCTTGGAAGAAAACATGGCCCTGGATTAGGCAATGTTTTTGTAATTATGTATTGTATTATTACCCAACACATAAGCAACCAAAGGGAAAACAGATCAATTCAACTTCATCAAAAGTAAAACTTGAGTGCATTGAAAGACACGATCAAGAAAGTGAAAAGACGACTCACAAAAGGGGAGAATATGTTTACAGATCTTTACATATCTGATAAGGGTCTACTATTGAGAATATATAATACATTCTCCCCTCTCAACAATAAAATACAAATAGCACAATGAAAAATGAGCAATGCATTTGGATAGGCATTTCTCCATAAGAAATATATGCCTGCCTAGTGCTGTGCTGTCCCTGCCTGAGGCTGCAGTTCCTGTGATGGCCATCAGGTGGCAGCCTCCTGTGTCAGTGGTGCCCACTGAGCTTTGCTGGAGCAATTGGAGAAAGGAGGAGTCATGCAGAAGTCATGCTGACCCTCCGCCTGCCTCAGGACCCACTTGCACTTCCTATTACTAGTGTTCCTCTTCACCATTTGAGTGGAGCAAAAGCAGGAAGGAGGGATCCAAGATACCCCTTTTTGTTCATTCAGCAGCTACGTGCCAAGCCCTCACCCTGGGCCAGGAGCCCTGGTGGGCCCAAGGTTGGTGCTGAAATCTACCCAGTGGTCCCTGCCCACCAGGAGCTCAGTCTGGAGGCAGATGGACAAAAGCACAAAATCAGAGACACGTGAAAGAGAAGAGCATGAACTGGAATGAAAATAAAGAGTGTCCTGCAGGGAGGGCTGGGGTCTCACTGGGTAGGAGGGTCTGAAAGGCCTGACAGAGGTGACATTTGCTGTGACCAGAATGACATGAGGACCCAGCACTGCACTCACCTGTGATCAGCGTGCCAGGGAGAAGGCACTGCTGGTGTGGAGACACCCAGGCAGAAGTGAGTTTGGCCAGAGGAGGTTAGAGAGGTGGGCACTGTGGCTGCAGAGAGCCTGGAGGGGAGAGGAGGGAGGGGGCAGTCCAGACCCGGGAACTGGGAGATGGTGTGAGGTGTCTCCTCCTCTCTGACAACACTGCTCCCCACCCTGCATCTTGAAACCACAAATATTCGCTCTCTCTCCATCTCTGTGGACGAGGAATCCTGCACAACTGAGCTGGAGCCTCTGCTCATCGCTTCTTCCAGGTTGGGGCTGTGGCCTCCACTGAGTCTGAACCAGGATGAGATGTGCTGTCAAGCTAACTCCTGTGGGCTCGGTCAGGATCAGCTTCACTGAGAGCCCGGCTCCTTTCTGTCTGTTGGCCAGGGCACTCCCTTGGTTTCTTCTGTGTGGCCATCTGCATAGGGGAGCTCATGACATCCATGTATGTCCCGAGGTCCAGGGGTCAGACAGACTGAGAGAGGGGAGCAATGGGAGAGGGTAGAGGGAACACAAGAGAGTGAGTGAGAGAGAATGACAGCCTCGGTGGTGGAATCTGGGAAGTGTCGTCCTGTCACTTGTGCTGGGTCTGCTGGTCAGAGCCAATCCCTAAGCTGTCATTGGTCCACAGGGACATATAGAACAGGCAGGGAGATTATCCCTGCAGGGGCAAGCTGACCTTGACTCGATTGTCCTGGTAGTGAAAGGCTCCCTTCCTACCTGGGCTCATCCTATGTTGAGCTCAGATCCTCCTCCTTGGGAGTGTTGCTCTTCGGGGCCCGGGTGTGCTCTCCTGGGTTCCCTGGGCTCCTGTCCCCTCCAGGAGGGAGATGTACACTGAGGGGGCTGAGGCCAGAGCAAGCAGGGACCTCTCCACCCTCCCAGCTCCTTTGCTTCCTTCCCCAGGAGAGCTGACTCCTCAGGAGCCTCTCCTCACTAGTCACCATCTTCTCTGTTCTGAGAGCACCTCCTTTCAGCCTCTGAAGAAGACCTGGGGAGAAGTTTGCAGGTGGAAAGGCCTCTCTCCATGGGAGCCCCAGAGTGAAAAGGGATGTTCGAAAGGGCTGGGCATTGTCCCCTCAGTCAACTTGGACTTCCTTGGAGGCAGCAACCCCTAGGGGCAGGGCCTAGGCTAGTGGCAGGTCTCTAGCATCCCCACAATGCCCATCTTCCTGGTCTCTCCTGATTGGGAACAGGGCTGCACAAGTACACAAACTTTCAGAACCCCTGGGGTTATGTGCAGCCCATCAAGGCCGCTGTGTCTGTCTCATTGTGTGGTTGTCCATCTCACCTTGCTGGCTGATTCGCTGCTCTGTTCTAGATCCAACCTCAGGCGGCTGCAAAGTTGACCTTCCACGTCAGCTTGCCACTGAGATGGCTACAGTATCCAGAAATGCTTAGGGGCTGGGCTTTGCCCACCCATGGAGACATCAAGTGGGCAACTTCTGACAGTGAAGCCACCCCTCTTCAGGCTTGTGCCGCTCACAGGGCCATCACACTGAGGGGGTGGGACCTGCCCTGGGCAAAAACACCACAACTCTCACTGTTCTTCCCTCAGCTTCAAATGCTCCTCAGTTGGTTGTATGTCTTTGGTCTCTTCCCAGAGGTTGTTTTCTGACAGCGCGTCCGGTGTGATCGTGGCTTCAGGGAAGAGGATTGGCTGAATTCCTCACTCCACCATTCGGTGTGTCCTGCCGCCCCACACCAATCACTTTCTGAAGATGCATCCTTTCAGCAATCTGAGGACCCAAGATTGTGAGTCTGTGTCCTGGAGGGATTTTGAGAAGAGCTGGTGGGATGGCAGTATTGCAAAGCATAAAGTCTTGCTTCCAGAAAGCTCTCTGGGATCCTCAGCATCTTGCTGTTTTGGAGTCAAAGCCCTGAGATCTTTAAAAAGCCAGCAATGTTAGAACATGGGCAGGACAAACAAAAGTCTCTGGGCTCCAACACCAACTAAAATATTCTGAATTTCTAGTAACCTGAGATGAGTGGAAAGGAATTGGGCGTGTGGAGTGGAGGGGCGGTTTGGGCCAACTACGCATCTGGGAGGACAAATGCCATGCAGAGCAGCCTTTCTGGGGACATAAGTGTGGGACATGTGTGGAGACCCCCGCTGCAGACATTGCTGCTGCTGCCCTTCAGTTCCCTCAGCCCACTTGAGTCCCCGCAGTCCCTGGGAGCCAGTCCCCAGCAGGCCCACAGTGTTCCCCTGGAGCACCTGCATCCACTCTCTGCCTGAGGGCTCTCTCCTGAACCGGGAGCCTCCTCTCCTGCAAGCCTATGCCAGCCTGTAGCACAGAAGCCTTCACGACCCGGGGTAAACCCTCCACCCACGGGGACAGAGCCAGTCCAGGTGGGATCTCGTCTCCCAACAGGACTAGGAGGGATGCTCACCTCAGTGCTCCCTCCTCAGGCCCCGCACTGGCTCTCCTCCTCCAGGCTCCCTTCCCCTTGGCCTCCTCGTGCCTCCTCCCTCACCTGCAAACAAACCACTTGCCATACATCCTTGTCTGCTTTTGGCCCAAACCCTGCCGAGGCTCCACGCTGGCTGTGACTTGGAGCAGGTCGTCCAGCATTCTGGACTTGAGCTTCCTCACCTGTAAGATGTGGACAAAAGGCCTGCCTCCCGGAGTCTTGAGAGGAGACACAGCGTGAGAAGACGCAAACCACTGCAAAGAAGGATGCCAGGTTATCACCCAGTGAAAACACCAACTTTGCCAAAAAACAGGAGCTCGTGAGGCTGAGGGAGGAATGCGGGCAGCCTGTCAAAACAACGTGGAGAGTCGCTGACGCGTGTGGCCGTGCAGGGTAGGCCCCCGCACAGTGGAAGAGCCATTGACAAGGAGGGTGACAGGACAGAGGCTTCCAAGGACAAAGATTTAAGTGTTGGAGGATCACAGAGGCCTTAGGAAAATCGTGAGGCCATGGAACATGTTTACTGCAATGCTATTATTGGCCAGAGAAATGTGTTACCAATACCCAGTCCACTCTGGATTACTTCTCATTGGTTGTAGGAATGAGTGCACACTTGTGATTAGAACCCACATTTTGTTAAATATAGGATATCTTTATTTTTCTTAACTTTTAATTATTTTTTTGTCGATGAAGTGCCAAGCATGGGTTTTCTCTGTTCTTCTCTATGCATGGGTGGCCTCTACTTTCAGAAGTGGATTCCTGGTGCTCATCACCCCTGCTGACCTGAGGGACAGGCCTCTTTCAGGTCACACTGTGGACGTGAGCTCCAGGTGGGCAGGGACCACGTCGGGTCATACTCACTGTTGAAGTTACAGTGCTCGGCCCATGGCAGGGACCACAGTGTATTGGCTGAATGAGTGAGTGAAACAATGAACGAATGCATGAATGAGTACATGAGTGCAGGAGTGAGTGAGTGAGGGAATGAGTGAAGGAATGACTGGGTGAATGAAGTAAGAAGTGAATAAAACACACAAGCTTGATCCACACAGGAGGAGCCTTTACCTGTGGCGGGCTCACAGGGGGTCACAGCACAAGCCCTGCACGGTGGCATGGAGCATGTTCCGCTCTACTTCCAGCACTGAGCCTCCGTCACCTGCAACACAGTGTGGTCCTGGATCTTCTTCAGCTCCTCCTCAAAAATTGCTGAATGTTCCCAGGAGCAGGGCAGCAGGAAGGGAACTTGAGGAGGGACTTCCCAGACCCTGCGCCCTGGAGGACCACTGTGACAGCCTGGCAGGGGGCTCTTAACACGCTCCAGGCACCAGGCTAGAGATGCTCAAGCCATTCCTCAGGGAAGTCTCCCAACAGCCCATCAGGAGGCCAAGTTATTTCCTCATTGTACAGATGGGGAAACTGAGGCTGAGAGCCTCACCTGCATCACCAGCTAGAAAGAGGCTGAGCAGGGACTAGGACCCCTGTTTCTCTGACTTGGGATCATTCCAAACCACTGTCCTGCACTGCGGCCTCCTCGGGCTCAGGGGTCCTGGCCTCCCGGGGGCCTGAACCCTTCTGGCCTCCAGCCATCACTGAACTAAAGGGACAGGGCCACTCCGTCTGCCTGGGGCTGGGTAGGGTGGCCGGGGAATGGCCAGCCGTGGGTGCTGTGGGCTCTCCCAGTACCAAGGACCAGCCTATCCCCCCGCAGAGTGAGGTCTCTCTGGGCATCAGGAACAAAAGTTCTCAGAACTTTAGGGAAAAGAGGTCCCTCCCTCAGCATGTGGGAGCCCTTCTCGTGCAGGCCCCATGGGGTCTAAGAGGCACTGGGTTCAAATCCCAGCTCTGCCACTCTGCAGGTCACAGAGGGGGGCAAGTCTCTTTGAGCCTCAGTCTCCTCATCAGTGAAATGAAGACAATAATTGCTCCTCCCCCAAGGAGTTGTGGGGAGGATTCAAGGAGATAGCTCAAAGAGGAGAACAGAGGCCCCGGTAAATGCTCATCACCGTGAGCTGTTCCTGCTGATGTCACCCCACTGAGAGCCCCTGGGGCCCTTCGCCTCTGCCCACTCTGATCTCCTACCAGGCATGCCCTACTCGCTCTGACTCTGCTGTTCCTCTGGAATGCCTTTCTCCACCCCATCTCATCCCACGGCAGTCAGCCAGCCAGGTGAGGATCCAGGACCCAGCCCCATCTCTTCTCCCGTGATTCCTCTTCATTAGAGCTAGTAGCTGTTGAGATCTGAGAAGGTGCAGGGCACTCCAGGTGCAGCCTCAGCGAACTTGTCTGACACCACTATGAAAGGTCGGCTGCCACCCCACTTCACAGGTGAGGAAACCGAGGCTCCAATGGCAGTGCCTCTCCGAGGTCACCAGGGCTCTCTCCCTCATCTGCGCTGAGCAGGGCCCCTCCATCGCAGAGGCTGAATGTGCTGGATATGTGGGCTGGGGCTGGCACAGTGCCTGAGGCAGCCATCACTCCTGGAAGACCCTGAGGTGTGCTTTGTGCACAATGACCTTCTCCAAAGCCTCCAGCCCCGTGCTCTGACCTTCTGGCACCTTCTGTGACACCTCCACTGTGTCTTGTCAAAGTCACTTCTGCTCACACAAGCTCAAGTGGGTCCTGCTGTTGCAACTGAGAACTCCCCATGGAGGGAGCATGTTCAAGGAGGTCCCTGTGACTCACTGCACTGCCCTAGATGTACTTTCCCTACTGAAGATGGGGCTCTGTGATGGAGGGAGAGGGAGCAGGCAGGAGTGTCCAGACCCTCATCATCATCTGTCCTGGATGGCAGGCTCAGCTCAGGTGAGTTAGGGAGCAGGAGGGGCATGGGCAAGGCCAAAGCGGAGTCAGGTGTGGTAGGGGCGGGGCCGGGGGTGAGGGGAGTGGTAGGGACAGAAGCAACAGGAGCGGGGCCTTCCAGCTGGGCAGGTCAACCCAGGTACCTTCATCCCCTGCATCCTAGCTGCTCCTCCTTCTCCCTCCCTCCCTCAGGTCTCTGCTTCAGGGTCTCTG
Source organism: Diceros bicornis minor (assembly GCF_020826845.1). NCBI lineage: Eukaryota > Metazoa > Chordata > Mammalia > Perissodactyla > Rhinocerotidae > Diceros > Diceros bicornis. The sequence continues at coordinate 3,181 of NW_026690882.1, read as the reverse complement.
GACTCCCTGTTCCCAAACAAGATCACAGCGTAGAAGGAGATCTTGGGTGTCAGAGACTGTGACCAACACCTTAGCATCACGTTTACATTATGAGCCAGAATCTCCACCTCTAGGGATCGGTCCTAAAGAAGTAGAGATTTATGGATGCAGGTGTTCCTTTCAGCACGATGACGGGAGTGAAAAATCAGAAATGATCCGTGTTGCCCAGCAGAGGCTCTTAGGAAATTCTGAGGCCGACACAGAGGAGGAAGAGGATTGACTGGCCAGGGTCCAGCCCTGGGGAAATCAGGTTCCAGAAGAGCACACTCCCTGCAGTACTTCCCACACGATAGCCGCAAGTGCACACCCACACACACTTGCACATAGACATACCCATGAGCATACAGATGCACACAGCTGAATGGGCACATGCACACACGTGCACACACACGTGCATACAAATGCAAAGTACTGAAACGGTGAACACTGCCTGTTAAGGGCACTCCTGAGTTTCCACTTAATTCTTAATTCCCTTAGAATTCATTCTTTTACTCTAATAAACGTTCACTGTCTTTGTAATAACAACCTTTACAAAGAAAAACTAAATAATGTACTTCAGTCCAAAGATGAGTGATAAATGGATAACATTAACCATGTGATTTTAATCTTGTTAGAATTATAAGAGGAATAGAGGCATATTCTATCAAGTTGAAACATCACGCAGGCCCCTAAAGGAGAAGAGAAGCGAGTGGCAATTCCCATTCCCAGAGGTGAACCCCATGGACAACTTGGTGCGTATCTCTCTGGATCTGTCTCTCTCTTTCTGTCTGTCTGTCTCTGTCTCTCTCTCACACACAGACTCATTTTCGTAGATGCGTGTCTCCCGGCTGATATCACATATATGTGGTCTTACAGATGGGATGGATGGATCCCATCGCCTCGCCATGGACAGTAGCGTTCCTTCCAATTGCTTGCTATTGCAACCAGTGCTGTGATGAATAGTCTGGAAAATACATCTTTGAAAATTTGGGCAGGAATTTCTGTGGGATGAAGTCCTGGGATCAGCACCGCCAACACAGGCGTGCCCCTGGGGACTGCGATGTGTCCTGCAGGCTGGTCTCGAGAGAGGAGTGTCCTTTAACACTTGTCACTAGGGGTCTACTGGGGCCTCTGCTTCCTCACATTGTCACCAGGGCTGGTCGTCACCACACTGGAACCCAGCCCGTATGATGGGGCCCAGTGCCCTCTCCACAGTGTCTCCATGTGCGCGTCTCCTCCTCGGGGAGCTCGAGCATCTCTGACACATGCTGCCCCTGTGTATCACGTCTCATTGGCGTTCAATGTGCTTGCTCTTTATCTCTTTTTAAAACTCTGACTTTCGAGCATTTTTTTGGACCCCAAGGATGCGTAACCTTTCCCTGGCCTTGTGTTATGGGGAATACGGAATACTTTCCGGTTTGTGGTTTGTCTTTCCAGCTTTCTGCCCTTTCTTGTTTTTGTTTTGGCTGCAGGAAGAGCAACGCGTTTCGTGTTTGGCTTTTGGCTCTGGTGTCCCACTTACAACAGCAGTCTGTACCCCAAGATTATGCACATATTTACCAAAAGGGCTTTCTTTGATACATCAAATCTAGACTCCATCTGGGATTTTCCTATCAAATTAGAGAAATTCTATTTCAAATAAAAACAGAAAAGGAAAACCTATCAGGCCGTGTGAAAATAAATGGGCAGACACACATGGCCACCTACAGCATGATTTCACTTATAGGAAACATCCTGAACAGATTAAAAAAAAAAACAAATAAACAGTGACAGAAAACAGATTCGGGGTTGCCAGGGCCTGAGGGAGAAAGTGGGAGTGAGTGCTTTTAGAACAGGGTGTTCTTTGGAGAATGAAATATTCTAAACCCATACAGCAGTGATGTCTGCACAGCATTGTGAATGTACTTAATGCTCATGAAGTGTACAATTTAAAATGAAAAACATTAAAGTGTTAAAAGACGAAAGTGAAATTTATTTTAAATAATCAAGATAAAAACAATAAAAGAAAATCAATGTATGAAACCAAGAAATAGAGAAACACAATTAGGAGGGTGGGGAAGGAAATTTGTGGTAAGGGAGTAGGTGGAATAGGTGGGACTGGAGGTGCTAATGAGGGAGGGTCTCGAGCCAGCTCTCCCAGGCTGAAGAGATTGGCCTCAGCTGCCCTCCTGTCTCCTACCGGAGGCTGTGCAGGGCATGGCTCTCCCTGCATGGAGTCTGGGGCCTCAGCTTCCTCTCGTTCTCCTGCAGGAGCCTGTGCAGGGGATAGCTCTCCCTGCACGGAGGTTGGGGCCTCAGCTGCCTCCTGTTCTCCTGCAGGAGCCTGTGCAGGGGATGGCTCTCCCTGCACAGAGGCTAGGGCCTCAGCTGCCTCCTGGTCTCCTGCTGGAGACTGTGCAGAGGATAGCTCTCCCTGCACGGAGTCTGGGGCCTCAGCTTCCTCTCGTTCTCCTGCAGGAGCCTGTGCAGGGGATGGCTCTCCCTGCACAGAGGCTGGGGCCTCAGCTACCTCCTGGTCTCCTGCTGGAGACTGTGCAGGGGATGGCTCTCCCTGCTTGGATGCTGAGTCCTCAGCTGCCTCTTGGAGTCCTGCAGGCGGCTGTGCAGGAGATGTCTGTCCCAGCACGGAGGCAGGGATCTCAGCTGCCTCCTCATCTCCTGCAGGAGGCTGTGCAGGGGATGGCTCTCCCTGCACAGAGGTTTGGGCCTCTTCTGCCTCCTGGTATCCTACAGGAGCCTGTGCAGGGGATGGCACTCCCTGCATGGAGGCTGGGGCCTCAGCTGCCTCCTGGTCTGCTGCAGGACATGGTGGATATGATTGTTCTCCCGGGATTGAGGCTGGGTCCTCTGGTGGCTCTGAGGGTTTTATCACTGTCACTGCAGACCCTCTCCCGGTAGCTGCTGATCCAGTCCTGTGGGACACCGGCGCCTCCATCGGGGAGATGGATGGAATATCCCCTTCCAGCAGCTCCATGCTGATCTCCTGTCTGGAGCTCTGCAAAGACAGTGACTGGCTCCGTCCCAGTGGCATCAAAGCCCTGTCCAGCTGTCCTTGCTTCTGCTTCTGCTCTCTGGACCTAATTCTCCCAGATCAGGCACACACCTGTGTCTGCACCGTATTCCACCCCTGAGGAAAGTCCTACACCTCAGGGGCTTTGGATAA